>NC_091996.1:40694651-41027151 GCF_044704955.1 Pristiophorus japonicus
TCCCCGTGTCCCCCACTCTCCCCCTGTCCCCCACTCTCCCCCTGTCCCCCACTCTCCCCCTGTCCCCCACTCTCCCCCTGTCCCCCACTCTCCCCCTGTCCCCCACTCTCCCCCTGTCCCCCACTCTCCCCCTGTCCCCCACTCTCCCCCTGTCCCCCACTCTCCCCCTGTCCCCGCGTCTCCCCCTGTCCCCCGCGTCTCCCACTGTCCCCGCGTCTCCCCCTGTCCCCCGCGTCTCCCCCGCTCTCCCGCGTCTCCCCCGCTCTCCCCATGTGTCCCGGGCAATTCTGCGTACCAGCAAATGCCAGCAGAATATTTACCTTGTAATGCATCGTCATGAATGTTGATCCTGTCCTTGCCCAGTTCCCCCGCCCCCTCCCCACATGCAGTGTCAGGAATCACTGGACAGTGACCAGGAATGCAGGCCGTGGCTGGGTCCTGCCCTCTTTATCCCAGGGTGTAGGCCGATCTCCGCTGGCTGAGATCGGCTGTATGAGAGCAGGATAGAGCCTGGGATCTTCCTGTCCCTCAGCACCTTGACGGGTGGGGCTTTGAGCCCTTGGCAGTTGTCTGCTCACTGGTTTCATTGAGACTCTTGGACTATGTTACACGATGGAGTAAATGCCACAATCACTCTCATTAATCTTTCATGTTTGTTAATCGGATGCCATGTTGATTGATTTCTCTGCTCTGTTCTTCCATGCCTCCTAGTCCCATGGGAAGATGGTGAGTAGTTGCCAGTAATCTCCCCCAAACCCCTGTGGACTGCACGCTCACTGACTCCATATGAAATGTAGGTTTAAAGTGTCAGGCTGCTCTCTGCTGCATCCTCGGGATTTTCCGGCTGGTTTTCACTGGGCTCGAACTCTGAGATTTGTTGTTGAAAAAGAGGAAGTCTTCGATAAACGGAGAGTGGGTTTTGTGATGGATCAGAGGGACAAACATAGAGGGCAGCGATTTATAGTCACTTTCACTAAATAGCATCTGGGGTCTGAGCATCACACCGTCATAGTGTGTGCTGCTGGTTACTGGTTAGTATTTACTGATGATAGTGTGTGCTGCTGGTTACTGGTTAGTATTTACTGATGATAGTTTTTGCTGCTGGTTACTGGTTAGTGTTTACCCGGTGATAGTTTGTGTTATTGGTTAGTGTTTACCCGGTGATAGTTTGTGCTGCTGGTTAGTGTTTAGTTGGTAATGGTTTGTGCTCCACAGGGTCTATGACCCTCTCCTGGGTTTCGCTGCAATGAACCGATGGTTCCAGGTCTCCCAACACGAGCTCTGAGCGATTCACATGGCAATTGCAACAATGCGGCAGAGTGCTAGGTAACCAAATTAACCGAGGAAACATCAGCCAGGAGAACCGGGAGGCTGCAACGCTGGTTACAGGCAACACAGGCAGTATGGGGACAGCCAGGGATCAGAGACCCAGCTGGGAATTGTGGTCAGGGGGAGGCAGTAAACAACATCAATCCAGACATTGTACCGAGCTGGAGCAAATTCCCAAACTAACCAGGCCGTTCCACCAGGTCAGGCTGCACATCCAGGCCCAGAAACAAAGCAAGTGTTCGAGGTACAAACCACCACATGGTCGGGCAAATAAGAGGAGGGTTATATCGTCCATCGTCCATCGTCCATCGTCCGTTGGGTCCAGGGACAGGGGGTCAGAGTGGGGTCAGGGGACAGTAGCAAAGTTGAGGAAAGTTCAGTCTGAGAGCAGTGACATTCTGCAGGAAGAAGTTTATAATTCTTGACAGTTTCCAGGGGAATTGATCCTCGTTAATTGTCCCCAGGGTGGGTGAATTGCCCCCCAAGGTGAGTGAATTGCCCCCCAGGGTGGGTGAATTGTCCCCCAGGGTGAGTGAATTGCCCCCCAGTGTGGGTGAATTGCCCCAGGGTGCGTGAATTGCCCCAGGGTGCGTGAATTGCCCCAGTGTGGGTGAATTGCCCCAGTGTGGGTGAATTGCCCCAGTGTGGGTGAATTGCCCCTCAGGGTGGGTGAATTGCCCCCCCAGTGTGGGTGAATTGCCCCCCACAGATTGGGTGAATTGCCCCACCCAGGTTGGGTGAAATGCCCCCCAGGGTGGGTGATTTGCCCCAGGGTGGGTGGGTGAATTGCCCCCCAGGGTGCGTGAATTGTCTCCCAGGGTGTGTGAATTGTCCCCCAGGGTGTGTGAATTGTCCCCCAGGGTGAGTGAATTGCCCTCCAGTGTGGGTGAATTGCCCCAGTGTGGGTGAATTGCCCCAGTGTGGGTAAATTGCCCCAGTGTGGGTGAATTCCCCTCAGGGTGGGTGAATTGCCCCCCCCCAGTGTGGGTGAATTGCCCCCCCAGTGTGGGTGAATTGCCCCAGGGTGGGTGAATTGTTCCCAGGGTGGGTGAGTGAATTGCCCCAGGGTGGGTGAATTGCCCCAGGGTGGGTGAATTGCCCCCCAGGGTGGGTGAATTGCCCCCAGGGTTGGTGGGTGAATTGCCCCAGGGTGGGTGGATTTCCCCCCAGGGTGGGTGAATTGCCCCCAGGGTGGGTGGGTGAATTGCCCCAGGGTGGGTGAATTGCCCCCAGGGTGGGTGGGTGAATTGTCCCCAGGGTGGGTGGGTGAATTGTCCCCAGGGTGGGTGGGTGAATTGCCCCCAGGGTGGCTGGGTGAATTGCCCCAGGGTGGCTGGGCAAATTGCCTCAGGGTGGCTGGGTGAATTGCCCCCAGGGTTGGTGGGTGAATTGCCCCAGGGTGGGTGAATTGCCCCCAGGGTGGGTGGATTAATTGCCCCAGGGTGGGTGAATTGCCCCCCAGGGTGAGTGAATTGCTCCCCAGGGTGGGTGGGTGAATTGCCCCCAGGATGGCTGGGTGAATTGCCCCCAGGGTTGGTGGGTGAATTGCCCCAGGGTGGGTGGATTTCCCCCCAGGGTGGGTGAATTGCCCCAGGGTGGGTGGATTTCCCCCCAGGGTGGGTGAATTGCCCCCCAGGGTGGGTGAATTGCCCCCCAGGGTGGGTGTATTGCCCCCCAGGGTGGCTGGGTGAATTGCCCCCAGGGTGGCTGGGTGAATTGCCCCAGGGTGGTTGGGTGAATTGTCCCCAGGGTGGGTGAATTGCCCCCAGGGTGGGTGGGTTAATTGCCCCAGCGTGGGTGAATTGCCCCCCAGGGTGAGTGAATTGCCCCCCAGGGTGGGTGGGTGAATTTCCCCCAGGGTGGCTGGGTGAATTGCCCCCAGGGTGGCTGGGTGAATTGCCCCAGGGTGGGTGAATTGCCCCCAGGGTGGGTGGGTGAATTGCCTCCCCAGGGTGGGTGGGTGAATTGCCCCAGGGTGGGTGAATTGCCTCCAGGGTGGCTGGGTGAATTGCCCCCAGGGTGGGTGAATTGCCCCCCAGGGTGGGTGAATTGCCCCCAGGGTGGCTGGGTGAATTGCCCCAGGGTGGGTGAATTGTCCCCAGGGTGGGTGGGTGAATTGCCCCCAGGGTGAGTGAATTGCCCCAGGGTGGGTGAATTGCCCCCAGGATGGGTGAATTGCCCCCCATGGTTGGTGAGTTGCCCCCAGGATGGCTGAATTGGCTCCTGGGTGAGCCATTGTTTGTGGGATCTGTGTGTCTGACATCATCTCTCTGTGTTTATAACTGGTGAATTTTGTTCTTCTGTTTTGCAGTGGTCCTACGCATTTTATTTAATTCACCTTCAGGGCAAACAGGGGTTCCAGCTGTTCTGTAAAACGGAGGATATGAAGAGGAAGTGGATGGAACAGTTTGAGATGGCGATGTGAGTCTCTGACACAATCTCTTGTCTGCAGCGGTGAGCGCCCTGGGATGGGAGTGTGGGTCGGAGTTAGGGCTGGCGTCTGGTCATCGCAGCTGAACGTCAACAATGGATTGATGTCATTACTCAGGCCACCAGAGTATCCTCCCCTCCGCAAACAGTGAATGGGCAAAACTGTGGCAGATGGAGTTTAGTACCACCAACAACAACTTGTATTTATATAGTGCCTTTACCGTAGTGAATCCTACCAAAGCGCTTCACAGAAATATTATGAGACAAAAATTTTGACACTGAGCCACTTAAGGAAAAATTAGGGCAAATGACCAAAAGTTTCATCAAAGAGGCAGGTTTTAAGGAGCGTCTTGAAGGAGTAAAGGGAGGTAGAGATGGAGAGGTTTAGGGAGGGAATTCCAGAGCTTAGGGCCCAAGCAACAGAAGGCACGGCCACAAATGGTTGAGCGATTATAATCAGGGATGCTCAGAAGGGCAGAATTAGAGGAGCGCAGATATCTCGGGGGGGGGGGGGGGTTGTGGGGCTGGAGGAGATTACAGAGATAGGGAGGGGCAAGGCCATGGAGGGATTTGAAACCAAGGATGTGAATTTTGAAATTGAGTCGGTCAGTTGACCAGGAAACACCAAGACTGATTTGACGAGAACAACCAGGAGATCCAGGAGCTAATATGCCACAAGCGCAAGGCATTCTTGAAAGCAGCAACACAACTCGAGGGCAAGAAAGCAGCTCTACAGACGTCTGAAGGCTGAGGTCCAACAGAAAACGCCCGACCAAAAGAACAGATGATGGGTGGAGAAAGCACAAAAAATCCAGCAGCTAGCCGACAACCACGATGTGCGAGGATTCTTCAGCGCAGTCAAGACGACCTACGGCCCAAGGCCCAACCCCACTATTGGTCAAGAACGGAGAGGTACTCATCAAGGACAGAGAGGCAGTCAGTGCTGGATCTCCTCAACCTCGACGTGAGTTTCCTCGACTCCCTCTCACAGCATTCTACCCACCACCATCTCAGCACAACCCCAGCCCGCATGAGGTTGAACAGGCCATCCGACAACTGAAGAACAGATGGAATCCCCGCTGAGGCAGTAAAGTATGGCGGAGAGGCATTATTGGCACAAATGCATGACGTCATTTCTCTTATCTGGAAGGAGGAGATCATAACTGGAAATCTCAGAGACGTTGTAATTGTGACCATCTTCAAGAAAGGTGACAAGTCCGACTGCTGTCGACCACCGGGAAAGTCATCGCAAGAATTCTTCTCAGTCGCCTTCTCCCAGTGGCTGAAGAGCTCCTCCCAGAATCGCAGTGCGGATTTCGTCCACTAAGGGGCACAATGGACATGATCTTCACCGAGCGGCAGATACAAGAGAGATGCAGGGAACAGCACCAACCCTTGTACATGTCCTTCTTTGACGTCACAGAAGTCTTCGACACTGTCAACCGTGAGGGATTATGGAGTGTCCTCATCAGATTTGGCTGCCATCAAAAGTTTGTCACCATCCTCTGCCTGCGCCGTGATCCTGACCAACGGATCCACCACAGACCCAATCCACGTTTGGACTCTTCTCGATCTTCCTTGCTGCAATGCTCCATCTCATCCTCAGCAAGAGTGTGGCACTAAATTACAGAACAAACACGAAACTGTTCAACCTCCGCCGCCTCCAGGCCAGATCTAAGGTCGTCCCATCCTCTGTCATCGAACTACAGTACGCAGACAACGCTTGCGTCTGTGCACACTTGGAGGCCGAACTCCAAACCATCATCAACACCTTCACCAAGGCATACGAGAGAATGGGCCTTACACTAAACATCTGTAAGACAAAAGACCTCCATCAACCTGACCCCGCCACACAGCACTGCCCCCCGGTTATCAAAATCCACAATGAGGCCTTGGACAACGTGGACCATTTTCCATACCTCGGGAGCCTACTGTCAACAAGGGCAGACATCGACAACAAGGTCCAACATCACCTTCAGTGTGCCAGTGCAGCTTTCAGTCACCTGAGGAAGAGAGTGTTTGAAGACCAGGACCTCAAACCCGGCACCAATCTCATGGTCTACCAAACAGTGGTGATACCCGCCCTTCTATATGGCTCAGACATGGACTATGTACGGCAGGCACCTCAAAACACTGCAGGAGTACCACCAGCATTGCCTCCACAAGATCCTACAAATCCATTGGCAGGATAGGCGCACCAACGTCAGTGTCCTCGCTCAGGCCACCATCCCCAGCATCGAAGCTGGACACGCCACATTGTCAGCATGTCCAACATAAGACTCCCAAAACAAGTGCTCTACTCGGAGCTCCGACACAGCCAGCAAGCCCCAGGCGGGCAGAGGAAACGCTTCAAGGACACCCTCAAAGCCTCCTTGAAAAAATGTAACATCCTCACCGACACCTGGGAATCCCTGGCCCAAGACTGCCCAAAGTGGAGGAAAAGCATCCGGGAGGGTGCTGAACACCTCGAGTCTCTCCGTCGAGAACAAGCTGAAGCCAAGTGGAAACAACAGAAGGGGCGCACAACAACCCAAACATCCCACCCACCCATCCCTTCAACCACCATCTGCCTCATCTGTGACAGAGACTGTAGATCCCGCAATGGACTCTTCAGTCACCTGAGAACTCATTTTTAGTGTGGAAGCAAGTCATCTTCGACTCTGAGGGACTGCCTGATGATGATCATGAATCGCCCAAAGGCGCTTCACAGGAGTATTATGAGATAAAATTTTGACATCGAGCCACTTAAGGAAAAGCTTGGTCAAAGAGGCAGATTTTAAGGAGTGTCTTGAAGGAGGAAAGAGAGGTAGAGAGGTTTAGGGAGGGAGTTCCAGAGCTTGGGGCCCAGGTAACAGAAGGCACGGCCATCAATGGTTGAGCGATTATAATCAGGGGTGCTCAAGAGAGCAGAATTAGAGGAGTGCAGACATCTGGCGGGGTGGGGGAGGCGTTGTGGGGCTGGAGGAGGTTACAGAGATAGGGAAGGGGCGAGGCCATGGAGGGATTTGAAAACAAGGATGAGAATTTTGAAATCGAGCATTGCTTAACCAGAAGCCAGTGTAGGTCAGCGAGCACAGGGGCGATTGGTGAGCGGGACTTGGTGTGAGTTAGGACATGGGCTGCCGAGTTTTGGATCACCTCTCGTTCACGTCGGGTAGAATGTGGGAAGCCAGCCAGGAGTGCATTGGAATAGTCAAGTCTAGAGATACCAAAGGCATGGATGAGGGCTTTAGCAGCGGATGAGCTGAGGCAGGGGCAGAGATGGGTGATGTTACGGAGGTGGAAATAGGCGGTCTTAGTTATACTGTGGATATGTGGTTGACAGCTCATTTCTGGGTCAAATATGACACCAAAGTTGCAAACAGTCTGGTTCAGCCTCAGACAGGAGTTGGGGAGAGGGATGGAGTCAGTGGTTAGGGAACGGAGTTTGTGGTGGGGACCGAAAACAATGGCTTCGGTCTTCCCAATGTTCAATTGGAGAAAATTTTTGCTCATCCAGAACTGGATGTCAGACAAGCAGTCTGACAATTTAGAGACCGAGGAGGGCTTGAGAGAAGTGGTGGTGAGGTAGAGCTGGGTGTCATCAGCATACATGTGGAAACTGATGCTGTGTTTTCGGATGATGTCGCCAAGGGGCAACATAGGAGGGGGCCAAGGATAGATCCTTGGGGGACACCAGAGGTAACGATGCGGGAGCGGGAAGAGAAGCCAATACAGGTGATACTCTGGCTACGATTAGATACATAAGAATGGAACCAGGCGAGTGCAGTCCCACCCAGCTGGATGATGGTGGAGAGGCGTTGGAGGAGGATGGGGTGGTCAACCATGTCAATGGCTGCAGACAAGTCAAGGAGGACGAGGAGGGATAGTTTGCCTTTGCCACAGTCACAAAGGATGTCATTTGTGATTTTGATGAGAGCCGTTTCAGTACTGGGGTAGGGACGGAAACTCGATTGGAGGGATTGAAATATGGAATTGTGGGAAAGATGGGCACGGATTTGGGAGGTGACAACACGTTCAAGGACTTTGGAGAGAAAAGGGAGATTGGGGATGGGGCGGTAGTTTGCAAGGACGGAGGGATCAAGGGTTGGTTTTTTGAGGAGAGGTGATGACAGCAGATTTGAGGGAGAGGGGGACAGTACCTGAGGAGGGAGAACCGTTCGCAATGTCAGCTAACATGGGAGCCAGAAATGGAAGTTGGGTGGTCAGCAGTTTTGTGGGAATTGGGTCATGGGAGCAGGAAGTGGGTCTCATGGACAGGATGAGCTCAGAAAGGTCATGAGGGGAGATCGGAGAGAAACCGGAGCAAGATGTGAGGTCAGGGCTAGGGCAGGGGGAATCCTTAGAGGAAGTTTGGCCCGGTGGGCGAGGAGTAGGAAGGGAAGAGGCAGAGGCGGCCGAACGGATGGTCTCAATCTTAGAGACAAAGAGTGCTTTATGTGGTCCAACCAGATCTGGCGGTGAATGGCTAAACCAGTTGTCCACCACATCCGGTTCAAGTCTGCGTCCATTGGACTTAAGGGAGCCAAGATCAGGGCTGTACCGGGGGAACGGCCCGGGTGAGGGAGTAATTGTTTTAACACGGACTGGGGCATCAAAGGTGGTGGTGCGGGTGTGGTTAAGCAGATTGGTAACGGCAGAAATGTCATGGTGAATGGAGGGCCAAAGGCTGGACAGTTGAGAGTTCATGTGCAGTTGGAAGAGAGTCAGGAGAGAGTATTTTCCAGGGGCAAACACAGGAGGAGGTAGGGTTGGGGAGGAGGGGTTGTGGAAGCGGGGTGTGGGTGGAGAGAGATATGAGGAAGTGGTCAGAGATGGCCTTATCTGCGATTGACATGATGGGCGTAGCGAGGCCACGAGAGATGGCAAGGTCAAGGGGGTGGCCGTGACGAAGGGTTGGAGAGTTTACATGGAGGGAATGATTAAAGGAAAGTGGGAGGGTAGTGAACTCAGAGGAGAGAGAGCATGGTGAATTGAGATGGAGGTTGAAATCACTGAGGATGAGAAGTCATTCGGTGCAAAGGCCGAGGGAGGAAAGTAGTGAGAATATATCCGTGATAACATTTTTATGGTACTTGGGTGGGTGGTAGAGAACGAGAATTTTAAATGAGAGGTGAGAGGGGTGGAATAAGGTGAGATGCTCAAAGGAGCAGAAAGTGTTGGAGGAGTCGGGGGACAGACCAAGGTGTGATTCTGTGATGAGAGCCACATCGCCACCTCGGCAGTCTGGGCGGGGCAAATGACGGAGGTATAGCCGGGCCGGGAGGCTTCATTTAAAGGTAAGGTGTCATCGCCCCTCAACCAGGTTTCGGTCAGGGTCATGGTGTCGATGTAATGATCCACGATAAGCTCAGGAATGGCAAGGACTATGTTCGCAAGTGAAAGGATGTTCTGGAGGGAGATGCGGAGAGGGTTGGCGATGGCTGATCCACTGCCTGCGTCCGCAGGGTCAGCGCTGGGGCGATTGCGTTGGCTGGGGAGGTGATTGGCAAGATTAACCCCAGTGGGTGCGCTGGGTGGGAAGGTCGGCGAGAGAGCAGGATGGGACAGTTGGGGTTGCTGCTTGTAAGGAGGCAGCGACGAGTGCCTCGATGGGCCCTGCGTAGGATGCCAAGGGAGGCACAGAGGGAAGCTGCGGGCTTAACTCGGAGGGAGTCGAGCCTGGGACGGTGGCAGGAGAGGAGGAAGGTCAAAGAGTAATGAAGGGTCGGGGTAGGGATTGGGGAGGGCAGAGTATACGAAAGAGGAGAGAGCGGTCAGGGAGGGATAGAGAGAAATGGACAGAAGGGGAAAGCGGACAAGTATTGAATGGCTCGGGTCCGGAGCGACAAAGTGCACCTGCGAATGGACAGGGAAAAGCTCGGGATACATCGGCCTGGTCACATGTAGTAGTGAATGGGATCCAATAGCAGGGAGAGCAGGAAGGACACAGCCGACATGAGTAGGACAGGGCGGCACGGAGCATCAATGGACCATTGTCCGAAACAGGCGAGAGACGTCCAGAAGCTATTTGCAGGGTAGAAAGTTCGACGTTGTGCCTTAGGAAGGAGAGTCGGGAGTGGGGCAGGAAGATGATGACAATGTTTGCAGCTCACTGCAGATCCAAGCAGCGGAGAAAAAGTAAAACCATACCCAACAAGGTGAAAAGTGGGAGAACGAGGGAAGCAGCAGTTGCCAGTGAGAAGCCAGCAGAGCAGGAGCACCAGTAGAACCAGTTCAGCAGGAACACCGCAAAAGGAAAAATAAACTTTATCAGCAGAGATGGAGAAGCAGCAGGTAGTCTTAGTGTAATCCAGTGCAGAGCGTAGTGGTGTAATCCAGTGTAATCCAGTGCAGAGCGTAGTGGTGTAATCCAGTGTAATTCAGTGCAGAGCGTAGTGGTGTAATCCAGTGCAGAAACATAGTGGTGTTATCCAGTGCAGAGCGTAGTGGTGTTAGCCAGTGCAGAGTGTAGTGGTGTAATCCAGTGCAGAGCGTAGAGGTGTAATCCAGTGCAGAACGTAGTGGTGTAATCCAGTGCAGAGCGTAGTGGTGTAATCCAGTGCAGAGCGTAGTGGTGTAATCCAGTGCAGAACGTAGTGGTGTAATTCAGTGCAGAGCGTAGTGGTGAAATCCAGTGCAGAAACATAGTGGCGTTATCCAGTGCAGAGCGTAGTGGTGTAATCCAGTGCAGAAACATAGTGGTGTTATCCAGTGCAGAGCGTAGTGGTGTAATCCAGTGTAATCCAGTGCAGAGCGTAGCGGTGTAATCCAGTGTAATCCAGTGCAGAGCGTAGTGGTGTAATCCAGTGTAATCCAGTGCAGAGCGTAGTGGTGTAATCCCGTGCAGAGCGTAGTGGTGTAATCCAGTGCAGAACATAGTGGTGTAATCTAGTGCAGAAACATAGTGGTGTAATCCAGTGCAGAGCGTAGTGGTGTAATCCAGTGCAGAGCATAGTGGTGTAATCCAGTGCAGAAACGTAGTGGTATCCAGTGCAGAATGTAGTGGTGTAATCCAGTGTAATCCAGTGCAGAGCATAGTGGTGTAATCCAGTGTCTTCCAGTGCAGAACGTAGTGGTGTAATCCAGTGCAGAGCGTAGTGGTGTAATCCAGTGCAGAGTGTAGTGGTGTAATCCAGTGCAGAACGTAGTGGTGTAATCCGGTGCAGAACGTAGTGGTGTAATCCAGTGCAGAGCGTAGTGGTGTAATCCAGTGCAGAGTGTAGTGGTGTAATCCAGTGCAGAGCGTAGTGGTGTAATCCAGTGCAGAGTGTAGTGGTGTAATCCAGTGCAGAACGTAGTGGTGTAATCCGGTGCAGAACGTAGTGGTGTAATCCAGTGCAGAGCGTAGTGGTGTAATCCAGTGCAGAGTGTAGTGGTGTAATCCAGTGTAATCCAGTGCAGAGCGTAGTGGTGTAATCCAGTGCAGAGCGTAGTGGTGGCATCCAGTGTAATCCAGTGCAGTAACATAGTGGTGCAATCCAGTGCAGAGCGTAGTGGTGTAATCCAGTGCAGATGGTAGTAGTGTAATCCAGTGCAGAACGTATTGGTGTAATCCAGTGCAGAGCATAGTGGTGTAATCCAGTGCGGAACATAGTGGTGTAATCCAGTGCAGAAACGTAATGGTGTAATTCAGTGCAGAGCGTAGTGGAGTAATCCAGTGCAGAAACGTAGTGGTGTTATCCAGTGCAGAGCATAGTGGTGTAATCCAGTGCAGAGCGTAGTGGTGTAATCCAGTGCAGAAACGTAGTGGTGTTATCCAGTGCAGAGCGTAGTGGTGTAATCCAGTGCAGAGTGTACTGGTGTAATCCAGTGCAGAACATAGTGGTGTAATCCAATACAGAGCGTAGTGGTGTAATCCAGCGTAATCCAGTGCAGAGCGTAGCAGTGTAATCCAGTGCAGAAACATATTCTAGGTGTCCAGAGAAGTTCAGGAGATCGGAAACCAATTTGAGAAAAGAATTCAGATAAAGATTTGAACCGACAAGCCACAGCCGATGAGTCAAACAGTGCAGTCTGTAGAGCAACAAAGTCCTGTTTGCAAGAAATGTGGGGAAAGTGTCAGGGCACCCACTCTGGACCCAAGAACGAGAGATCAGAATATTTTCTAAACAGCGAGATGCTGGGGACTGTGGGGGAGCCGAGAGATTTCGGGGTCCAAGTACAGAAATCACTAAAAGCCAGTGGACAGATACAGAAATAATTAAAAAGGCCAATGGAATGTTGGGCTTTATCTCGAGGGCTGGAATACAAAGGGCTGAAAGTTATGTAACACTTTATATAAAGCTCGGGTCAGACCCCGCCGGCAGTAACTGCGTTCAGCCCTGGGCCCCGCCCCTCAGGGAGGGTATATCGGCCTCTGAGGGGGAGCAGCGCAGATTCACCAGAATGGTACCGGGTATAAAAGGGTTAAATTACGAGGACAGGTTGCACAGACTGGGCTTGTGTTCCCTCGAGTGTAGAAGGTTAAGGGGCGATCTGATCGAGGTGTTTAAGATGATTAAAGGATTCGATCGGGTCGAGAGAGAGAAACTATTTCCTGGAGTGGGGGGAGTCCAGAACAAGGGGCAGAACCTTACAATTAGAGCCAGGCCATTCAGGGGTGATGTCAGGAAGCACTTCTTCATACAAAGGGCTCTCTCCCCAAAAAGCTGTTGAGGCTGGGGGTCAATTGGAAATTTCAAAACTGAGATTGATGGAATTTTGTTGGGAAGAGGGTATTAAGGGTTACCGAACCAAAGCAGGTAAATGGAGTTAAGATACAGGTTGGCCATGATCTAATTGCATGGTGGAACAGACTCGAGGGGCTGAATGACCTCCTCCTGTTTCTGTGTAACAAGCTCGAGGGGCCGAATGGCCTCCTCCTGTTCCTGTGTAACAGGCTCGAGGGGCTGAATGGCCTCCTCCTGTTTCTGTGTAACAGGCTCAAGGGGCTGAATGGCCTCCTCCTGTTTCTGTGTAACAGGCTCAAGGGGCTGAATGGCCTCCTCCTGTTCCTGTGTAACAGGCTCAAGGGGCTGAATGGCCTCCTCCTGTTTCTGTGTAACAGGCTCAAGGGGCTGAATGGCCTCCTCCTGTTCCTGTGTAACAGGCTCGAGGGGCTGAATGCCCTCCTCCTGTTCCTGTGTAACAGGCTCGAGGGGCTGAATGGCCTCCTGTTCTTGTGTGTGCCACAGTACAGATCAGTCTATGTCATTCAGTCCTGTTGATCTGGGCTACTGTTGGGTGTCCTGCAGAGATACCGGTCCCTAATTCACACCTGGGCACCTACCACCCCAGGGTGTTCCTGGGTACCTGCCAGCAGATGTGGTTGTCCGTGAGGGTGTTCTCCCAGTTGAGACGAGTGTGAGAAACCAAAGCTGCCAGATTGTGCTGTCACTCCGGATTCGTGCAGCAGAGGGTGAAGGCACTGACAAGGGGAACAGGTTGACGGATATATTTCAATGGCAGTACATGTTATCCATGATGCTTTTTTGAGTTACGTTCATTTCCTTTTCAGGTCAAACATTAAACCTGAGAAAGCGACAGCAAATTACCACAACTTCCAGATGACAACGTTCGACAAATCCACCAACTGCAAAGCATGTAGGATGTTGCTGAGGTAACGGCAGAAAGTTACAGACTGCCCCCCCCCGCCGCCCCCCATGCCAAGGAAACTCTCACTCTGCAGTTATTGCCAATTGCATCACTAACAAATAAATAAGTGACTGGGGTAGAATTGAGAGGAGAAGCAACACTCTCACATTAACAGCTGGTTAACAATATTAAAGATAAAATATCTGCTTCATTCAGAGGGTAAATGATCGTGCTCCTTCACATGTGATTAATTATTGTGAAGCACAGTGACGTATATGTCAGCAAACATGCAGTCAATCTGCACACAGCAAGATCCCAAACAGTGGTGAATATCACAGATGTGCTATGTAAATGAAGCAGATGTTCCATGTTAGCAGATAGTGAGTGGTTTCCCAGGAGACCCAAGAAGGTAACCCTCGCCTCTGAGTCAGCAGGTTGTTGGTTCAAACATAATCCAGGCCGACACTCACGAGAAGTACTGAGGGAGCGTTGCACTGTTGGAGGGGCAGTACTGAGGGAGCGCTGTACTGAGCGAGTGCTGCCCTGTCGGAGGGGCAGTACTGAGGGAACACCGCACTGTCGGAGGGGCAGTACTGTGGGAGCGCCGTACTGTCGGAGAGGCAGTACTGTGGGAGCGCCGTACTGTCGGAGAGGCAGTCCTGAGGGGGACTGCACTGTCGGAGGGGTGGTACTGAGTGAGCGCTGCACTGTCGGAGGGGCAGTACTGAGTGAGCGCTGCACTGTCGGAGGGGCAGTACTGAGTGAGCGCTGCACTGTCGGAGGGGCAGTACTGAGGGAGCGCTGCACTGTCGGAGGGGCAGTACTGAGTGAGCGCTGCACTGTCGGAGGGGCAATACTGAGGGAGCACCACACTGTCGGAGAGGCAGTCCTGAGGGGGACTGCACTGTCGGAGGGGTGGTACTGAGTGAGCACCACACTGTCGGAAGGGCAGTACTGAGCTAGCACTGCACTATCGGAGGGGCAGTACTGAGGGAGCGTCACACTGTCGGAGGTACTGTCTTTTGCATGAGACATTAAACTGTAGTTTCAAAGGCCTTTGTAAGATCGAAAAAGGCCATGTATAAGGGCTGGCGCTGCTCCCTGCATTTTTCCTGCAACTGTCGCGCTGCAAAGATCATGTCTGTTGTGCCCCATAAGGGACGAAATCCACATTGTGATTCCGGGAGGAGCTCCTCGGCCACAGGGAGAAGACGATTGAGGAGAACTCTAGCGACAACTTTCCCAGTGGTTGATAGCAGGGAGATTCCCCTGTAGCCTTTGACACTGTCAACCATGAGGGTCTATGGAGCGTCCTCCTCCGTTTTGGATGCCTCCAAAAGCTTGTCAACATCCTTCGTCTGCTTCACGATGACATGTAGGCCGTGATCCTTACCAACAGATCCATTACAGACCCAATCCACGTCTGGACCGGGGTCAAAAAGGGCTGCGTCATTGCTCCAACCCTCTTCACAATCTTCCCCACCGCCATGCTCCACCTCACAATCAACAAGTTCCCCGCTGGAGTGGAACTAAACTACAGAACCAGTGGAAGCTGTTTAATCTACGCCACCTCCAGGCCAGATCTAAGATCACCCCAACCTCTGTCGTTGAGCTGCAGTATGACGCCTGCGTCTGTGCACATTCAGAGGTTGAACTCCAGGATATAGTCAATGTATTCACTGAGGCATATGAAAGTATAGGCCTTACACTTAACATCCGTAAGACAAAGGTCCTCCACCAGCCTGTCACCGCCGCTCAGCACTGCCCTCCAATCATCAAGATCCATGGCGCAGCCCTGGACAACGTGGACCATTTCCCATATCTCGGGAGCCTCTTATCAACAAAGGCAGACATTAATGCGGAGATTCAACATCGCCTCCAGTGCGCCAGTGCAGCCTTTGGTCATCTGAGGAAAAGATTGTTTGAAGACCAGGCCCTCAAATCTACCACCAAGCTCATGGTCTACAGGGCGGAAGTAATACCCGCCTCCTGTATGGATCTGAGGCATGGACGATGTATAGAAGGCACCTCAAGTCGCTGGAGATATATCACCAATGATGTCCCCGCAAGATCCTGCAAATCCCCTGGGAGGACAGGCGCACCAACATCAGTGTCTTCGACCAGGCTAACATCCCCAGTATTGAAGCACTGACCATACTCGATCAGCTTCACTGGACAGGCCACATAGTTCGCATGCCAGATACGGGACTCCCTAAGCAAATGCTTTATGCGGAGCTCCTTCATAGTAAACGAGTCAAAGGAGGTCAGCGGAAACGTTATAAGGACACCCTCGAAGCCTCCCTGGTAAAGTGCGACATAACCACTGACACCTGGGAGACCCTGGTCACAGACCGCCCAAGGTGGAGAAAGTCCATCCGGGAGGGCGCTGAGCTCTTGGCCTCTTCATGCTCTTCTGCAAAGAGCATGAAGAGGCCAAGCGCAGGCAGCGGAAGGAGCTCACGGCAAACCAGCCCCACCGACCCCTTCCCTCGACGAATGTCTGTGGCTCTCGTATCGGACTGTTCAGCCATCAAAGAACTCACTTTGGGAGTGGAAGCAAGTCTTCCTTGATTCCGAGGGACTGCCTATGATGATGAAACAGTCCAAATCTGCCCTCTCAGGTGGCTGTAAATGATCCATCGGCACTACTTCAAGGAGGAGTAATGTGCAGACCAACGCGGTCAAAAATAGGTTAACTGGTCATTAATCTCATTTGTATATTTGTGGGATCTTGCTGTGCACAAATCAGCTGCTTTCACAACATTAACTGCATTTTAACAGAGATTGATCGGCTGTAAAGCCACTTTAGTGGTCCTGATGACCTGATAAGGTGCTATAAATACTAGTTCAGTGGGTTTATGTTGATGGTGGAGGGAGAATTGTTGGCTGGGACACTGGAGGACTCCCTGATTCGCTTTGAATATTGTCCTGGGGCCCTTCTCATCCACCCGCACTGGCAGACAGGCCCTCGGTTGAACATGTGGTGAAAGGACGCCTCAAGGGTTGCGCTTGGCCTTGTCCTGACACATTCAGCAGGTCCGTCAGTGTCACTGGAGCAAAGAAGGGCTGATCAGCTCCATCAATTCCGCACAAACCTGACTCTCTCCGAACCGCTCCGGCATTTTCTCTTTGTGTATCAGTCCGTTTGCTAATCTCGTTTCTTGTTCTGCACATTTCTCACAGAGGGATCTTTTACCAGGGATACACGTGTTCTTACTGTGGCACTGGAGCCCATAAAGAATGTCTGGAGACAGCAGCACAATGCAAATTACGTACGTAATTCACGGTCGGTGCTGTTATCGGCATGTCGGGGACACTTGCTCCAGTTGTTCCGTGACCCACCCAAATTTAATTTGAGGTTAAATGCAAATGTTCTGTAAAAATGTCCCTGGGTCCTGCACGCCAGTGTAATGTTGAGCACAATAACCTCACCCGGATACAGAGCTCAATGGATTTAAAAACATCAGCAAATAGTCGCTCCCACACTGGAGCATTGAATAAATCATGAAGGGTTCAAACTTCTGGGGGGACTTTGCCATTATCGAGGTGAAACACCGAGCTTCAAACACTCCCAGGACAGGTCAGCACGGGTTAGATACACAGTAAAGCTCCCTCTACACTGTCCCATCAAACACTCCCAGGGCAGGTACAGCACGGGTTAGATACATAGTAACGCTCCCTCTACACTGTCCCATCAAACACTCCCAGGGCAGGTACAGCACGGGTTAGATACATAGTAACGCTCCCTCTACACTGTCCCATCAAACACTCCCAGAGCAGGTACAGCACGGGTTAGATACAGAGTAATGCTCCCTCTACACTGTCCCATCAAACACTCCCAGGGCAGGTACAGCACGGGTTAGATACACAGTAATGCTCCATCTACACTGTCCCATCAAACACTTCCAGGGCAGGTACAGCACGGGTTAGATACAGAGTAAAGCTCCCTCTACACTGTCCCATCAAACACTCCCAGGGTAGGTACAGCACGGGTTAGATACAGAGTAAAGCTCCCTCTATATTGTCCCCATCAAACACTCCCAGGGCAGGTACAGCAATGGGTGAGATAGAGAGTAAAGCTCCCTCTACATTGCCCCATCAAATATTCCCAGGGCAGGTACAGCACAGGTTAGATACAGAGTAAAACTCCCTCTTTTCTCTCTCACCTAGGAATGTGGTTGAAACTAGTGCGGGAAACTATAAAGCATTGTATTACATTTATAGCTTAACAAGTTAAACTAATTAATATAAGTATAAAAAATTCATTGACTAAAGACTTTAACTAATTAATTAAATAAAATAAGGTTAGACTAAGATGCGGCAGGGCAGGGGATGTGTCGGGACTGCAGTATGTGGGAGTTTGTGGACAGCGAGACTATCCCGAGCGAACACGTCTGCAGGAGGTGCCTCAGCCTCCAATCTCTCCGGCTCAGAGTAATTGAGCTGGAGTACAAGTTGGAGACACTCCGACACATAAGGGACGGGGAGGAATTTCTGGACAGTTTTATCCAGAAATCAGTCGGGCCCCGGAGGAAAGCACAGGTTGAGGAAAGGGAGGGTGTGAGTGTTCGGGAGCCGGGTAGTGGGGATTTAGGAGAGATGGAGAAGGAGGCCCTGCAGATACTGGTCCTGGAGTGCATTTAATGTAGTTTACAAGGATTTTAGCAAAGCTTTTGACAAGGTCCCACATGGAAGGCTGATCAAAAAGTAAAAGCCCATGAGATCCAAGGGAGAGTGGCAAATTGGATCCAAAATTGACTCAGAGGCAGGAAGCAAAGAGTAATGGTTGAGGGGAGTATTTGTGACTGGAAGATTGTTTCCAGTGGGGTTCCACAGGGCTCAGTACTCGAGTATATATTAAAGATTTGGACTTAAAAGTAGGGGGCATGATAAAGAAATGTGCAGATGATACAAAAATTGGCCGTGTGGTTGACAGTGAGGAGGAAAGCTGTAGACTGCAGGAAGATATCGATGGACGGGTCAGGTGGCAAATGGAATTCAATCGGAAAAGTGTGAGGTAATACATTTGGGGAAGAGCAACAAGTCAAGGGAATACACAATAAATGGGAGGATACGGAGAGGTGTGGAGGAACAGAGCGACCTTGGAGTGTATGTCCACAGATCCTTAAAGGTAGCAAGACTGGTCGATAGATAGTTAAAAAGACATACGGAATGCTTGCCTTTATATGTCGAGGCATGGAATACAAGAGCAGGGAGGTTATGCTTGAACTGTATAAACCACTGGTTAGGCCACAGTTGGAGTACTGCGTGCAATTCTGGTCACCATATTACAGGAAAGATGTAATTGCACTGGAAAGAGTGCCGAGGACATTTACAAGAATGTTGCCTGGATTGGAAATCTTTAGCGATGAGGAAAGATTGGATAGGCTGGGGTTGTCTTTCTTGGAAAAGAGGAGGCTGAGGGGAGATTTAATTGACGTGTATAAAATTATGGGGGGCCTTAATAGAGTGGATAGGAAGGACCTATTTCCCTTCGCAGAGGAGCCAATAACCAGGGGGCATAGATTTAAAGTAATTGGTCGAAGGTTTAGAGGGGAATTGAGAGGAACATTTTTCACCCAGAGGGCGGTGGGGGTCTGGAACTCACTGCCTGAAAAGATGGTAGAGGCAGAAATCCTCATCACATTGGATGTGCATTTAAAGTGCCGTAACCTACAGGGCTACAGACCAAGAGCTGGAAAGTGGGATTAATCTGGGTAGTTTTTTGTTGGCCGGCGCGGACACGATGGGCCGAATGGCCTCCTTCCATGCTGTAAATTTCTATGATTTTACGATTCTTTCCTCCTTTTAAGTTGCACCTTAAAACTTAATATTTCCTTATGTAGCCAGGTGTCGAATTTCTGTCTGTTAACGCACCTATGAAGTGTCTTGGGACATTTTACTGGGTTATATAAATGCAAATTGATTTTGTTGTACATTCCAGGAACTTGCTGACAGAGAATCTATTGACATTGATTGGAGGGGCCCTGATAAAGTTAATGTGAACTTTGGTCTGTGGCAGTGCAGCAGCAGAGAGAGCAATGATCAGAGGACGGCTGAGTGATCCACTGTATCACTTCCATGACCACATTTCTCTGAGATGGCTCCCTTTGTGTGGGCCTCGCTGCAATCGCACAGGCCCAGGCTTCTCGTCCATGTGTAACAGCTGTCATTGCCCCCCCGCCCCTCCCACCCTGTCACTGAGGCAATTGCCCCCGCCCCCGCCCCGGCACTAAGGCTATTCCCCCCACCCCCCGTCACTGAGGCTATCTCCCCCTCCCCCCCGTCACTGAGGCTATCTCCCCCTCCCCCCATCACTGAGGCTATTCCCCCCCTCCCCCCCCGTCACTGAGGCTATTCCCCCCCCCCCTGTCACTGAGGCTATTCCTCCCCCCCCCCTCACTGAGGCTATTCCTCCTCCCCCCCGTCACTGAGGCTATTCCCACCCCTGTCACTGAAGCCATTCCCCTCCTCCTCCCCTCACTGAGACTATCCGCCCCCCCCATCCTGTCAGAATAGCAGGATCATTCCCCCCGCCCCCAAAACCGGTGACTCCAGATATCCACCATTCTCAGACACGCTGCGACCCACTCTGTACCAGAAAAGCCTGACAGGAAACAGAGTGACTGAGCAAAATGCGGATCCCCGCAGGGCATTGGGGCGGAGGGGTGGGTGAACTTGGGGGGGCCCGGGGTGGGGGTGGGTGGAAACACGGGGGTGGGGGGTGGAGGGGACGCGACGGGCTGGACATACACGGGGCGGGGGGCGGGGGCACATGGGCACGACACGGGGGGAAGGGGCCCCAGGAGCGGGGGTGGCGGGGTCATGCGAGGGAATGAGTAGTGTGATTGCTTTGCACACTTTAAATCTCTCTCTTTCCCTACAGACACACCAGCCGATGATCTGGTAAGTTATTCATGAAATTAAGATATTTGCCAATTTTTTATTTGTCAATTTTGTCCCCACCTCAAAGACACTGACTCTCACTGGGGTATGGGTCCCACACACACTGACTCTCACTGGGGTACGGGTCCCACACACACTGACTCTCACTGGGGTACGGGTCCCACACACACTGACTCTCACTGGGGTACGGGTCCCACACACACTGACTCTCACTGGGGTACGGGTGCCACACACACTGACTCTCACTGGGGTACGGGTCCCACACACACTGACTCTCACTGGGGTACGGGTCCCACACACACTGACTCTCACTGGGGTACGGGTCCCACACACACTGACTCTCACTGGGGTACGGGTCCCACACACACTGACTCTCACTGGGGTACGGGTCCCACACACACTGACTCTCACTGGGGTACGGGTCCCACACACACTGACTCTCACTGGGGTACGGGTCCCACACACACTGACTCTCACTGGGGTACGGATCCCACACACACTGACTCTCAGTGGGGTACGGGTCCCACATACTGGGGTACGGGAGCAGCCCTATAAGTAACGTAACTGCCTACGGATTGGGGCGGAGCCTGGGGCCCTGTGTGACTCAGCACCATGCCGGGTGTTGCACTGACCCACTCCAGCTCCGAGTGCTCCCTCTGGATTTATAGGTGTTCACTCCATCTTCCTTTCCTCATTCTCTCCATCCTTCAAATCACTCCGGGCACCCGGTGCTGCTCAGGAGAAGCTGGGCGACCTTGGTGTTTGTTCCTGGGTCACAGGGCAGGGGTCAAAGGTAGTGATTGCTGACCCTGTTGGCCCCGAACCCTAGCGCCCCACATTCTGTGACGTGAGGCTGGACTGACAATCCCTCACTGCTCTGTCGCCCAGCACATCGTACCGTGCACAGGCTGCCCCGGAACGCTCAGCATTACAGAGTGAAGGAAAACGCTCACCTGATTATATACAAAACTGTAATCCTTCTGTCTTTCTCCGCAGGATGGAGGACAACAGACAGCAGCAGGTAAATGCACCCCACCGTGGGAGAAGAAAGCACATTGCAACGTCTTTCTGCAGCGCCCTTCACAACCTTGGGACAGCCCAAAGCGCTTTGCAGCTAAACACGTGTTTTGGAGTGTAGTCACTGTTGTAATGTAGCAAACGCTGCAGCCATTAGTGCACAGCGAGATCCCACAAACAGGAATGAGATAATGGCCAGATCAACTATTTTAGTGATGTTGATTGAGGGATAAATACTGACCAGGATACCCGGAAGAACTCCCCTGCTCTACTTCGAATATTGGCTGCGGGAACTTTTGCATCCACCTGAGAGGGCAGACAGAGCCTCAGCTTAGTGTCTCACCCAAAAGACGGCATCTCCGACTGTGCGGCGCTCCCTCAGTACTGCCCCTCCGACAGTGCGGCGCTCCCTGAGTACTGCCCCTCCGACGGTGCGGCACTCCCTGAGTACTGCCCCTCCGACGGTGCGGCCCTCCCTCAGTACTGCCCCTCAGACAGTGCGGCGTTCCCTGAGTACTGCCCCTCCGACGGTGTGGCCCTCCCTCAGTACTGCCTCTCCGACAGTGTGGCGCTCCCTCAGTACTGCCCCTCCGACAGTGCGGCGCTCCCTCAGTACTGCCCCTCCGACAGTGCGGCCCTCCCTCAGTACTGCCCCTCCGACAGTGTGGCGCTCCCTCAGTACTGCCCCTCCGACAGTGCGGCGCTCCCTCAGTACTGCCCCTCCGACAGTGCGGCGCTCCCTCAGTACTGCCCCTCCGACAGTGTGGCGCTCCCTCAGTACTGTCCCTCCGACAGTGTGGCGCTCCCTCAGTCCTGTCCCTCCGACAGTGTGGCGCTCCCTCAGTACTGCCCCTCCGACAGTGTGGCGCTCCCTCAGTACTGCCCTTCCGACAGTGTGGCGCTCCCTCAATACTGCCCCTCCGACAGTGTGGCGCTCCCTCAGTACTGCACTTAGGAGTGTTGGCTTGGATTCTGGGCTCAAGTCTCTGGAGTGGGGCTTGTACACATGACCTTGTAGCCCAAGGTACTGCCGCTGAGCCAAGATTGGCACCTTGAAGGTGATCGAAAGAAGTGTGATGGTGACTGTGATGTACAAACCCAACTCCTCACCTGCCCTTTGTGCCAAAGAGTGTGTTGGTGGTGTTTATGAAGTTGTTGATGTGTGTGCTAGTTCAGTGTACTGACTCAGGTTGCAGTTACTTGCTGCCCTCCAGCTCCTATCGTTCCTCTCGCAGGGGATTCAGGAGCATGACAGAAATATGTCTTTTGTGGGTTTTTTGCAGGTCCCAGAATGCTGGCATTACGTGGCTACCAGGGCACACCCCTTTCCCCGCTGGGGAAACCAGTCCTCAGCTTCCAGACCGGAGAAATCATCGAACTGCTGAAGGGAGATCCGGACTCGTCGTGGTGGGAGGTGAGACTCGCTGGAGGGAGCACTGATCCAAGCTGACAGGATCAGAATGCACTGAGTCTGTCGCAGGGACGACTGTGACTGGGGCCTAGCGAGCATCAGAGCAGTTTCTGGATCCCCCTTGTCGGAGTGCACTGCAAGGGGTGGAGAGCGCGATGAGTGAGAGTGTGCCGGATAAAAGGAAAATGTTTGATCAATATGTTAGGCTGAAGGAAGACACAGTTCCAGGGCTGCGGGATAGACCACAGATCCTGAGGGCCAGTGGGATAGGTCACATATCCTGAGGGTCAATGGGATAGACCACAGATCCTGAAGGTCAATGGGATAGACCACGGATCCTGAGGGTCAGTGGGATAGACCACATATCCTGAGGGTCAATGGAATAGACCACAGATCCTGAGGGTCAGTGGGATAGGCCACATATCCTGAGGGTCAATGGGATAGACCACAGATCCTGAGGGTCAGTGGGATAGGCCACATATCCTGAGGGTCAATGGGATAGACCACAGATCATGAAGGTCAATGGGATAGACCACGGATCCTGAAGGTCAATGGGATAGGCCACATATCCTGAGGGTCAATGGGATAGATCACGGATCCTGAGGGTCAGTGGGATAGATCCCAGATCCTGAGGGTCAATGGGATACATCGCAGGATCCTGTGGGTCAGTGGGATAGACCATGGAGCCTGAGGGTCAGTGGGTTAGACCATGGAGCCTGAGGGTCAATGGGTTAGACCACGGATCCTGAGGGGGGATGAGGGAGGGGATTGTCGAGGCCATAGTGATATTTCAGGGTTCCATTGAATGTGGATGTGCTGGAGGGCCGCAGAGTGACAGGTATAATTCACACAGTCAAGAATGGAGGCATAGCCAACAACAACTTGTATTTATATAGCACCCTTAACGTAGCAAAACGTCCCAAGGTGCTTCACAGTTGCGATTATCAAACAAAATTTGACACCGAGCCACATAAGCTGATACAGTATTTGGACAGGTGACTGAAAGCTTGGTCCAAAAGGTAGGTTTTGAGGAGAGAGGTGGAGAGGTTTAGGGAGGGAGTTCCAGAGCTCAGGGCCCAGGCAGCTGAAGGCACGGCCACCAGTGGTGGAGTGATTATTATCATGGATGGCCAAGAGGACAGAACTTGAGGAGAGCAGGCATCTTGGGGGAGGGGGGGGAGGCGCGAGGGGTGGGGGCTGGAGGAGATTACAGAGATAGGGAGGGGCGAGGGCCATGGAAAGATTTGAAAATAAGGATGAGAATTTTAAAATCTAGGTGTTGCCGGACCAGGAGCCAATGTAGGTCAGTGAGCACAGGGGTGATGGGTGAGCGGGTCTTGGTGCGAGTTTGGACACGGGGCAGCCGAGTTGTGGATGAACTGAAGTTTACGGAGGGTGCAAGGTGGGAGGCCAGCCAGGAGAGCCTTGGAATAATCAAGTCTGGAGGTAACAAAGGCACGGATGAGGGTTTCAGCAGTGGATGAGCTGAGACGGGGGTGGGGACGGGCGATGTTAGGGAGGTGGGAGTAGGTGGTCTTAGTGATGCCGTGGATATGTGGTCGGAAGGTATCTCGGTTTGTTGTTGGGTCCCATCCAGCCCGAACTGATACAGCAGAGTGGGATCCCCAAGCCCCCCCGACATGCCCACTTGCGGGGGAGTGGAGAGGACGGGGAGGGGAGGGGTGGGAATAGGAGGGGAGTGAGGGGGAGGGAAGTGGAGGGGAGGTGGACGGGAGGGGAGGGGACAGGAGTCACAGTCCCCCAACAGGAATGTAATGGCCCAGTGCCACTGGGGCAGAATCCCAGGGGAGCAGAAGCAGCTTCATATCCCCCTCCCCTCACCTGTTGTGAATCTGTAACTGGGGACAGGGCCCCTTGACTCTGCTCTCCAATATCCTTCTCTTCAGTGAAGACCGGTGGGAAATATTTTTAGCATTGACAATCCTCTCCTCAGGTGTTCCACCTCACTCTCAACAATTCTCTCTTTACCGAAATAAGTTGTAAAATACTTTAATAATTCTTTTGTTGTTTTTTGAACCTTTTCCCTCATTCTCCCTCTTTGTTTTCCTTATCCTGCACTTAACCTCTTATTTTCTCATATCCTCCTTTAGTTTTTTTTCTTTATAATTCTCATGGCTGGCGTCCATAAATACGAGATAGTCACCAATAAGTCCAACAGGGAATTCAGGAGAAACTTCTTTACCCAGAGAGTGGTGAGAATGTGGAACTCACTATCACAGGGAGTGGTTGAAGCGAATAGTATCGATGCATTTAAGGGGAAGCTCGATAAGCACGATGGAGAAAGGAACTGAAGGATATGGTTATAGAGTGAGATGCAGAGGGTGGGAGGAGCGAGTGTGGAGAATAAACACCGGCACAGATCTGTGGAGTTGTTTGGCCTGTTTCTGTGTAATTACAGTCGTTACACTTCTAATCTGGCATCCTGAAATTATTCCGAGTTCCCTCCTTTGTTAATCACTTTCCTTTTTCTGTACTTTTCCAGTTTGTCTTTTTAAACACAGCCCACTGTTGGTCTCCAGTCCTGTTAGCCAATTTCCCCCTTCACCTCCCCGCCCCTCAGCTCCCTCCTCATCTTTCTAAACTCTGCCCTACTCCAATCTGGGGTCCGAGTTTCTGCAGACTTTTACCCTTCTTCATTGGATCTCTGCTCCCAACACTCCCCCCACATTCCGCTCATCTACCTGATCACAACCTGTTCGACCAAAGTAAACAACCTCCCAGAACCCTTCACTCCTCAAACTCCGGTCCTCTCCCCCCCCCAACACACCCTTCGGACCTCAAACTCTGGCCTTTCGTCCATCCTGAGGCTAAGGGGAGACCTGATGGTGTATAAAATTATGAGGGGCCTGGTTAGAATTGATAGGAAGGACCTGTTTTCCTTGGCAGAGAGGTCAACAACCAGAGGGCATAGATTTAAAGTAATTGGTAGGAGGTTTAGAGGGGATTTGAGGGGAAATTTCTTCACCCAGAGGATTGTGGGGGTCTGGAACGCACTGCCTGAAAGGGTGGTGGATGCAGAAACCCTCACCACATTTAAGAGATGGTTGGATGGTCACTTAAAGTGCCGTAACCTGCAAGGTTACGGACTTAGAGCTGGTAATTGGGATTAGACTAGATGACCTCTTGTTGGCCGGTGCAGATATGATGGTAAGTACTGCAGGGAATCGAAAACGACCAGATTTCCTGGACTAGTTTCAATCATGGATGTGTCGGAGAGGAATTTTCCCAGATTTTTTTCCCCCCAAATTGGCCTGGGTTTTTATCTGGTTTTTGCCTCTCCCAGGAGATCACATGGCTCCGGTTGGGGTGGAGTGTAGAATGTTTCAGTGTAAGGGGTGTCGCAGTTTTGTGGGGCGGACTGGTTGGGCTGGGTGCTCTTTACCTTTCTGCCATTGTTCATTGTTCATAGGTTTATATGTAATCTTCAGGCCTGCTGACCGAGAGCCGTGTGGTTCTTTGTCGACCGGCGCGGACACGATGGGCCGAAATTGTCTCCTTCTGCACTGTATGTTTCTATGAATGGCCGACTCCTGTTCAATGCTGCATATCTCTCTTGCGAAATTGTAGTAACGATATGCCATGTTCGAGAGTGTGGGGGAGAGTCAGGGAGGGGGCAATATGGCTGGGGGTAAATGGGGGCGGGGTTGCAGGATCAGGCTTGTCTGGCAGTCAGAGCCGTATATAATGTGTGTGTGTGAGGGGTGTCTGCGGGTTAGCCTGTAACCTACAATATAACTCTGTCTCTTTCAGGGGAGGGTCATTCAATCCAAACGATCTGGTTGGTTCCCGAGCTCGTATGTGAAGCCGTGTCCAGTGGATTCCCGAGTAAGTGTGATAAAATTTTGGACTTTGTGTAACCCCGCCTGTTCCAGCCGGGGGTTAGTCTCCTGCCACGATGCCCTGCTTCATTTAGGGACTGCCCTCGGGAGCTGCCTACTGCATCAAGGAGCTGGAGTCACCAACACAGTGTAAACTGCGCAGATACACGGGAGATACAGAACTGGTGGCGGGGTCAGTGGGATCAGATGAAACCGCCACGGATTCAGAGAAGGACCAAGACAACATTTACATGTGGCCAGAATTGCAGCAAATGGAATTCAATACAGAAAGCCGCAGGATTTTACACGTTGGATAGAACAATGGGCAACACACTGACTGCATTGGGCAGGAGGAGATCGGAGGGGATTGGGAGCGATCACGGACTCAACATTCAGCCATCTCCAATTAGTGCAGCAAAGTCTGTCCTGAGCTATAACCTGAGTGGAGTACATGAGAACACAAGAAATAGGAGCAGGAGTCGGCCATTTGGCCCCTCGAGCCTGCTCCGCCATTCAATAAGATCATGACTGATCTGGTCATGGACTCAGCTCCACTTCCCTGCCCGCTCCCCATAACCCTTCACTCCCTTATCGCTCAAAAATCTGTCTGTCTCCGCCTTAAATATATTCAATGACCCAGCCTCCACAGCTCTCTGGGGCAGAGAATTCCATAGATTTACAACCCGCTGAGAGAAGAAATTCCTCCTCATCTCAGTTTTAAATGGGCAGCCCTTTATTCTGAGACTATGCCCCTTGGTTTTAGTTTCCCCTATGAGTGGAAATATCCTCTTTGCATCTACCTTGTCGAGCCCCCTCATTATCTTATAAGTTTCAATCAGATCACCTTTCATTTTTTTGAAATCCAATGTGTATAGGCCCAACCTATCTTCATAAGTCAACCCCCTCATCTCCAGAATCAACCTAGTGAACCTTCTCTGAACAGTCTCCAATGCAAGTATATCCTTCCTTAAATAAGGAGACTAAAACTGTACGCAGTACTCCAAGTGTGGCCTCACCAATACCCTGTACAGTTGTAGTAGGACTTCCCAACTTTTATACTCTATCCCCATTGTAATAAAGACCAACATTCCATTTGCCTTCCTGATTACTTGCTGTACCTGCATACTAACTTTTTATGTTTCATGCACAAGGACCCCCACGTCTCTCTGTACTGCAGCATTTTGCAATTTTTCTCCATTTAAATTATAATTTGCTTTTCTATTATTTCTGCCAAAGTGGATAACCTCACATTTTCCCATATTACACTCCATCTGCCAATTTTTTGCCCACTGACTTAGCCTGTCTTTATCCCTTTGCAGATTTTTTGTGTCCTCCTCACAATTTGCTTTCCCACCCATCTTTGTATCATCAATAAACTTGGCTACATTACACTCTGTTCCTTTGTCCAAGTCATTAATATAAATTGTAAATAGTTGAGGCCCCAGCACCGATCCCCGTGGCACCCCACTAGTTACTGTTTGCCAACCGGAAAATGACACATTTATCCCGACTCCCTGTTTTCCGTTCGTTAACCAATCCTCTATCTATGCTAATATATTACCCCCAACCCCGTGAACTTTTATTGTAACCTCTTATGTGGCACCTTATCGAATGTCTTCTGGAAATCCAAATACATCACATCCCCACTGGTTCCCCCTTATCCACCCTGCTCATTACATCCTCAAAGAACTCCAAATTTGTCAAACATCATTTCCCTTTCATAAAACCATGCTGACTCTGCTTCATTGAATTATGCTTTTCCAAATGTCCCGCTACTGCTTCCTTAATAATGGACTCCAGCATTTTCCCAAAAACAGATGCAAGGCTAACTGGTCTATACGTTCTTGCTTTTTGTCTGCCTCCTTTTTTAAATAGGGGCATTACATTTGCGGTTTTCCAATCTGCTGGGACCGTCCCAGAATCCAGGGAATTTTGGTAGATTACAACCAATGTATCCACTATCTCTGCAGCCACTTCTCTTAAGACCCTAGGATGTAAGGCATCAGGTCCAGGGGTCTTGTCCACCATTAGTCCCATTATTTTATCGAGTACTACTTCATTAATGATAGTGATTGTATTAAGTTCCTCCCACACAGGTCCCACACTTGACTCTCACTGGGGTATGGGTCCCACACACACTGACTCTCACTGGGGTACGGGTCCCACACACACTGACTTTCACTGGGGTACGGGTCCCACACACACTGACTTTCACTGGGGTATGGGTTCCACAAACACTGACTCTCACTGGGGTACGGGTCCCACACACACTGACTCTCACTGGGGTACGGGTCCCACACACACTGACTCTCACTGGGGTATGGGTCCCACACACACTGACTGGGGTACGGGTCCCACACACACTGACTCTCACTGGGGTATGGGTCCCACACACACTGACTCTCACTGGGGTATGGGTCCCACACACACTGACTGGGGTACGGGTCCCACACACACTGACTCTCACTGGGGTACGGGTCCCACACACACTGACTCTCACTGGGGTATGGGTCCCACACACACTGACTGGGGTACGGGTCCCACACACACTGACTCTCACTGGGGTACGGGTCCCACACACACTGACTCTCACTGGGGTACGGGTCCCACACACACTGACTCTCACTGGGGTACGGGTCCCACACACACTGACTCTTACTGGGGTATGGGCCCCACACACACTGACTCTCACTGGGGTACGGGTCCCACACACACTGACTCTCTCTGGGGTACGGGTCCCACACACACTGACTCTCACTGGGGTACGGGTCCCACACACACTGACTCTCACTGGGATACGGGTCCCACACACACTGACTCTCACTGGGGTATGGGTCCCACACACACTGACTCTCACTGGGGTACGGGTCCCACACACACTGTCTGTCCCCACACTTCACACGCGCACCTTCCTTTACAGGAATCCTAGTTTGCTAGGTCAGGGGCACTGAGGTCAGTTGTTGTTGCAGGACCGTTGGCGTGACATCCTTGTCAAGCTGAGCCAACCCAACGAGGACGGTTGATTCACTCGTGGTGTGTGAGCATCAGTACCGCAATGGGCAATTGGTCACTTACTGACCCATTCCCCATTCAGCCCGGGTTATATACCAGCCGACCGACCCTGGAATTGGTCTGCGGAGTTTAGTCGGATTCCATGACACCGACCTCAAGGATTTGTTGTGCTGTTAGTACCAAGCTGGACTGTGAGCGTTTTGTGCGATCGATTCCCGGAGCCTGGGCTGCACAGCAGTTGTGATCTCACGTTTTGCTGTTGAAAATAATCAAATATTGAACTGTAAAATAATAGATTTCAATTTTCCCTTTCAGCATTTTATTAAACCACCTTCAAAAGAACCCGACTACAGCATGTATCCCTGGTAAGTCACTGACAAATGCACTGTCCCATCAAACACTCCCAGGGCAGGGACAGGGTAACAGGGAATGGTCCCTGTGTGTATTTTGTGAATGTATCACTAGCACTAGCATTTTGATTTTCTCCCTAGGTTTGCGGGTAACCTTGAGCGAGGGCAGGCTGACAACCTGCTAAAGGCACACATCAGTGGGACCTACCTTATTCGTGAGAGGACAGCGGAGGCTGAAAGATTTGCAATTAGTATCAGGTTAGTGTTGGGCACATTGTGTTTTCCGAATGTGAGGGGCTGAGTGAGTGAGTGGAGGCGAGTTCTGGTCTGGGCCATGGCAGGTGTACAGTCTGGGCGGCGGGGGGCTGGGGGGTACAGTCGGGGGCTGGGGGGATCCGGGGGTGTGCCGGGGGGTGTACAGTCTGGAGTGGGGGGGGGGGGAGCCGGCGGGTGTACATTCTGTGCCGGGGATTGGGAGGGCGGGGGGGGCGGGCGGCGTACAGTCTGGGTGGCGGGGGGCCGGGGGGTACAGTCTGTGCCGGGGGGGGGGCAGGGGGTGTACAGTCTGGGCCGGCGGGGGGAGCCGGGGGGTGTACAGTCTGGGCCGGGGGTTGGGGGGGGGGGAGCGGGCGGTGTACAGTCTGGGCGGCGGGGGGAGCCGGGGGGTGTACAGTCTGGGCCGGGGGTTGGGAGGGCGGGGGGGCCGGGGGTGTACAGTCTGGGCCGGCGGGGGGAGCCGGGGGGTGTACAGTCTGGGCCGGGGGTTGGGGGGGGGGGGGGGAGCGGGCGGTGTACAGTCTGGGCGGCGGGGTGCTGGGGGGTACAGTCTGTGCCGGGGGGGGGGGGTGGTGTACAGTCTGGGCGGCGGGGAGCCGGGGGGTACAGTCTGTGCCGGGGGGGTGGGGGGGGAGCCGGTGGGTGTATAGTCTGGGCCGGGGGTGGGCCGAGCGGTGTACAGTCTGGACCGGGGGAGTGGGGGGGGGAGCCGGTGGGTGTACATTCTGTGCCGGGGGTTGGGAGGGCGGGGGGGCCGGGCGGTGTACAGTCTGGACCGGGGGAGTGGGGGGGGGGGCCGGGGGGTGCAGTCTGTGCCGGGGGGGGGGGGAGGGGCAGGGTGTGTACAGTCTGGGCCGGCGGGGGGAGCCGGGGGGTGTACAGTCTGGGCCGGGGGGTGTACAGTCTGGGCCGGGGGTTGGGGGGGGGGGGGGGGGGAGCGGGCGGTGTACAGTCTGGGTGGCGGGGTGCTGGGGGCTACAGTCTGTGCCGGGGGGGGGGGGGGGCGGGGGGTACAGTCTGTGCCGGGGGGGTGGAGGGGGAGCCGGTGGGTGTACAGTCTGGGCCGGGGGTGGGCCGGGCGGTGTACAGTCTGGGCGGCGGGGGGCCGGGGGGTACAGTCTGTGCCGGGGTGGGTGGGGGGGGAGCCGGTGGGTGTATAGTCTGGGCCGGGGGTGGGCCGGGCGGTGTACAGTCTGGGCGGCGGGGGGCCGGGGGGTACAGTCTGTGCCGGGGGGGGTGGGGGGGGGAGCCGGTGGGTGTACAGTCTGGGCTGGGGGGGGAGCCGGGTGGTGTACAGTCTGGGCCGGGCAGTGTACAGTCTGGGCGGCGGGGGGCCGGGGGGGTACAGTCTGTGCCGGGGGGTGTACAGTCTGGGTCGGGGGTGGGCCGGGCGGTGTACAGTCTGGGCGGCGGGGGGCCGGGGGGGTACAGTCTGTGCCGGGGGGGGGGGGGCCGGGGGGTGTACAGTCTGGGCCGTTGGGCGGGGTGGGGGGGGGCGCGTGTATAGTCTGGGCCAGGAGGTCTGGATCATTAATCAGTCTCATTTCCTGGTGCAATCTGGCGTATAATCTGAGTTGTGAATTTTTTCACGTGATTTGCTGTTTTAATGTTTGTCTTTGTGGTGCTCCATCCCTCCACTGACGGTCTCTCTCCCCAGGTTTAACGACGAGGTGAAGCACATTAAAGTTGTCGAGAAGGACAATTGGATCCACATCACTGAAGCCAAGAAGTTTGAAAGTCTGCTGGTACGTTCCCATTCACTCTCCTCTCCTGACTGTGCCCGATGTGTTCTCCAGGGGCCCTTTGCACTGCCTCTCAGCAACCTTCTTACAAGTCGGAGCCCAGAGTATGTTCCCAGGCTATTGCACCATGAGGGCAGCACAGTACAGCTCGGTCTTATCGGGAGAAAGGACCAAGCTGAATTTTCCCTTCCCTAACGCAGGGAGTGGAGGACAGATAGGTTTCCTGCGACTCTTATCACTTCAGTCATCAGCCTGGAGCAGGGCTGGAACCTGGGGGCCATACTGGGCAGCGAAGTTACCATGTGAGGGAGCTGTATTTCATTTGGTTGTTTACATCTGTGCTCTCGCCCACAGAGTGTCGGTCTTAAAATCTGATGTATGAGTCGCACCCCCAGGGGCAGAGAGCTGGGAGCCCATTGGAGGGGCCATTAATTAGACTCGGAGACATTCTGAGTCTGGTCTGATTCCACACTCACTGCCCTGTGATCTGGGAGGGATGATGTGAGGGAGGTTCTCACCCAGTGTTCAGTTACCCAGGCGTGTGTGGGTGATGATACTTAACGCCATCCCATGGGGCAGGGGAAAGTGCTGCAATAATCAGGAGCCACTCACCACCCAAGTCTGCTCCTGAGAGCGTGGACATGAGTTTCCGAAAGCGAGGAAGTGTGAGCCAGGGACTGAGGGGGTGAGGCTTTCTGTTAACTTGCCCTCGTGGAGTCAGGTTATTGAGGAATGATGGGTGCCATTTCTTTAACTGTAGGAGCTGGTGGAATATTACCAGACACACTCGCTGAAGGAGAGCTTCAAGCAGCTGGACACAGCGTTACGCTTCCCATACAAACAGCGAGACCGGACAGTGCAGCGTTCAAACTCACGGACTCCAGGTAACCAGGTCATCGCTAGTGGGCCGGTCACTCCACCGGTCAACTACACTGAATCGGTGGGTGGGGAGGTGAATAACACCAGGGGGTAAATGGGTAATGCGAGGGGGTAAGGGAAGCTGGAGGATGGGTGGCGTGAGGGGGTAAATGGTGGAGAAGTGTCAAACCTACGGGGAATTCCAGCTGTCGGTGCCTTTCAGCAGTTGGCAGACACCTGAGTGGCTGACTGTGTTGTCCTCTCTGGTTATTATCCGGCCTGTGCCCCGATACCTGTAAATGGGGGGTGGGGCGGGGGGAGTGGGCACAGTCTCCTCCGGTGCAGCCTGAGCTGCCCGTCCGCTCTTCCTTCAACACACGAGTAAAAGGGGGGATTCCTGTCGGGAAGCCCATTGTCCCAACGTACCAGCAAATGGCTGTGGAGAAAGGTCTTGGCACAAAGCCTTCTGACCCACTCACTGGAAATAACCTCGGCTCGCTGGCAGTATGGGCACGTTCCCGTCAATCGCATGCCGCGGCCGGGGAGCGGGGGGGCATCTCAATATCAGCCCTGGGGGGTGGGGGGGGGCATCTCAATATCAGCCCCGGGGGGGGGAGGGGGCCATTTCAGTCGCAGGCCCCCAGGGGGGCATTTCAATATCAGCCCCGGGGCAGGGGGGGGGGGCATCTATCAGCCCCGAGGGGTGGCGCATCTCACTATCAGCCCTGGGGGGGGGGGAATCTCACTATCAGCCCCTGGGGGAGGGGGCATCTCACTATCAGCCCCGGGGTGGGGCGGGGGGCATCTCAATATCAGCCCTGGGTGGGGGAAATCTATCAGCCCTGGGGGGGGGGGGGGGGGCGCATCTCAATATCAGCCCTGGGGGGGTGGGGGGGTGCATCTCAATATCAGCCCCGGGGGGGGGAGGGGGCCATTTCAGTCGCAGGCCCCCGGGGGGGCATTTCAATATCAGCCCCGGGGCAGGGGGGGGCATCTATCAGCCCCGAGGGGTGGCGCATTTCACTATCAGCCCTGGCGGGGGGCATCTCACTATCAGCCCCGGGGGGGGCATCTCAATATCAGCCCCAGGGCAGGGGGGGGCATCTATCAGCCCCGAGGGGTGGCGCATTTCACTATCAGCCCTGGTGGGGGGCATCTCACTATCAGCCCCGGGGGTGGGGGGGGGGGCATCTCAATATCAGCCCCGGGGGTGGGGGGGGGAGCATCTCAATATCAGCCCCGGGGTGGGGGTTGGGGGGCATCTCAATATCAGCCCTGGGTGGGGGGGGGGGGGGGCGGGAAATCTATCAGCCCTGGGGGAGGGCGCATCTCAATATCAGCCCTGGGGGTGGTGGGGGGGGGAGGTTGGGGGATCTCAATATCAGCCCCGGGGGTGGTGCGGGGGGGAGTGGGTTGGGGGATCTCAATATCAGCCCTGGGGGTGGGGGGGGGGGCATCTCAAAATCAGCCCTGGGGGTGGGGGGGGTGGTTGGGGGATCTCAATATCACCCCGGGGGGTGGGGGGGGGGGTGCGGATATCGCAGGTACCGGGTGTGGGGGGGGGGGGGATGCGGTGGCAATTCAGTCGCAGGCCCCGGGGGGTGGAGGCCATTTCACAGGGCGACGACTGATTCTGGAAATTGGATTGGCTGCCAAAGGTGTGGAACTCTGTCCGGATGGATTGCTGCCGAGGTTGCCAATCAGTTGTGCCAGTTTTCTGCCCCGATGTCAGCTGATGTTGGACCAATCCTGGGGATGGATAACATTTAATATCCTCAGTGTTAGTGCAGCTCCAATACCCTCCCACGGTGAGACCGTAAGATTGCTGATGTTGGGTAACTCTGTAGCAGGCGTGTCAGCCATTTTACTTAAATCTGGCCACCTCCATCTCATTGAGAGAGATTTTATTGTCTGAAAATTGTTGGTTTGTTCTTTCTGTTTCAATGCTGCTGTGAATGATTCTCCTGTTGAAGTATTTCTTGTTCATGCACTGACTCTTGCTCTCTTTCTAACCTCCTGCAGCCTCTTCCTCCTCCTCTTCCTACAACTTTGCTTTTCTTAGTCCTCAGGGCTTCAGTGTTGTGCCTCAGAACCCTGCTCCTTTCTGGTCAGGTACAGCTCGCTTTACTACCTTCTCCTCCTTCTCTCATTCGCTGCTAAAGCCCCCCCAGACTGGCCCAGGTCCCAGCATCACAGTATCAGCCACAGAGGCAAAGCCCGAACCTCCAGCCTGCTGGCCAGGTCAGGGAGGAAATGTCCCTGTGCACCAGACTGAAAGCCAGAGTGTAGGGTTGGGAGAGAACGCGTTGCACTTGTGGGAGGTAAAGCCAGTCACTGCTCCCAGACTCCACTGTAACTGCACTCTGAATACTTCTGCTCTTCGGCAAAGTAAAGAGCTTCACAACCCCAGGATGGCCCACAGCACCCCATGGTCGAGCGTGCAATGTTTGAGATGTAGTCACTGTTGTGAGGATCAGGAGAGTGCAATTCAACAAGTAACCTACTTCTCAAAACGAGTTTTAAAGTTCAGATTAATCGAGCAGGCGATGCATTTCGCTAACGCTGTTTGTTGGGGCCAAAAGCCTTTAAATAGTCTGTTCCATGGAGAACTTCAGCTGCAGCTATCGGCCGTAGTTGCCAGGAACAGCGGGGGTGTGCATGAGTAACAGTCGGAAGATCCCACCATGGGGCGTCGGCCTGGATTGTTTTCCTGTAGTTTGTTGCTGATTTTTTTGTTCACCTTTGGTAAAGTTTAGTTTGTGTGTCCGGGCAGTGTTTAACCCCCGACCCATTGGCATGGCAACAGCACAATATAACTTTGCAGCCCGCGACATGCGCGAGCTCTCACTGCAAGAAGGAGACACGGTGAAGATCTACAGCAAGATCGGGGGCGACCAGGGCTGGTGGAAAGGGGAAGCTAATGGCAAGGTTAGTGTTGGAGCGCGACGGGAATCAGAGTGTTCCAGCCCAGGAACTGGCCCTACACAATACAGGCCGTTCACCCACCCAGCACAACACAGGCCATTCATCCACCCAGCACAACACAGGTCATTCATCCACCCAGCACAACACAGGTCGTTCACCCACCCAGCACAACACAGGTCGTTCACCCACCCAGCACAACACAGGTCGTTCACCCACCCAGCACAACACAGGTCATTCACCCACCCAGCACAACACAGGTCATTCACCCACCCAGCACAACACAGGTCGTTCACCCACCCAGCACAACACAGGTCATTCACCCACCCAGCACAACACAGGCCATTCACCCAGTACAACAGAGGTCATTCACCCAGCACAACACAAGGCCATTTACCCAGCACAACACAAGGCCATTCACCCAGCACAACACAGGTCGTTCATCCAGCACAACACAGGCCATTCACCCAGCACAACACAGGTCGTTCACCCACCCAGCACAACACAGGTCATTCACCCAGCACAACACAGGCCATTCACCCAGCACAACACAAGGCCATTCACCCAACACAACACAAGGCCATTCACCCAGCACAACACAGGTCATTCACCCAGCACAACACAGGTCATTCACCCAGCACAACACAAGGCCATTCACCCAGCACAACACAAGGCCATTCACCCAGCACAACACAGGCCGTTCACCCAGCACAAAACAGGTCGTTCACCCACCCAGCACAACACAGGCCGTTCACCCAGCACAACACAAGGCCATTCACCCAGCACAACACAAGGCCATTCACCCAGCACAACACAGGTCGTTCACCCACCCAGCACAACACAGGTCATTCACCCAGCACAACACAGGTCATTCACCCAGCACAACACAGGCCATTCACCCAGCACAACACAGGCCATTCACCCAACACAACACAAGGCCATTCACCCAGCACAACACAGGTCATTCACCCAGCACAACACAGGTCATTCACCCAGCACAACACAAGTCCATTCACCCAGCACAACACAGGCCGTTCACCCAGCACAACACAAGGCCATTCACCCAGCACAACACAAGGCCATTCACCCAGCACAACACAGGTCATTCACCCAGCACAACACAGGCCGTTCACCCAGCACAACACAGGTCATTCACCCAGCACAACACAAGGCCATTCACCCAGCACAACACAAGGCCATTCACCCAGCACAACACAAGGCCATTCACCCAGCACAACACAGGTCATTCACCCAGCACAACACAGGCCGTTCACCCAGCACAACACAAGGCCATTCACCCAGCACAACACAAGGCCATTCACCCAGCACAACACAGGTCATTCACCCAGCACAACACAAGGCCATTCACCCAGCACAACACAGGTCATTCACCCAGCACAACACAGGCCGTTCACCCAGCACAACACAGGCCGTTCACCCAGCACAACACAAGGCCATTCACCCAGCACAACACAAGGTCATTCACCCAGCACAACACAGGCCGTTCACCCAGCACAACACAGGTCACCCACCCAGCACAACACAAGGCCATTCATCCAGCACAACACAAGGCCATTCACCCAGCACAACACAGGTCGTTCACCCAGCACAACACAGGTCATTCACCCAGCACAACACAGGTCGTTCATCCACCCAGCACAACACAGGTCATTCACCCACCCAGCACAACACAGGTCATTCACCCACCCAGCACAACACAGGTCATTCACCCACCCAGCACAACACAGGTCATTCACCCACCCAGCACAATACAGGTCATTCACCCAGCACAACACAAGCCATTTACCCAGCACAACACAGGCCATTCACCCAGCACAAAACAGGTTGTTCACCCACCCAGCACAACACGAGGTCGTTTACCCACCCAGCACAACACAGGCCATACACCCAGCACAACACAAGGCCATTCACCCAGCACAACACAGGTCATTCACCCAGCACAACACAGGCCATACACCCAGCACAACATGAGGCCATTCACCCAGCACAACACAAGGCCATTCACCCAGCACAACACAGGTCATTCACCCAGCACAACACAAGGCCATTCACCCAGCACAACACAAGGCCATTCACCCAGCACAACACAGGTCATTCACCCAGCACAACACAGGCCATACACCCAGCACAACACAGGTCATTCACCCAGCACAACACAAGGCCATTCACCCAGCACAACACAGGCCGTTCACCCAGCACAACACAGGCCGTTCACCCAGCACAACACAGGTCACCCACCCAGCACAACACAGGCCGTTCACCCAGCACAACACAAGGCCATTCACCCAGCACAACACAGGTCATTCACCCAGCACAACACAGGTCATTCACCCAGCACAACACAGGCCGTTCACCCAGCACAACACAAGGCCATTCACCCAGCACAACACAAGGCCATTCACCCAGCACAACACAAGGCCATTCACCCAGCACAACACAGGTCGTTCATCCACCCAGCACAACACAGGTCATTAACACACCCAGCACAACACAGGTCATTCACCCACCCAGCACAATACAGGTCATTCACCCAGCACAACACAAGGCCATTTACCCAGCACAACACAGGCCATTCACCCAGCACAAAACAGGTTGTTCACCCACCCAGCACAACACGAGGTCGTTTACCCACCCAGCACAACACAGGCCATACACCCAGCACAACATGAGGCCGTTCATCCACCCAGCACAACACAGGCCATTCACCCAGTCTAATCCCACTCTCCCCCTCACTCCACATACCCTGTAATATTCCACCCAGTCTAATCCCACTCTTCCCCTCACTCCACGTAACCTGTAATATCTCTCCCGGTCTAATCCCACTCTCCCCCCTCACTCCACGTACCCTGTAATATTCCACCCAGTCTAATCCCACTCTCCCCCCTCACTCCACGTACCCTGTAATATTCCACCCAGTCTAATCCCACTCTCCTGCTCACTCACCATACACAAGAATATAAGAATTAGGAGCAAGAGCAGGCCATTCGCTCCTCTAACTTGCTCAACCATTCAATAAGATCATGACTGATCTTCTACCCCAACTCCACTTTTCTGCACTATCCCCATATTCCCTTAATATTCAAAACTCTATCAATCTTGTCGAGGAAATATTAGCTTAAATTAACTCAGGCGGAGACTTTCAGAACTGCACTTCGAGAGAATTGTATTTTAAAAAGCGAGATATCTCGGAGAGCCTGCTTGGACCGTACCAAGGCAGAAAACTCTGCCGTACAGGCAAATTGTCCCTATCTTTATACAGAAATTGAATACAGAAATATAAAAGGAATCTTATTCATTAGTCCCGCGAGTACAAAGGTCGTCTCGGGAGGTACACACTCTATCTATCCTTGCATAGTTTCTCCCTGTTCACAGTCTGATAAGCAGAATAAAAGGAGACTCCCTTTTAATACCAGATGGTCATTTAATTGCATCTCTAAGTTTCAAGGCTAAAAAAACGTGGCTATTTTTCTAGTCCTATTATTTCTTTGAGCATAGCAAAAACTGAATTTAACCCTTCCCTTTTCCATAAGCCATAGGTTCATAGATTCTTTCTTCCACAAATCTCCATCTTCAATATACTCAACGATGCAACATGTACAGCCCTCTGGGGTAGAGAATTCCAAAGATTTACAACCCTCTGAGTGAAGAGATTCCTCCTTATCTCTGTGTTAAATGGCCGAACCCCTTATCCTGAGACTGTGCCCCCCAGTTCTAGACTCTCCAGCCCAGGGAAACAGCCTCTCAGCATCTACCCTGTCAATCCCCCTCAGAATCCTATATGTTTCAATGAGATCACCTCTTATTCTTCTAAACTCCATAGAGTATCAGCCCATTCTATTCAATCTCTCCTCATAGGACAATCCTCTCATCCTTGGAATCAATCTAGTAAACCTTTGTTGCACCACCTCCAAGGCAAGTATATCCTTCCTCAGATAAGGAGACCAAAACTGTGTATAGTACTCCAGGTGTGGTCTCACCAGGGCCCTGTACAATTGTAGTAAGACTTCCTTACTCTTGTACTCTAACCCCCTTGCAATAATTGCCAACATGCCATTTGCCTTCCTTATTGCTTGCTGTATCTGCATGTTAACTCTTTGTGTTTCCTGTACGAGGACATCTAAATCTCTCTCAACACCAACATTTAATAGTTTCTCACCATTTAAAAATATTCTGTTTTTCTATTCTTCCTATCAAAGTGAATAATCTCACATTATACTCCATCTGCCACTTTATTTCCCATCACTTAACCTGTCTATCCCTTTGCAGGCTGTTTGTGTCCTCCTCGCAGCTTACTTTCCTACCTAGCTTTGTATCGTCAGCAAACTTGGATACATTGTACTCGGTCCCCTCATTCAAGCCTTTAATATAGATTGTAAATAGTTGAAGCCCCAGCACTGATTCTTGCGGCATCCCACTAGTTACAGCCTGACAACTGGAAAATGATCTGTTTATCCCGACTCTCTGTTTTCTGTCGGTTAACCAATCCCCTATCCATGCTAATATATTGCCCCAACCCCATGAACCCTAATCTTATTTAGCAACCTTTTATGTGGCACCTTATCGAATGTTTTGGAAATCCAAATATACTACATCCACTGGTTCCCCTTTATCTAACCTGTTCTTTACATTCTCAAAAAACTCTAATAAATTTGTCAAACACGATTTCCCTTTCATAAAACCATGTTGACTCTGCCTAATCATGTTATGATTTTCTAAGTGTCCTGATACTACTTCCTTAACAATAGATGCCAGCATCTTGCTGCTAACTGATGTCAGGCTAACTGGTCTGTAGTTCCCCGTTTTCTCTCTCCCTTCTTGAATAGCGGGGTTACATTTGCTACCTTCCAATCCACTGGAACCATTCTAGAATCTAGGGAATTTTGGAAGATCACAACCAAATGCATCCACTATCTGTGCAGCCACCTCATTTAGAACTCTAGGATGTAAAGAAGTAAAGAAAGACTTGCATTTATACAGCGCCTTTCATGACCACTGGATGTCTCAAAGCACCAGGTCCAGAGGGTTTGTTGGCTTTTAGTCCCATTAGTTACTCAAGTACTTTTTCTCGACTGACATTAATTACTTTAAGTTCCTCACTCTCATTAGCCCCTTGGTTCCTCACTATACCCTTTAATATCCCAACCAGTCTAATCCCACTCTCCCCGTACCCTTTAATATCCTACCTAGTCTAATCCCACTCACTCCCCATACCCTTTAATACCCCACCCAGTCTAATCCCACTCTCCCACTCACAGAATATATGTTGTCAGCCTCAGAAATAGTTTGTGAAAGAAGGAAAGTATATAGCAGTGATATCCACATTCTAACCACTGTTTTTGAGGAGAAATACCTTTCTCTGCATTCATTTTGTTTGTGATTTAATTGCTTTAATCTATGCCCTGGTCATTACCATTTTATTAATCAATGGAAGTAATCTCTCACTATTTACCCCATCAGCACCATTCGTCCTGCTGATCGGAACCTTCTCGGTTTTAGTGAAAAATGTTCTAATTCCTCAAGTCGCTCTTCATAACTGTGCCGTTCCCTATCCCTGGTAACCTCCTCGTGAATCTACACTGTGCCGTTCCCTATCCCTGGTAACCTCCCCGTGAATCTACACTGTGCCGTTCCCTATCCCTGGTAACCTCCTCGTGAATCTACACTGTGCCGTTCCCTATCCCTGGTAACCTCCTCGTGAATCTACACTGTGCCGTTCCCTATCCCTGGTAACCTCCCCGTGAATCTACACTGTGCCGTTCCCTATCCCTGGTAACCTCCTCGTGAATCTACACTGTGCCGTTCCCATTGCGTTTAGGTCCATCCTATTGTGGAGTAACTAACATGTATACAGTACTCTAACTGCAGCCTAACTTATGACCTTGGATAAATTCAGCAGTACCTCCTTGGCACTCCACACCTGTAGCTACAACTGTTTGCCTTTTTATGGCTTTATCTACTTGTATTGCCATATTTAATGACCCATGTATCTGTACCAAGATCCATTTAAAGTCTCACCATTTAAGGGGTCTTCCCTTTTCCCATTCTTCCAACAAGTATTACTTCATCTTTTTCTCCATTGAACTGTACCTGCCCACCCTACCAGTTTATATATGTCCTCTGCAGTCTTTCATAAACCTTGTCACAATTTGCCATAACCTAGTTTGATGTCAGCAAGTTTCACTTCCCAAGTGGAGATTATTTCTGCACACTATAAATAAGTCCAGCCCCACACAAATCCCCCCCAGGCCTGTCTTTTCAGTCTGAGAAACTGCCTTCACTCCACCCATTTCTCTCTCCATGTCGGCACATTCCACGAATTCTGCCTGCCATTATCTTTACCAAAAGCCTCTCATATTGCACCTTATCAAATGCTTTTCGAATAAAGCACATTGAACTGCATTTGCTCCATTTCCTATCCTGCTGTTATGTTTCAGAGAATTCTATGAGGTGGGTCCAGTCTCACCTGCCTTTAGAAACCCCCTGTAACCGGCGTGTTAACTCGTTCCTTCAGGTGGTTAGTCATTTCACCCCATGTTACAGACTCCAGTAATACTGAGAACTGATATAAGATTCACCTGGCAAATGGAGGGCTCATACAGACATATGTGCAGACACAGGCACACACGCACCCTTACACACACATGCGCACACACTTACACATTTGATTGATCCTGTCCTCAAACACTGTCCACAGACACACACACACAGTTCAGCAAGTGTCAGTGCAGAGTGACCAGGGCACAAACCCTGCCAAAGCCATGGGTACTGAGGTCGATTGTAGGTGAGGTCAGCTGACAGCAATGGACCCCGGTCCTACATCACATGTTCACCCACTGAGCCCAGGCTTCTGATTGGCTACTCAGTTTTACGTCTCGTTACTTTCAGTGATTTAAAGACAACTTGTGATTGGCTCTTTTCCCACTGACAGATTGGTTGGTTTCCGTCTACATACGTTGATGAGGAAGCAATGCCGTGATTGGTCGATGTGACATCACCCACTCTGCCAGAAGCCATGAATTTTGCACAATTGGTATCCAGGACCCGGAGCAACTCCCGGCTTCTCGAGGGGGAGGCTTTTCATCAATCTTACTGCTTTGTGCTGATGACTCTTTCAGTAATTTCAGATTGATTAACACGAGAATCCCTCTGTTGTATATAAATTCCTTTTTCAGAACAACCAATCAGAAATGGAAGTAATTTTCAGTAATGCGTGCAGAGGTGTGCGTGCGTGCGCACATGGGGTGGGTGTGTATGTGTGTCGGTGTGTATGTGTGTGGCTGGGTGTGTGTGGGTGTATATGTGTGTGTGCGCGTGTGAGAATCCTTTCTAAAAATCATTTGTAATTATTTTACCAAATAGCTACCACAATGTATGTGAATATTTTAAGGAATGTTTTTTGGCTGATGCCAGTTTATATATTTGGGTTCATTGTGGGTTAAATGGAATTATAGTTAAAATTATCACTGAATTTGTTTAGAAATGAATTGAAAATGTAACTTGGTACAGTTTTTTGCACTGGCTAATGTGTGGATTGTAGCTGGTTTGGAGAGAGACTGGGCGAATCGGATTCCTGGTGTTCTGCTTGAAGGAAGGAAGCCGGACTTGGATTTCAGCACGTCACCGCTCTTGCCCTGACTGATGTGGAGTATCAGGCAGAGACGCCGATCAGATAGCGACTGCGACTTAGACTGTACACGTTTCACACAAACGGCAAATAAAAGCAACTGTTTCTTTTCATTTTCTGAATGTTGCGATTGGGAAGTTTCAGCCCTTGTTACAATGTCTCTCCTCTCACGATCCAGCGAACACCAGAGTTCCAGGGGTCGAAATGAGGATTGTGTCGCAGTGTCAGTTGCTGTTATCCCCTGAAGATGTTGACTCTCGCGAGGCGGGTGAGCTCTATGTGCCCACTGGTATGAAACCGAGACAGTGTCAGTAGGCTTTCAGGCTGCGGGGGCATGACAGCGGAGTCTGATCTTATCCTTGGGGCCCCCTCTCCAGCCCCCTGCATAACTCTGCAGTTCCCAGCAGGAGTCTCAGTGGCCAGAAGTGAGAATCCGCACTGCCCGTGTCTGGTCCCTGGTCTAGGAGGTGCTGAGGGCCAGCCTCCAACCAGTCTACGATTGACAGGTCAGGGGTGGGAGGTTAATAGCACACACAGCAGGGCACGGAGCCTTAGAGCAGTGTTGTCCAACAGAAATCACTGACTAGCCACAGATGTGGCCATGGCGACACTGCGTCAGCCACACACTAATTTGAGTCGAAAATGTCTGCACAGGTAAATGTTACAGCACAGAAACACGCCAGTGTTTATGCTCCATTTGAGCCTCCTCCCTCCCTCTTCATTTCACCCTATCAGCAAATCCTTCTATTCCTTTCTCCCTGGTGTGTTTATCCAGCCTCCCCTTAAATGCATCGATACTATTTGCTTCAACTACTCTCTGGGTAAAGAGGTTTCTCCTGAATTCCCGAGTGGATTTATTGGTGACTATCTTATACTTATGGCATCAAGTTTTGGACTCCCCCACAAGTGGAGACACTCAGTGTCTATGCTATCAAACCATTTCAGAATTTTAAAGACCTCTATCAGGTCACCCCTCAGCCTTCTCTTTTCGAGAGAAAACTGTCCCAGCCTGTTCCTCCTCTGTGCGTGATACATTAACATCTGCCATTCAGTCCCCAAGGGACGAGAACACTCGCCAATCAAAGCACACTGCTCTTCACCAATTTGCCGACTGGCGCACGATAAGGCTAAAGTTCACATCAATGCACTGTGCGAATATGCATATTGCGATTGCATGACCAATGACTGACTATTACTCATTTTTTATTTACTACTCAGTAAGGCAATTAGCTCCATGTGGCTTCTGCATTGGACAACAGTGGACGAGGGGACTCATTTAATTCAATGAGGAATTGGTGGGAGACCAATATCCTGCCCACCCGATCGATGTAGGCGATATTGGCAATGCCACATTTATTGCCTATCTTTAGTTGCCCTGAGCACCTTTGCCACATGAACTGCAGCGGTTCAAGAAGGCTCAACGCCACCTTCTCATGTGCAATATATGCCAGCCTTGCCAGTGACTCCCCCATCCCGAAAATTCTTATTTAAAAACTAGCTGGGGGACACAGTGTAACTAACAGGGCGTCAATATAACTACCTGGGACACAGTGTAAGCATATAAGAAATAGGAGCAGCAGTTGGCCATTGGGCCCCTCAAGCCTGCTCCACCATTCAATGAGATCATGGCTGATCTTCTACCTCAACTCCACTTTCCCTGCACTGTCCCCATATCCCTTGCTTCCCTTAATATTCAAAAATCTATCGACCTCTGTCTTCAATATACTCAAAGACTGAGCCTCCACAGTCCTCTGGGGCAGAGAATTCCAAAGATTCACCACCCTCTGAGTGAAGAAGTTTCTCCTCATCTCAGTCCTAAGTGGCCGACCTCTTATTCTGAGACTGTGACCCCTGGTTCTAGACTCCCCAGCCAGAGGAAAAATCCTCCCTGCAATCTACCCTGTCAAACCTGTAAGTATTTTGTATGTTTCAATGAGATCACCTCTCATTTTTCTAAACTCTAGAGAATCTAGGCCTAGTCTACTCAATCTCTCCTCATGGGACAATCCGCCCATCCCAGGAATCAGTCTGGTGAACCTTTGTTGCACTCCCTCTGTGACAAGTATATCCTTCCTTCGGTAAGGAGACAAAAACTGTACACATTACTCCAGGTGTGGTCTCGACAGGGCCCTACATAATTGCAGTAAGACGTCTTTACTCTTGTACTCAAATCCTCTTGTAATAAAGGCCAACAGACCAATTGCTTTCTTAATTGCTTGCTGTACCTGCATGTTAACTTTCAGTGATTCATGTACAAGGACTTCCAGGTCCCTCTGAACACCAACATTTTCCAGTCTCCCAACATTTAAAAAATACTCTAATTTTCTAGTTCTCCTGTCCCTGACCACTAACCAGACCTGTATCACTACCTAAGTTAAAGGGTGTGACTTCCTCCTGGATGCAAGTGTCGAAGTAACTCTCCCCCTCCCTGATGCATCGCAATGTTTGCAGCTCGAACTCCAGCTCCACAACTCTGAGACGAAATTCCTCGGGTTGCAGACACGAACTGCAGATGTGGTTGCTCGGGATTGCAATGCACTCCACAAACACCCACATGCTGCAGTTACCATACACCACCTGCCCTGCCAGCTCTAACCTTATTTTATTTATTAATTAATTAAAGCTTTTATTCAATCAATATTTTCATTTTATTGTTTAATTATTTTATCTGTTCTAAGTTATTAATTCAATAAGTACTAGAAAGTTACAGTTTCTCAGCTCTTAATTTAAACCCTTTCTCTAACTTAGAGTGCAACTAAAAGCTGTCGTACTCACCAACCAATCACCTACCCGCTTTAATAAAAACAGAAATGCTGGAAATCTCAGTGGCTTAGACAGCGTCTATGGAGAGAAACAGAGTTAACATTTTGGGTCAATGACCCTACCTGCTTTAGTGTAGTGTCACACTTTGATTTTTTTCCCTCTCACTCATTATAAACTTTAACTAGCAGGGAGACAGTATAACTAGCTGGGGATACAATGTAACTAGCTGGGGACAGTGTAACTGGCTGGGGACACAATGTAACTTGCTGGGACACACTAACTAGCTGGGACGCAGAGTAACTAGCTGGGACACAATGTAACTAACTGGGGACAAAGTGTAACTAGCTGGGGACAGAGTGTAACTAGCTGGGATGCAGTGTAACAATGTAACTAGCTAGGACACAGAGTAAATAGCTGGAGAACACAATATAACTCGCTGGGGACACAGTGTAACTAGCTGGGACACAATGTAACTAGCTGGAACACACTAACTAGCTGGGGACACAACGTAATTAGCTGGGGATGCAACATAATTAGCTGGGCCACAATGTGACTAGCTGGGACACAGTGTAACTAGATGAGGAGACAATGTAACTAGCTGGAAACACAGTATAACTAGCTGGGACACACTGTAACTAGCTGGGACACAGTGTAACTAGCTGTGATAAAATGTAACTAGCTGGGAACACCAGGGAGACACTGTAACTAACTGGGATGCAGTGTAACTAGCTGGGACACACTAACTAACTGGGACACCGTGTAACTAGCTGGGGCTCAATCTAACTGCCTGGCAACACAGTGTAACTAGCTGGGACACAATGTAACTAGCTGGACACACTGTAACTAGCTGGAGACAGAATGTACCTAGCTGCGGAACATCCTGTAACTAGCTGGGACACAGTATAACTGGCTGGAGAACACAGTGTAACTAGCAGCGGACAAAATGGAACTAGCTGGGATGCAGAGTAATAAGATGGGGATTCTGTGTAACTAGCTGGGGACAGAGTGTAACTAGGTGGTGACACAATGTAACTCGCTGGGACACACTGCAATGAGCTGGGGCGCAGAGTAACTAGCTGGGGACACAATGTAACTAGCTGGGACACAGTGTAACTAGCTGGGGAACACAGTGTAATTTGCTGGGGACACATTGTAACTAGCTGGATACACAGTGTAACTAGCTGGACACACTGTAAATAGCTGGGACCACGTGTAACTAGCTGGGGATACAGTCTAACTTGCTGGGGACATCATGTAATTAGCTGGGGAGACAATGTAACTAGTTGGGAACACAGTGTAATTAGATGGTGACACAATGTAACTAGCTGGGGCACACTGTAAATAGCTGGGGACACAGTGTAACTAGCTGGGGACTCAATGTTTCTAGCTAGGGGACACAGTAACTAGCTGGGGAACAATGTAACTAGCTAGGGACACACTGTACCTAGCCAGACACCGTGTAACTAGCTGGGAACACAGTGTAACTAGCTGGGACACACAGTAACTAGCTGGGACACCGTGTAACTAGCAGGGGACAAAAAATAACTAGCTAGGACACAGAGCAATTAGCTCGGACACAATATAACTAGCTTGGACACAGTGTAACTAGCTGGGGAACACAGTGTATCTAGCTAGGACGCAGTGTACCTAGCTGGGACACAATGTAACTAGCTGGCATAACTAGCTAGCACACAGGGTAACTAGCTGGGGACAAAATGGAACTAGCTGGGATGCAGAGTAACTAAATGGGGATACTGTGTAACTAGCTGGGGACAGAGTGTAACTAGCTGGTGACACTATGTAACTAGCTGGGACACACTGTAATGAGCTGGGATGCAGAGTAACTAGCTGGAGACACTGTGTAACTAGCTAGGGACAAAGTGTAACTTGCTGGGAACACAGTGTAACTAGCTGGTGACACAGTTTAACTAGCTGGGACAACTAGCTAGGACACACTGTAACTAGCTGAGGACACACTGTAACTGGCTGGGATGCAGGGTAACTAGCTGGGGACACAGTGTAACTCGCTGGGGACACAGTGTCCCTAGCTAGTACACCATGTAACTAGCTGGGGATACAGTGTAACTAGCTGGGGTAATTGCTGGGACACAATGTAACCAGCTGAAGACACACTGCAACTGGATGGGACGCAGTGTAACTAGCTGGGAACACAGCGTAACTAGCTGTGACAATATAACTAGCTGGGGACACAGTGTAACCAACTAGGACACAATGTAACCAGCTGAGGACACACTGTAACTAGCTGCACCGCAGTGTAACTAGCTGGGAACACATTGTAACTAGCTGGCGACACAGTGTAACTAGCTGGGACACAGTGTAACTAGCTGTGCACAGTGTAATTTGCTGGGACACAGTGTAACTAGCTGTGACACACTATAACTATCTGGAGAACACTGTGTAACTAGCTGTGATACAATATAACTAGCTGGTACACAGTGTAACCAGCTGGGGACAGTGTGACTAGCTGGGACACAATGTAAATAGCTGGGGAACACCGTGTTAACTAGCTGGGACACAATCTATTTAGCTGGGATACAGTGTAATCAGCTGGTGACACAATGTAACTAGCTAGGACACATTGTAACTAGCTGGGACACAGTTTAACTAGCTGGGGACACAATGTAACTAGCTGAAGGCACAATGTAACTAGCTGGGACAAAACTCTAACTAGCTGGAGACACAGCCTAACAAGCTGGGATACAGTATAACTATGGGACACTAACTAGCTGGGGACACAATGTAACTAGCTGAAAACACAATGTAACTAGCTGGGGGCACTGTGTATACGTACATAGCTGGGGACACAACGTAATTAGCTGGGGTCACAGTGTATCTAACTGGGACACAGTGTAACTAGCTGGGGACACATTGTAACTAGCTGGATACACAGTGTAACTAGCTGGGACAAATTGTACATAGCTGGGACCACGTGTAACTAGCTGGGAACGCAGTGTAACTAGCTGGTGGCACAATGTAACTAGCTCGGACACACAGTAACTAGCTGGGACACAGTGTAACCAGCTGTGATAAAATGTAACTGGCTAGGAACACCAGGGACACACTGTAACTAACTGGGATACAGTGTAACTAACTGGGGACACACTGTGACTAACTGGGACACAGTGTAACTAGCTGGGGTCACAGTGTAACTAGCTCGACACACTGTAACTAGCTGGGGACAGAATGTACCTAGCTGCGGAACACAATGCAACTAGCTGGCACACAGGGTAACTAACTGGAGACTAAATGGAACCAGCTGGGACGCAGATTAACTAGATGGGGATACTGTGTAACTAGCTGGGGACAGAGTGTAAGTAGCTGGAACACAGTGCAACTAGCTGGGACAGAGTATAAGTAGCTGGTGATACAATGTAACTAGCTGGGACACACTGGAATGAGCTGGGGTGCAGAATAACTAACTGGGGACACCATGTAACTAGCTAGTGACAAAGTGCAACGAGCTGGGGACAGAATGTAACAAGCTGGTGACCAAGTGTAACAAGCTGGGACACAGTGTAATTTAACTGGGACACAGTGTAACTTGCTGGGGAACACAGTTTAACTAGCTGGGACAACTAGCTGGGGACACACTGTAACTAGCTGGGGACACAATGTAACTAGCTGCGACCACGTGTAACTAGCTGGGGATACAGTCTAACTAGCTGGGACACAGTGTAACTAGCTGTGACACAGTGTAATTAGCTGGGGCCACATTACAACTAGCTGGATACACAGCGTAACTAGCTGGGACACACTGTAAATAGCTGGGACCACGTGTAACTAGCTGGGGATACAGTCTAACTAGCTGGGACACAGTATAACTAGCTGTAACACACTGTAACTAGCTGGGAAACAACGTAACTAGCTGGCACACAGGGAAACTTGCTGGGGACAAAATGGAATTAGCTGGGACACAGAGTAACTAGATGGGGATACTGTGTAACTAGATGGGGACAGAGTGTAACTAGCTGGGGACATAATGTAACTAGCTGGAACAGTGCAACTAGCTGGGACACAATGTAAGTAGCTGGGGACACAATGTAACTAGCTGGGACACACTGCAATGAGCTGGGATGCAGAGTAACTAACTGGGGACACTATGTAACTAGCTAGCGACAAAGTGCAACTAGCTGGGGACAGAATGTAACAAGCTGGTGACTAAGTGTAACTTGCTGGGACACAGTGTAACTAACTGGGATGCAGTGTAACTAGCTGGAAAGCAGTGTAACTAGCTGGGACAACTAGCTGGGATACAGTGCAACTTGCTGGGTCACAGTGCAACTAGCTGGGACATCATGTAACTTGCTGGGGAACACAGTTTAACTAGCTGGTACACAGTGCAACTAGTTGGGACACAACGTAACTAGCTGGGGACACAATGTAACTAGCTGGGATACAGTGTATCTAGTTGGGCCACAGTATAAATAGCTGTGACACAGTGTAACTAGCTGGGGAACACAGTGTAATTAGCTGGGAACACATTGTAACTAGCTGGATACACAGTGTAACTAGCTGGGACACACTGTAAATAGCTGGGACCACGTGTAACTAGCTGGGAATACAGTCTAACTAGCTGGGGACACAATCCTGGGGACACCATGTAATTAGCTGGGGAGATAATGTCACTAGCTGGTGACACACTGTAAATAGCTGGGGACACAGTGTAACTAGCTGGTGACACAATATAACTAGCTGGGACACACTGTAAATAGCTGGGGACACAGTGTAACTAGCTGGGGGCTCAATGTTTCTAGCTAGGACACACAGTAACTAGCTGGTGACACAGTTTAACTAGCTGGGATGCAGTGTAACTAGTTGGGACACAATGTAACTAGCTGAGGACACACTGTAACTGGCTGGGATGCAGGGTAACTAGCTGGGAACACAGTGTAAGTAGCTGGGGACACATTGTAACTAGCTGCGGCACAATATAACCAGCTGGGGACACAGTGTAACTAGCTGGGACACCATGTAACCAGCTGAGGACACACTGTAACTAGATGGGACACAGTGTAACTAGCTAGGAACACGGTGTAACTAGCTGTGACACAATATAACTAGCTGGGACACAGTGTTACTAGCTGGGGACAGTGTAATTTGCTGGGACACAGTGTAACTAGCTGTGACACACTATAACTATCTGGAGAACACAGTGTAACTAGCTGGGGACAGTATAACTAGCTGGGGACATAGTGTAACTAGCTAGTACACTGTGTAACTAGCTGGGGATACATTGTAACCAACTAGGACACAATGTAACCAGCTGAGGACACACTAACTAGCTGGGACGCAGTGTAACTAGCTGGGAACACAGTGTAACTAGTTGTGACACAATATAACTAGCTAGTGACATTAGCTGGGGACACTGTAATTTGTTGGGACACAGTATAACTAGCTGTGACACACGATAACTATCTGGAGAACACTGTGTAACTAGCTGTGACACAGTGTAACTAGCTGTGATACAATATAACTAGCTGGTACACAGTGTAACTAGCTTTGACACAATATAACTAGCTGGGGACACGGTGTAACTAGCTGGGACACAATGTAACTAGCTGGGAGCTGGGCCACAGTATAACTAGCTAGGACATCGTGTATCTAGCTGGGACACTGTGTAACTAGCTGGGGACAGTGTAACTAACTGGGACACAGTGTAACTAGCTGTGACACAATATAATTAGCTGGGGACAGTGTAACTAGCTGGGGAACACAGTGTAACCAACAGGGACACGATGTAACTAGCTGGGGACAGACACAATGGAACTAGCTGGGGACACAATGTATTACAATTTACGAGAATGATTCCAGGATTTAGGCACTTTGTTGCGTTGATAGCCTGGAGAAGTTGGGGTTGTTCTCTCTAGAGAGGTGATTTTATTGAAACATAAGATTCTGAGGGGGCTCGACAAGGTAGATGCAGAGAGGATGTTTCTCCTCATGGGAGAATCTAGAACTAGGGGGCATAGTTTCAGAATTTAAAACAGAGATGAGAAGGAATTTCTTCTCTCAGACGGTGGTGAATCTTTGGAATTCTGTACCCCAGCGAGATGTGGAGGATGGGTCATTGAATATATTTAATGTGGAGATAGACAGATTTTTGAACGATAAGGGAGTCAAGGGTTATGGGGAGCGGGCAGGGAAGTGGAGTTGAGGGCAAGATCAGATCAACCATGATCTCATTGAATGGCGGAGCAAGCTCGAGGGGCCGAATGGCCGACTCCTGCTCCTATTTCTTATGTTCTTGTTATGTAGAGCAGAGAAGGTTGAGAGGAGATTTGACAGCTTGTTCAAACTCATGAGGGGCCCCCTGGACAGAGTAGAAACTGTTCCCCGTGGCGGAAGGCTCTCGAACCAGAGGACACAGATTTCAGGTGATTGGCAAAAGAACCAAAGGCGACATGAGGAAAACTTATTTTTTAGCAGCGAGTGGTTAGGATCTGAAATGTGCTGCCTGGGAGGGTGGTGGAGGCAGAATCAATCGTGGCTTTCAGGAGGGAGTTGGATCAGTAGCTGAAGGAACAACACTGCGGGTCTTCGAGCTGAGGGGCTTTGCGTGGAGCGGCACCTCCCCCGCAGACTCTCAGCAACAAACTCCCAGTCACCGCCCCCACTGACGCGGCGCTGGGCACCGACTTCGTCGGAGAAAGGTGAGAGATCGGAGGCCGGGGGGGAGAGAGAGAGTGAGAGACTGGGGGTGGGGGGAGAGAGAGAGACCGGGGGGCCGGAAGAGGGGAGAGGGAAAAGGAGGCGGGGGTGGGGAGAGAGAGAGGCCGAGGGAGCGTTCCCCGCCCTGCCGTCCTCCCTCCTGCCCCGGGACAGTGCACGGGCTCCGGGTTTGTTCCACGGACTGACGGAGATTTCCCTCCGTGATTGCCGGCCCCCCCCCCCCCCCTGGTGAGAATGGCTACAGTCCGGCCGGAATTGCTGGGCAGGGGATTGAACCCAGGTCCCAGCTCCGCGGTATTAATGTCAGACTCGCAGGACAGCAATTGTTTATTGCTTATGAATTTGTTTATTCATATATTGGTGGAGGTTTTAAATTAGTGCTTTGCACCTCTCTTCACAAAGGCAGAGGCTAAATTCTATCCAAGGTGCTTCCTTCCTCGCTGGGCTGGAAACACACTGATCAAGCAAGTTCTCTTGTACGTATTTCAGGAATTCTTCCCCCTCTCTGCCCTTTGCGTTATTACTGTCCCAGTCGATATTCGGATAGTTGAAGTTCCCCATTATCACCACTCTGTCAATCTTGCATCTTCCTGTAATTTGCTGCAAATGTGCTCCTCTATCTCCTTCCCAGTATTTGGTGATCTATAGCATGCACCTTGCACTGTGACAGTTCCTCTCCCGCTCCTTATCTCTATCCAATTAGACTGTGTTGGGCCCCTTGAGCACATCGTCCCTTTCCTGGGCTGGAACAGTGTCTTTGATCAATATTGCCACATCTGTTTCCTTCCCCATTCCTCCTGAATACATTGTAGCCAGAATGTTACATTTCCAAACCTCTCCTTGTTGGAGCCAGCTCTCTCCATCATTCCCAAGATATCATAGTCCCATGTGCCCACCTGTCCCTGCAGATCACCAACCTTATCTACCACGCTTTGTGCATTTACGCACATATGAACAGGAGGAGGCCATTCAGCCCCTTGAGCCTATTCTGTCATTTAATAAGATTATGGCTGCTCTGTATCTTAACTTCATCCTCCTGCCTTGATTCCGTAACCTTCAATATCCCTGTCCGGCAAAAAATCTATTAATTCCAGATTTAAAATGATTAATTGAGCGAACGTGTATGGCTTGTTGTGGGAGAGAGTGCCACACTTCTACCGTCCTTTGTATGAAGTGTTTCCGAACTTCTCTCCTGAATGGCCTGGATCTGATTTTAAGGTTTGCGTAACTTCAGCCTCTGCAGCACATTCTGAAATGACGAGACTTGGACAGCGTGACAGCATTTACAGGATCATTTATCCATCGTCCCACTTCATTCCCCCCTCCCCCACACAGTAATGGGACACCATGGGAAGGGATCACAAACAGCCAGTGCCACTAGCAGTCTTAAAAATCCTGCCTCCAACCGTCCCATCACCAACAGCCAGCTGATCAGAGCTGTGCACAAGATGGGGGCTCATGGGGTTGGGGGAATATATTAGCATGGATTGAGAATTGGTTAAAGGACAGAAAACAGAGTAAAAATAACTGGGATGAGGAGGGATTGTGTAGAAAGGGCCTATACTCTCTGGAGTTTAGAAGAAGGAAAGGTGACCTCATTGAAAAATACAAGATTTTGAAGGGGATTGACAGGGGAGCTGCTGAGAGGTTGTTTCCCCTGGCTGGAGCGTCTAGAACTAGGGGGCATAGTCTCAGGATAACGGGTCGGCCATTTAAGATTGAGATGAGGAGAAATTTCTTCACTCAGTGGGTTGTGAATCTGGAATTCTCTGCCCCAGAGGGCTGTGGATGCTCAGGCGTTGAGTATATTAAAATAGATTCTTGCACTCGGAAGGGAATCAAGCGACATGGGGATCGAGCGGGAAAGTGGAGCTGAGGTTGAAGATCAGCCATGATCTTATTAAATGTCGGAGCAGGCTCGAGGGGCCGAATGGCCTACTCCTGCTCCTAATTCTTAAATTGTTATGTAAGTTTCATGTTCTGACTAGAGCACGAGATATGCCGGGAGATGGGGGGCAAGGAAAGGGGGAGGATATGAGGGCCGAAGTAGGGGAGGGGGTGAAGTAGGTTGCTGTACCTGACAGAGAGGGTGGGTCTTCATAGACCTGAGGGAGCATCTTAAAGGAGAGAGAGATAGAGAGGCAGAGAGGTTTAGGGAGGGAAACCGAGAGCTTAGCGTCCAGACAGCTGAAGACACGGCCACCAATGGAGGGGGCGAAGGAAATCAGGGATACGCAAGAGGCCAGAATTGGAGGAGCGCAGAGATCTCGGAGGGTTGTTGGGCTGGAGCAGGTTACACAGATCGGGAGGGACGAGGCCATGGAGGGATTTGAACACAAAGATGCGAATTTTAAAATCGAGGCGTTGATGGACTGGGAGCCACCAATCCAAACTTTATTTCTTTGATTCACAGGTGACAATGAACTGTCCAGCCTCTACTCTCCGAATAGCCACTTTCTGCAAGACTTCTTGGTTATTGCTGTCCAAATCCAATCTGCAGTACTTGAGCACCTCAGCTGCTGTCCGATCGGCAGTGGAGAGAAATGTGCCCTACAGCAAGACTCTCAAACAGGAGATACCAGGCTCCAAGGGCCCAACAAAACCATTACCAACATGTGCCGATGTGGTGGTGATGGGTGGTGGCAGCCTGGGCTGTCACACCGTGTACCACCTGGCCAAAATGGGCATCACCAATGTGGTCCTCCTGGAACGGGACAAGCTGACGGCTGGGACCACTTGGCATACCGCTGGTAAGGACTGTGGGGGTGGGGGGCCCATGCCGGGGGGGGCAGGGGAGGGAGAGAAGGGAGCCCCAGGCTGGGGGGTGTGGGGAGGCAGTGGAGTGAGGGGAGCCCCAGGCCGGGGGGGAGAGGAGAGAGCACCAGGCTGGGGGGTGGCGGAGGGAGGGGAACACCAGGCCCGGGGGGAGGGGGGCAGGGAGGGGAGCACCAACCAGGCCTGGGGCGGGCGGGGAGGGGGAGGGGTGGAAGGAGGGGAGCACCAGGGCGGGGCGGAGGGAGGGGAGCACCAGGCCAGGTGGGCGAACCCTGAGGCCCGCAGGGTGGGGGGAACGGGGAGTACCTCGGCTGTGGGGGAGGGGTGGAATCTTGCAGCCATTGGGGGGTTCAGGAGGACTGGGTGTGGGGGCGAGGGGTGAGGGGAGGAGGTGCAGCTCACACCTCAGTTTCTCTGTCCAGGCAGAGGAGCGAGTGGAGTGACACCCCCACCCCCCATCCCCGGGAGGAAATAGTTTCTTTCTCTCTCTACCCGATCGAAATCTTTAATCATCAAACACCTCAATCAGATCGCCCCTTAACCTTCTACACTCGAGGGAATACAAGCCCAGTCTGTGCAACCTGTCCTCGTAATTTAACCCTTTTATCCCTGGTATAATTCTGGTGAATCTGTGCTGCTCCCCCTCCGAGGCTGATATACCCTCCCTGAGGGGCGGGGCCCCCCCAGTCCGCCCCCCCCCCCCCAGTTCCCCATCTCTTCCCCCCCTCCAGTTCTCCATCTCTCCCCCCTCCAGTTCTCCATCTCTCCCCCCCAGTTCCCCATCTCTCCCCCCCCAGTTCCCCATCTCTCCCCCCCAGTTCCCCATCTCTCTCCCCCCCAGTTCCCCATCTCTCCCCCCCAGTTCCCCATCTCTCTTCCCCCACCCCCAGTTCCCCATCTCTCTCCCCCCAGTTCCCCATCTCTCTTCCCCCCCCCCCAGTTCCCCATCACTCTCCCCCCCCAGTTCCCCATCTCTCTCCCCCCCCAGTTCCCCATCTCCCCACCCCCCCCAGTTCCCCATCTCTCCACCTCCCAGTTCCCCATCTCTTCCCCCCCCCCCAGTTCCCCATCTCTTTCCCCCCCCCCCAGTTCCCCATCTCTCTCCCCCCCCCCAGTTCCCCATCTCTCTCCCCCCCCCCCCAGTTCCCCATCTCTCTTCCCCTCCCCAGTTCCCCATCTTTCTCCCCCCCAGTTCCCCATCTCCCCCCCAGTTCCCCATCTCTCTCCCCCCCAGTTCCCCATCTCCCCCCCAGTTCCCCATCTCCCCCCCAGTTCCCCATCTCTCCCCCCCCAGTTCCCCATCTCTCCCCCCCCCAGTTCCCCATCTCTCCCCCCACCCCAGTTCCCCATCTCTCCCCCCCCAGTTCCACATCTCTAACCCCCCCCAGTTCCCCATCTCTTACCCCCCCCAGTTCCCCATCTCTCCCCCCACCCCAGTTCCCCATCTCTCCCCCCCCAATTCCCCATCTCTAACCCCCCCCAGTTCCCCATCTCTAACCCACCCCAGTTCCCCATCTCTAACCCCCCCCCAGTTCCCCATCTCTAACCCCCCCCCAGTTCCCCATCTCTTCACCCCCCCAGTTCCCCATCTCCCCCCCCACCCCAGTTCCCCATCTCCCCCCCCCCCACCCCAATTCCCCATCTCTCCCTCCACCACCCCAGTTCCCCATCTCTCCCTCCACCCCCGGTTCCCCGTCTCTTCCCCCCCCCTCTGTCCCCCCAGTTTCTTGTTCCCCCCAGTTCCTCGTCCGTCCCCCCAGTTCTCCCCCGAGTCCCTCCTCTCTCCTTCCCTCCCCCCCTAGCCCCTGTCCCACCTCTCCCGCAGCCACCCCCCCCAGCCGCGGGTTCTGATCTCTCTTCAGTTCCTTCCCTTCTGCTTTTGCAGGACTCCTGTGGCAGTTGCGGCCGAGTGACATTGAGATCGAGCTGCTGAGCCACACAAGGCAGGTTGTGAGCAAAGATCTGGAGGCGGAGACTGGGCTGCACACTGGCTGGATCGAGAATGGCGGCCTCTTCATCGCCTCCAACAAGCAGCGACTGGACGAGTACAAACGGCTGATGTCGGTAGGTTTCCCGGCCCCTGACTCACTGCCTTTCAATTCTCAAAATGTTCCAAAACCAACTCCTTTTCTATAATTATCGTTAACATTTGTTCCAGATTCTCCTGCAGTGACCAACAGTCTCGCTTTGAGCATTATTTGTAAAAAAACAAAAGCAAATTATTTATTTAGTATCTTTGCTGTCCTTCCATTCTCCTCCATTAGACTCTCCCCGAGTGCTCCAGCCCTCTCTCCAAATATTAGTTTACTTTTTATATGCTACCAAACCCACACTGTTTCATTTTCTATTACCTGCTAGCCTTCTTTCATTAGTCCTTCTAATCTCCCTCCTCACTAGCCTGTCTGTATTCCTCGCAGTTATCGTTACATCATAAACCTGAACTTCATCTAATGCACATTTTAACTTTCTGTTCAGTTGGAATCTCTCGATTTGCTGCAGACCTCCTTCCCCTTGTGTGAATATATGTATTTTGCCTCATCGCTCGCTCTCTCTCGGATTTGAACTGCTGCTGATGCAATGACCTGTCGCTAATCTTTCTGTCCAGTTCTGTTCAGTTTGGACCAGATCTTATCTCTCTGAACTTTTCCTTTAACCCATCTGGCTCACTTATCCTTGACACATCATCATCCTTGCCTTCTGTTGATCCAAACCCTGGTGTGTTCACTATTTCCCAATTCTCCAACTCTCCATTATTTGCCATAATTCATTTTGAACAAATAAATAAGCGATACCTTCCTGTTTTCCTCTGCCAGTTCCCTGTTCCCCATTATTAATTCCCCAGTCTCATTCTCTAAGGGACCAACGTTTACTTTAGCCACTCTTTCCTTTTTATATACCTGTAGAAGCTCTTACTATCTGTTTTTAAATTTCTTGCAAGTTTACTCTCACAATCCATCTTTCCTCTCGATTTTTTCAGTCCTTTAAAAATTTCCCAATCCTCTGGCCTCCCACTAGGCTACATTGTATGTCAGTGTTTTCAATTTGATACCATCAGTGTAGCTACTGTTAGGGGGCCGATAGATTGCACCCACCAGTGACTTCTTCCCCTTATTATTTCTTATCTCTACCCAAACTGATTCTACATCTTGATCTTCTGAGCCAAAATCATTTCTCACTACTGCCCTGATCTCACTCTTTAGTAACAGAGCTACCACACCTCCTTTTCCTTTCTGTCTCTCCTTTCGAATTGCCAAATACTCCTGATTATTCAGTTCCCTACCTTGGTCACCTTGCAACCACATCTCGAATGACTATCAGATCATATCTGTTCATATCTATTCGTGCCGTCAACATATCTAGCTTGTTACGAATGCTGCGTGCAATCAGATAAAGAGCTTTTAATTTTATAATGTTACCATTTTTCCCTGCTTTGTTCCCACTTTCTGATACACTCTTATTTTTATACACTCTGTCCCTTCCTGTCACACTCTGGTTTTCATTTCCCCCAATGCTACCCTGCTCTGTTGCCTTCTCCTTGCTCTTGGACTTTTTAAATTTCCACTCATCTGAACCCTCCCTCCCAACTATTTAGTTTAAAGCCCTCTCTACAGCCCTAGTTATTCAATTCGCCAGGACACTAGTCCCAGCACAGTTCAAATGAAACCCGTCCCAACAGAACAGCTCCCTCTTACCCCAATACTGGTGCCAGTGCCCCAGGAATTGAAACCCATTTCTCCCACACTAGTCTTTGAGCCATGCGTTTATCTCTCTGATCTTATTGACCCTATGCCAATTAGCTAGTGGCTCCGGTAGTAATCGAGAGATTATTATCTTTGTGGCTCTGCTTTTTAATTTTGCCCTTAGCTGATCATCATCATCATAGGCAGTCCCTCGGAATTGAGGAGGACTTCCTTCCACTCCCAAAGTGAGTTATTTGATGGCTGAACAGTCCGATATGAGATCCACAGATCCTGTTACAGGTGGGACAGACATTCGTCGAGGGAAGGGGTGGGTGGGACTGGTTTGCCACATGCTCCTTCCGCTGCCTGCGCTTGGCCTCTTCATGCTCTTTGCGTTGAGACTCGAAGAGCTCAACGCCCTCCCGGATGGACTTTCTTCACCTCGGGCGGTCTGCGGCCAGGGTCTCCCAGGTGTCAGTGCTGATGTAGCACTTTACCAGCGAGGCTTTGAGGGTGTCCTTATAACGTTTCCGCTGTCCTCCTTCGGCTCATTTACCATGAGGGAGCTCCGCATAAAGCATTTGCTTAGGGGTTCTTGTATCTGGCATGTGTACCATGTGGCCTGCCCAGCGAAGCTGATCGATGTGGTCAGTGCTTCAATACTGGGGATGTTAGCCTGTTCGAGGACACTGATGTTGGTGCACCTGTCCTCCCAGGAGATTTGCAGGATCTTACGGAGACATTGTTGGTGATATATCTCCAACGACTTGAGGTGCCTTCGATACATCGTCCATGCCTCAGATCCATACAAGAGGGCAGGTATTACTACAACCTTGTAGACCATGAGTTTGGTGGTAGATTTGAGGGCCTTTTCCTCAGACGACCGAAGGCTGCACTGGCACACTGGAGGCGATGTTGAATCTCCGCATCAATGTCTGCCTTTGTTGATAAGAGGCTCCCGAGATATGGGAAATGGTCCACGTTGTCCAGGGCCGCGCTGAGGATCTTGATGATTGGAGGGCAGTGCTGAGCGGCGGTGACAGGCTGGTGGAGGACCTTTGTCTTACGGATGTTAAGTGTAAGGTCCATGCTTTCATATGCCTCAGTGAATACATTGACTATATCCTGGAGTTCAGCCACAGGCATCGTCCGCGTACTGCAGCTCAACGACAGAGGTTGGGGTGATCTTGGACCTGGCCTGGAGGCGGTGTAGGTTAAACAGCTTCCCACTGGTTCTGTAGTTTAATTCCACTCCAGCGGGGAGCTTGTTGATTGTGAGGTGGAGCATGGCGGCGAGGAAGATTGAGAAGAGGGTTGAAGCGATAACGCAGCCCTGTTTGACCCCGATCCAGACGTGGATTGGGTCTGTAATGGATCCATTGGTAAGGATCACGGCCTGCATGTCGTCGTGGAGCAGGCAAAGGATGTTGACAAACTTTTGGGGGCATCCGAAACGGAGGAGGACGCTCCATAGACCCTCACGGTTGACAGTGTCAAAGGCCTTTGTAAGATCGAAAAAGGCCATGTATAAGGGCTGGCGCTGCTCCCTGCATTTTTCCTGCAACTGGCGCGCTGCAAAGATCATGTCTGTTGTGCCCCGTAGGGGACGAAATCCGCAGCTCCTCGGCACAGGGAGAAGTCGATTGAGGAGAACTCGAGCAACAACTTTTCCAGTGGCTGATAGCAGGGAGATTCCCGTGTAGTTGCCATAGTCGGACTTGTCCCCCTTTTTAAAAATAATCACAATCACTGCATCTCTCAGATCTCCCAGCATACTCTCCTCCCTCCAGATGAGAGATGAGGTCATGTATCCGCGCCAACAGCGTCTCTCCACCATACTTTAGCGCCTCAGCAGGGATTCCATCTACACCTGTACCCTTGTTATTCTTGCTGTTTTATGGCTTTGCCAACCTCGTGCAACGTTGGAGTTTCACTGAGTTGGTGGCGGGTCGCATGCTGCGGGATGGAGTCGAAAACACTCGAGTCAAAGGCAGAGTCTCGATTGAGGAGATCTTCAAAGTGTTCCTTCCGTCATGCCCTGACAGCCTCGGTGTCCTTGATGAATGTTTCCCTGTTCTTGGCCAGGAGTGGAGTGGGGCCTTGGGAGTTTGGCCCGTAGATGGCCTTGACTGCAGCGAAGAATCCTCGCATATCGTGGCTGTCGACCAGTTGTTGTATCTCCTGTGCTTTCTCCATCCACCACCTGTTCTTTAGGTCCCAAGTTTTTTGTTGGACCTGAGCCTTGAGCCGTCTGTAATGTTATTTTGCAGCTCCTGAGTTGGGCTGTTGCTTGAAGCTCAGAAATGCTTTGCGCTTGCGATCTATTAGTTCTTCGATCTCCTGATCATTTTCATCAAACTAGTCCTGATGTTTTCTGGTTGAGTGACCAAGTGTCTCTTCACAGGCACTGGTTATAGAGGCCTGGAGGGCAGACCAAGCACTGTGGGCATTCAGCATCTCAGGGTCATCAAAGAACACCAGATTGGCTGTGAGGCACTGGCTGTACAGCGCTCTCTTAGCTGGGTCTCTAAATGCCCCGGCATTAACTTTTTTGCGGCACTGCTTCTGCTGTCCCCTCTGCTTTGGGGCAATGTTAATGTCGATGATGGATCGGATTAGGCGCTAGTCCGTCCAGCAGTCATCAGCTCCTGTTATGGCACGGGTGATGCGCGCATCCTTGCGATCCCTGGCTCGGACGATGACATAGTCAAGCAGGTGCCAATGTTTGGAGCGAAGGTGTTGCCACGATGCCTTGTCTTTGTCCCTCTAGCGGAACAGGGTGTTGGTGATGAGGAGTTCATGTTCTAGACATTTTGTCAGGAGTAGGGTACCGCTGGAGTTGGCTTTCCCTACACCCTCTCTGCCAATCACGCCACCCCAGAGGGCTGTGTCTTTGCCAACCCTGGCATTAAAATCACCCAAGAGGATCAATTTGTTGCCCGTGAGGACGCGGGACAAGGATGTCTCAAGGTTGGAATAAAAACCCTCTTTAGCCTCATCCGTTGTATCGAGTGTAGGAGCTTATGCACTGATGACTGTGGCACATTGGTTCCGAGATACGGAGAGTTAACCCGAGGAGGGGAGTCTTTGAGGTGGTCGACCAGCTCATTCTTGACGGCAAAGCCGACTCCATGAAGGCGGCATTCTGCCTCTGATTTCCCTTTCCAGAAGAAGGTGTAACCTCCACCATGTTCCTTCAACTGGTCTTCCCCTGCCCGCCAGGTCTCGCTTAGGGCAGCGATGTCATTGTCAAAACGTCTGAGTTCCCGGGCAACTATGGTGGTGCGGCATTCCGGCCTGTTGCTATTGGGATTGTCTGTGAGGGTTCTGACGTTTCAGGTCCCGAACTCATACGCCCTCATCAGAACCTCTTTCTTTGTTCTGCCCCTCTGACAGTGCGGCGCTCCCTCAGCACTGCCACTCTGACAGTGCAGCGCTCCCTCAGCACTGCCACTCTGACAGTGCAGGGCTCCCTCAGCACTGCCCGTCTGACAGTGCGGCGCTCCCTCAGCACTGCCCCTCCGACAGTGCAGCGCTCCCTCAGCACTGCCCCTCCGACAGTGCAGGGCTCCCTCAGCACTGCCCCTCCGACAGTGCAGGGCTCCCTCAGCACTGCCCCTCCAACAGTGCAGCGCTCCCTCAGTACTGCCCCTCCGAAGGTGCGGCGCTCCCTCAGTACTGCCCCTCCGAAGGTGCGGCGCTCCCTCAGTACTGCCCCTCCGAAGGTGCAGCACTCCCTCAGTACTGCGCTGGGAATGTTGGCCTGGATTATGTATTTAAGTCTCTGGAGTCTAACTTGAATCCATGTTGAGAGTGCCATCCCCTGAGCTACGGCCGATGCCTGCAGTGGGAGAGTTGACACCTGTGGAATTAGTATCGGAGTGAGAGTGGATGTCTGTGGGAGGGGGACAGGGAGAATGGTACAGGTTGATTCCATGGTTTGTGGCTGTGACTGTTCACAGTACACAGCCTGCAGAGGCAGGGTTCCCACAGTGATGGTCTCCTGTCTGTATCCACACTGTAGTTCTCGCTTACTGGGCCACACCTGGTTATTTTAAACTTTAATTTTAAAGGTTTGAGCTGTTAAACATGGCAGAAAACCCAGTGTCAGTAAATTACTCAGAGGCACTTATTGCAGCTAGAAGTTGAAAGTAATAATTAATCGCTCACTATATTTGCAGGAGAGCTGGCAGGCTGTGTTTAAATAGATCACTAAATAAACTTTCCTGCACAAGCAGCAAGGTCAGCCGACCAAACTACAGTAAAAACAACTTTCCCAAATCCCGGGCTGATGTCACCTGTGGTGTCGGCTCCGAGGGTTGCGTGTGAGGATAACGAGAGGGTTAGGGGGTCCGAGCGATTTGTGTGTGGGCAGTGTGACGGTTGGGGGGTCCGAGGGGCGTGAGGGTTGGGGGCTCCGAGGGGCGTGAGGGTTGGGGGGTCCGAGGGGCGTGAGGGTTGGGGGCTCCGAGGGGCGTGAGGGTTGGGGGCTCCGAGGGGCGTGAGGGTTAGGGGCTCCGAGGGGCGTGAGGGTTGAGGGGGTCCGAGGGGCGTGAGGGTTAGGGGGTCCGAGGGGTGTGAGAGTTGGGGGGTCGGAGGGGTTTGAGGGTTGAGGGGGTCCGAGGGGTGTGAGGGTTAGGGGGTCCGAGGGGTGTGAGGATTAGGGGGTCTGAGGGGTGTGAGGGTTGGGGGTCCGAGGGGTGTGAGGGTTGGGGGGGCCCGAGGGGTGTGAGGGTTGGGGGGTCGGAGGGGTGTGAGGGTTAGGGGGTTCGAGGGGTGTGAGGGTTAGGGGGTCCGAGGAGTGTGAGGGTTGGGGGGGCCGAAGGGTGTGAGGATTGGGGGGTCGGAGGAGTGTGAGGGTTAGGGGGTCCGAGGGGTGTGAGGGTTGGGGGGGTTGATGGGTGTTTGTGAAGCGACCTTATAACACGCTCCATTCCTTAGGCAATGTCTCTCAGTTTGAGGGACGTGTAAAAGAAATCCGAGGATTTAATCCCTGAAACCCATCCCTTCAGTGACCTGTTGGCTGTATTGCCGGGGAAAGTTCCTGGGGGAGGTAATCAAACAGAGGGACAACTTCCAGGAAACTAGCAGTGTGCATGTCATATCCTTGTGTGCTCCGAGAGCGGGGCAGTGTATGTTTCTGCTGATGGACAGTGGTTGTTCCGAAGTTGGGATTGGCCACAAGGACTGAACATGAACGCTCTCCTGAACCTGCCTCTCAGCCCAAGAGATCTTCATTACAAATGATGAGTGTACAGCACAGAGACAGGTCGATCGGCCCCACTGCTCCGTGCTGGTGTTTATGCTCCATACCAGCCTCCTCCCATCCACCCATCTCACCATACCTTTCTATTCCTTTCTCCCTCGTGTTTATCCAGCTTCCCCTTAAATATATCTCTGCTATTCACCTCGACCACTGCCTCTGGTAGCAAGTTCCACACTCTCACCACTCTCTGGGTAACGAAATGTCCCCTCAATTCCCGATTGGATTTATTGGTGACTATCTTATATTGATGGTCCCCAGTTCTGGTCTCCCCACAAGTGGAAACATCAGGAAGGTAATTTGGCACTGACCCCGGGCGAGGCAGTTGCATGGAATCCTTCGCCCACTGTAGGACCTGCTCGCTTACTGATATCAAAGGGATGATAATCGGGTGCGGGAATGGCGGGGGTGGGGGGGGGCGGTGGGGGGGAAGAGGAATTTGACAATAGGTTACTGCCCCCAGGCCATTAAGATGTCTGTCCCCCCGCCTACTTCCTCTGCTCTGCCATGCTCACAGCTCCATTCACCCATCCCCCAGCGCATTGAAAGGAAATTCAGTGCCCGTGGGACCCGTACCCCAGTGAGAGTCAGTGTGTGTGGGACCCGTACCCCAGTGAGAGTCAGTGTGTGTGGGACCCATACCCCAGTGAGAGTCAGTGTGTGTGGGACCCGTACCCCAGTGAGAGTCAGTGTGTGTGGGACCCGTACCCCAGTGAGAGTCAGTGTGTGTGGGACCCGTACCCCAGTGAGAGTCAGTGTGTGGGACCGTACCCCAGTGAGAGTCAGTATGTGTGGGACCCGTACCCCAGTGAGAGTCAGTGTGTGTGGGACCCGTACCCCAGTGAGAGTCAGTGTGTGTGGGACCCGTACCCCAGTGAGAGTCAGTGTGTGGGACCCGTACCCCAGTGAGAGTCAGTGTGTGTGGGACCCATACTGCAGTGAGAGTCTGTGTGTGTGGGACCCGTACCCCAGTGAGAGTCAGTGTGTGTGGGACCCGTACCCCAGTGAGAGTCAGTGTGTGTGGAACCCGTACCCCAGTGAGAGTCAGTGTGTGTGGAACCCGTACCACAGTGAGAGTCAGTGTGTGTGGGACCCGTACCCCAGTGAGAGTCAGTGTGTGTGGGACCCATACACCAGTGAGATTCAGTCTGTGTGGAACCTCACTGAGAGCAACAGATTACATTGTTAGTTTTTAATGATTTGATTTTTTCCTGTTTTAGTTGGGCAAAGTGTACGGGATTGAGTCACATGTGCTGTCACCCGCGGAGACGAAGGACCTCTACCCCCTGATGAACGTGAGTGACCTGTATGGCACGTTGTATGTGCCCACTGATGGCACGATGGATCCTGCGGGGACCTGTTCCACCCTGGCACGCGCTGCCACTGCCCGAGGGGCGTCGGTAAGTTACCGGATGCCAATCGATTCTGCAACTCGCATGGTTTGGAACTAATGTTGGGCGCTGGCCTGTGGTGATTTGCTCTCACCACTCATTACAGGACAGTGACTCACAAACCACAGCAAACCCGACTCTGTCGTAAGACTGGTGTGTGTAGTACGCAAACATTTGCGTGTTTCGTGGGTCAGATGGACGTCCGAGGCCCGGGAGGTAATCCCACTGCCTTGTTATGGTGGGCATCTCCTGGGCTCACTGCGATTGGCTTCAGCCCTCAGCGGCAACCTACACATCATTTGTGGTTTAATTGGTTTACAAGTTTGTTGATGTGAAGAGGCAGAGTCTTCACTGAGTGAGATGGGTGTGCACAGGGGCAGCTGTGCCCCAGGTCCTGGGCTTGTGCAGACAAAGGCCTGATTGAACTCATTCGGAGTAAATGGAGGAGACATCTCCCATCTGGGCCATCTGTGCCCCCGACCCGATGCCGAGGTCTGGCCATGTTCTTCAAACACTGATTACAAGAAAATGTCCTGTAATCACTGAACTAATTCAGCTCCACTTACCTCGTGATTTAATGGTGATCGTCTGCAGGTAAGCATCAGGCCACCTGCTGCTGCTCATAAAATCTCAGCAACAATAACAACTTGCATTTATGTAACGCCTTTAACACAGAAAAATGTCCCGTAGCATAAGGAAACAGAAGGACTCGGAAGCAAAGCAGGAATCAATACTGCTTCAATGCATCAGCCCTTGAAGGTGTTTGCTGAGTTGTCTCATCGAAAAACTCGTGAAAATTATTCAGGCATTTTGCAGTGAATGTAGCAGCTTGAATGGGGATCACAGGAATTGGACCTTGCCCCTGACGGAGACAGGTTGGAAATGTTGAACCCCAGGGTCAATGCTGACCCATTTTTATTCTGGGTATTAACAGATGATCTGGACTTGGGATGGAAAGCACATTGTCCAAATGTGCTGACACCGTACATATGGGAATTTCGGGAAACAAGGAGGACTGTGATAGGCCAAGACAATATGGGGGGGTGATCCAGTCAAGGGATTCGATAGGGTAGATACGGAGGAACTATTTCCTCTGGAGGGGGAGTCCAGGAGACTGAGATGGACAGATCTTTGTTGGGTAAAGGTATCCAGGGATATTAAGCACAGGCGGGTAGATGGGAGTTGAGATACGATCCGCCGCGATCTGATTGTAGGCGCGAGGGACTGAATGGCCTCTCTCTGGGCCATAAGCCTCCGTGGTTCTGGCACTCCTGCGGCGTTTTCCCCCTAAACACTCTGAATCCAAAGCTGGCAGTGTTGTGTCCCATCCCGCAAAGCTCCGCTCAGACAGACGCCCCACACAACACACACCAGCACTGCTCCCGGACTGAGGCACATCAGCCACCCTGCGATGTGAGAATGCGCAAACACCCTGCCATGTTTTAATTTTGTCTTCTGATGACTTGTCGATCACTCCTGGTCTGGAGTGTGGCGGGTTGGGGGTCACGGGTTGGGGGGTCCAGAGTCTAGTGTCGGGGTCTCGGGTTGGGGATCTATGGGGATCCCGGGTCAGATTTTGCACACCATGATACTTTCACAGTTCCTTCATAAGAACATAAGAAATAGGAGCAGGAGTAGGCCACACATTGCTTTTCCTCCCATCTTTGTATCATCAGCAAACTTGGCTAAGTTACACTCGGTCCCTCCTTCCAAGTCGTTAATATAGATTGTAAATAGTTGGGGTCCCAGCACTGATCCCTGCCGCACCCCACTAGTTGCTGATTGCCAACCCGAGAATGAACCATTTATCCAGACACTGTTTTCTGTTAGTTAGCCAATCCTCTATCCATTCTAATATATTACCCCCAACTCCGTGAACTTTTATCTTGTGCAGTAACCTTTTATGTGGCACCTCATCGAATGCCTTCTGGAAATCCAAATACACCACATCCACTGGTTCCCCTTTATCCATCCTGTTCGTTACACCCTCAAAAAACTCTAGCAAATTTGCCAATTCATAAATCCATGCTGACTCTGCCTGACTGAATTATGCTTTTCCAAATGTCCCGCTACTGCTTCTTTAATAATGGACTTTAGCATTTTCCCAACCACAGATGTTAGGCTAACTGGCCTATAGTTTCCTGCTTTTTGTCGGCCTCCTTTTTAAATTTAAATTTTTGTGTCACTAGGTGATTGAGAACTGTCCAGTGACGGGTATCCAGGTGAAGGTGGATGATTTTGGAGTGAGGCGGGTCACTGGTGTGGAGACAGAGTTCGGAACGATACAGACAACATGTGCGATTAACTGTACTGGTAAGACACACTGAACCGTTCACACATAGAGTGGGGTGTAGATATGCCAAAATGATTAACCTGCAGTACAGTTTGTGCGAGCCATTGCTGTGATGGGATGGAAGCAGACTGGATCGCACAGATCAGCCGATCTGCCCGTGAGCTGCAGGTTCCCAATCTTCGCATTAAGGAGTCACAGTATGGACAGTTTTATATCTCACATTAAGACTTCCTCAGGACGTCCCAAAGTGCTTCACAGCCAATGAAGTACTTCTGAAGTGTAATCGCTGGTAATGTAGGAAATGTGGCAGCCAATTTGTGCACAGCAAGATCCCACAGGCACCACTGAGATCAGTAACCAGTTAATCTCCTTTGGTGGTGTTGGTGGAGACAGCAATGTTGACCAGGACACTGGAACATCTTTAACTTCTTTCTGCTCTTTGAATAATGGCATGGATTCATTAACATACAGCTAAAACGTTTAACGTCTCATCCGAAAGATGGCCCCTCCGATAGTGCAGCGCTCCCTCAGTACTGCCCCTCCGACAGTGTGGCACTCCCTCAGTACTGCCCCTCCGACAGTGCAGCGCTTCCTCAGTACTGCCCCTCCGACAGTGCGGCGCTCCCTCAGTACTGCCCCTCCGACAGTGCAGCGCTTCCTCAGTACTGCCCCTCCGACAGTGCGGCGCTCCCTCAGTACTGCCCCTCCAACAGTACGGTGCTTCCTCAGTACTGCCCCTCCAACAGTGCAGCTCTCCCTCAGTACTGCCCCTCTGACAGTGCAGGCCCCTCCGACAGTGCGGCGCTCCCTTGGTACTGCCCCTCCGACAGTGTGGCGCTCCCTCAGTACTGCCCCTCCGACAGTGCGGCGCTCCCTCAGTACTGCACCACCGACAGTGCTGCGCTCCCTCAGTGCTACCCCTCCGACAGTGCAGCGCTCCCTCAGTACTGCCCCTCCGACAGTGCAGCACTCCCTCAGTACTGCCCCTCCGACAGTGCAGCACTCCCTCAGTACTGCCCCTCCGACAGTGCAGCACTCCCTCAGTACTGCCCCTCCGACAGTGCAGCACTCCCTCAGTACTGCCCCTCCGACAGTGCAGCACTCCCTCAGTACCGCACAGGAGTGTCGGCCTGGATTATATGATTCTGGGACAGGAAATGGGCCAAACAGTTCATCATAATGGCGTGCAATTTCTGGGCCAATGTCCACATTCAGGATTAGATTGGCCAGGTGGACGAAGGAAAAGGAGTTGAAGGGAGGTGGGAACAAGGCAGGTTAATGTGATCAGAACTATTTGCTGGTGTTGATGTTGAATGCTGAAACAGACTGGATGGGTCAAATGGCCCATTGCTGTTTTGTAACCTCGATGTATTTCTGTCTCCCTTCCCTGAACAAAGCCTCCCTGATCGCCACCTCTTGGATCGGGAATGGAGGAGAGATGTTAGTAGCAGCAGCAGTGCAGAGTGACCAGCAGAGGGCAGGGTTTACCAGGATTGCTGTGTGCTGGCCTTGCTAACTCGCTGTGTTCTGTACAGGTGTGTGGGCTCAGTCACTGGGGGTCATGGCAGGGGTCAGTGTCCCGCTTATCGCCATGCGCCATGCATACGTGGTAACGGAGCAGATTGACGGAATCCAGGTACGTGCCAGGCGCAGGGGGCCATGGGCTTAGCCCCCCCGGGGTTTTATATCTGCGTTTGTTTAGTGCTCTTGTTGTGAGTGTGGGACCCGGTGACTGGTGGTCTGAGCATGTTTATCCACTGCAATCTGGCCATTCCTTTAGGGACACACCTGGTTTTCACCCTAAAGGTACAGGCACCACTGGCATACAGTTCAGCACCGATCCGCCAATCTTCATGTGGCATCAGTGGGCTATTGGACTGTGGAGGGCGTCCTGTCTTGACCCAGCATCCAGCAGGTCGCTGGACAGTGACCCCTTACCCCACCGTGACCCCTTACCCCTCCCTTGCTGTGGGCACGGAGGCCCGGTAGCAGCAACTCCCAACCTCCAGCCCCGCTGACATCCCGCTGGGGAGGTTCACAGCACATTCCAGCACCAGATCATCCATTTCACTGAGAACCCATGTGTACTGAGAGCCAACTTTACTCTGTATCTAACCCGTGCTGTACCTGCCCTGGGAGTGTTTGATTGGACAGTGCAGAGGGAGCTTTACTCTGTATCTAACCTGTGATGTACTTGCCCTTGGAATGTTTGATTGGACAGTGCAGAGGGAGCTTTACTCTGTATCTAACCTGTGCTGTACCTGCCCTGGGAGTGTTTGATGGGACAGCGTAGAGCTAGCTTTACTCTGTATCTAACCCGTGCTGTACCTGCCCTGGGACTGTTTGAATGGACAGTATAGAGGGAGTTTTACTCTGTATTTAACCCCCTGTACCTGCCCTGGGAGTGTTTGATGGGACAGCATAGAGCTAGCTTTACTCTGTATCTAACCCGTGCTGTACCTGCCCTGGGAGTGTTTGAATGGACAGTGCATTTGTCTGTTGTGTTTTGATAAGTTGTATTCCGAGCTTACTTTCTCTCTTGTGTTCAGAATATGCCGAATGTTCGGGATCACGATACCTCGGTGTATCTCCGTCTCCAAGGAGACGCTCTGTCTGTCGGTGGATATGAGCCAAATCCGAATTTCTGGGAAGAGGTAAGAATCTTGTGTGTGAGCCGGTTGTGCCGGAAACAAAGTGGGAGTGAAGCAGGAGGAGGAAGGAAGTGCTATTGGTCACAGTCACAGAGGATGTCATTTGTGACTTTCATTCATAACTCACACCCGCTCACCCATCACCCCCTGTGCTCGCTGACCTACATAGGCTCCCGGTTAATCAACACCTCAATTTCAAAATTCTCATCCTTGTTTTCAAATCCCACCATGGCCTCGTCCCTCCCTATCTCTGTAACCTCCTCCAGCCGCATAATCTTCCTGAGATATCTGCACTCCTCTAATTCTGCTCTCCTAAGCATCCCTGATTATAATCGCTCAACCATCGGTGGCTGTGCCTTCGGTTGCCTGGGCACCAAGCTCTGGAACTCCCTCCCTAAACCTCTCTGCCTCTCTACTCCTGCTTCCTCCTTCAAGACACCACTTACCGACCTCTTTGACCAAGCTGTTGGTCACCTGCACTAATTTTTACTTATGTGGCTCGGTGTCAAATTTTTTATCTCATAATATTCCTGTGGAGTGCCTTGGGATGTTTCACTACATTAAAGGCGCTATATAAATACAAGTTGTTGTTCTACATGGACTTTGGAGAAGGTCAAATGGGTGGGTAGAGTCTGTGATAGGGGAGACTGTCCATGGGGTGTGGGAGGGGAGAGTGTCCATGGGTTGAACGGCCTTGTTGCTAAGGGCTCTGTTGTGTATGCAATAACTGTTAGATTGAGCACTGTTTAACCCCTAGAGGTATAACCTTGGCTCTGCTTTATTAAGGCCCAAAGTGACTAATATACAAAATGGCTGGCCTTTTATACTTGGGCTGCACACACGTGCGTGCAGCCCAATGGCCTCCAACAGTGATGCATCTAGTGGCTAGTGATCCCAAATGTACATACATGACAATACACACCTCTAAGATAGTAACACAGTATTTTACAAATTGAGACGGTCCGGTGTTTTACGCTCCCGGGTTGACCGTCTCAGTTCAACTCCAGCCTTGGGTGAGTGTTCAGAGTCTGTTGTGACTGGTGGCTGGGTGGCTGCCCTGGTGGGAGTGGCAATGGCCATGTCAGGGATTGAAAGTCCATTTTCATTGAACATGTCAGTGATTGAAAGTCCCGATTCACTGATGACCACTGAGTCCTCTGATGACTGGGGGTAGGTTGGTTGGTCGTCAATTGTCTCTTCCTCCGACTGTTCCGGTTCATCTGTGTGCTGTAGCTTTGTCTGATCCATATGTTTCCTGCATGTTTGCCCATTTTTGAGCTTGACAATAAATACTCTGGTGCCCTCCTTGGCCATAACAGTGCCAGCGATCCACTTGGGACCCTGACCATAATTCAGAACATATACAGGATCATTTACAGAAATATCGCGTGACACAGCTGCGCGATCGTGATACCCTTGCTGACTTTGTCTTCGATATTCAACATGATTATTCAAGTCAGGGTGTACAAGAGATAGCTTGGTCTTAAGATGTCTCTTCATCATTAGTTCAGCAGGTGAGACCCCGGTAAGCGAGTGTGGTCTTGTCCTGTAACTAAGCAGTATGCATGACAGACGGGTCTGCACTGACCCTTGGGTTACTCGCTTCATACTCTACTTGATGATTTGTAGAGCATGTTCTGCTTGCCCATTAGATGCAGGTTTGAACGGTGCTGACCTGACATGTTTGATACCATTGAGTTTCATGAACTCTTGAAACTCCTGACTGGTGAAGCATGATCTGTTGTCGCTATCAACGATGTCAGGCAGACCATGTGTCGCGAACATGACAGAGATTCCCATTCCTGCTCCATCTCCCATTCCTGCTATTCCTGCAAACCTGTTCCAAGGAAAGAGTCTCGGTTGAGTGGAGAGGTCAGCTGTTGCTGAGGGACAAGCAGCTGATCTTTAATCCCCAGTCGGTCACACCGCTGGTTATTGGCTGAGAAAAGAAGGAATCTGGAGAGACCGCACTGGATTTAATAAAAGATGCAGATTGCCGGACATTTGGTTCGTAAACTCAAGTGACACAGGGTGATTGGCTGCTGTGGAGTGGACTGAGAAATGGGGCATGTAAAGGCATTCATTGGTGACGGCACTGCCCTGGGTCCCGGGGGCAGACAGGGCCTGCTCAGCCCGGGTAAGGGGGGGTGCCCAGGGAACAGGGGGGGGGGCGGGGGGGAGATCCAGAGGGAGCCCAAGGGAACTGGGGGGGAGGGTCCAGGGGGGAGGGGCAGGGCCCTGTGGCGGGGGTGGGGGCAGAGACAGGAGCCAGGGGGGCCCCCAGGGGCCAGGGCGGTCCAAGGGACAGGAGTGGTGGGGGTTGGGGTGCAGAGGCCCTGTGGTGGTGGGAGTGACAGAGACGGTGGGGTGGGGGGGGGGGGGCTCAGGGAGGACGGGCAAGGCCCTGTTTGGGAGGGGGTGCAGGGGACAGGAGGAGTGGGAGGCCCTGTGGCGGGGGGGGGGGGGGGGGTGGTGGGCAGAGACAGAGGCCAGGGGTGGGCCCAAGAAACAATCCATAACGATAAATCATGAACCGCACCATCACTACTGCACTGCCTATCACCGTTATGAGTTCTTTCGTGTACGTACGCAACTTGGCATTGACTGGACTCAGCTTAGGCCTCACAGCCTTAGTGTCCCACAGCTTGTCGAATGCCCTCTGGCTCATTATCAATTGACTCGCCCCTATGTCCAGTTCCATCGATACCGGCACCCCATTAAATTTCATGTTGATCGTTATTGGTTTGCTCTTAGTTAGGAATGAGTACAGTCCATAAACTTCCTCCTCTGGTATCTCGGATTGCGTATCAGGATCTGCGCTAGTCTGACCATCATCCTCCACATGGTGTGTCGCAGCACGCTTGCTCATCTGCGGACACTTGCGCTGGAGATGCCCCACTCTCAGACAGCCTTTGCAACTATATTGCTTAAATCGGCATTGCTGGTGCCGGTGATTTCCCCCACAACGCCAACACGGAGAAATCGGATGCATTCCCGCTGGTGGACTTTGGGCATCCACAAGTTTCGCATATGCAGTCAGGTAGGCTCTGCCATGTGTCGCTCTGCTGTACACCGAATCAATCATATTTGCAGTACTCGCCGAGTTTCGATTTTTCACTGATATCTGCTTTAGACTTCTATGCATTGTCATGCATGACTGAGCGATCGTGATGGCCCTGTTCAAGTCCAACATCACCACCAGTAGTTTACATAGGATCACCTCGTGGTTTATGCTGATTACAAAGAAGTCCTGCAACACAGCCTCAAACTTACACGGTCCCACTAGAAGTCTCAGGTCGGCAACGAATTCTGCCACTTTCTGGCCCTCTGAGCGAACGTGCATATAAAATCTGTATCTCGAGATGATGATGCCTTCGTCTGACTTAAGGTGGTCCTGTACCAGTGTACACAATTCTTCATACGTTGTCTCTGTTGGACTCACAGGCAAGAGTGGATTCTTTATCAGACCATAAATTTTTGGACCGCAAATCGTGAGGAACACCGCCCGGTGCCGATCTGCGTCTCTGACCTCCTCCATTTTGTTGGCCATGAAGAACTGGCTCAACGGCTCACAAAGTCTGCCCAATCTTTTCCTTCCACAAATCGCTCCAACAATCCAATTGTGCTCATTTTTGCATGCAAAGGTTGTTGTTGCCTCGTCGGCAAATGTTGTGTATGCAATAACTGTTCGACTGAGTACTGTTGAACTCCAAGAGGTATGACCTTGGCTCTGCTTTATTAAGATCCAAAGTGACTAATATACAAAATGGCTGGCCTTTTATACTTGGGCTGCACACACGTGTGTGTGCAGCCCAATGGCCTCCAACAGTGATCCCAAAAGTACATACATGACAGGCACAGTCTGCTCGTACTTTGATTTTGCCTTCACTTGTTGCAGGTTACGGATAATTTTGCCTTCAGCCTCTTTGACCTGGATTGGGAGGTATTCACACAGCTGATTGAAGGAGCTATCAATCGTGTCCCTGCCCTGGAGACGACTGGGGTCAAATCGACCGTGTGTGGCCCAGGTACGGAGATTCAACGCAGGCTGAGGGGGTGTCCGACTGCTGCCTGTATTTGTACCTTCCCGATTTGTCCCGTTGCCTCCTGTCGATTGTTGTCCCTTGCTGATCTTATTTCCCTCCCTAGCTCGGGTGCTGGAGCCCACTGCCTCAACCCATATCTGAAAGCTTGACACCGCCCAGGAATGGGTCGTGGCATCTGTTGGGCTCAGGACCTCAATGCATCAGTGGGAGGTCAGAGAGATCTGAACCTTGACCTTATGTACTGGGTCAACGGGGCCTCTGGTGATCCACCTTCACAAGGGTCATTCCTCCGATGTGGGGTAGAGGCGTTGCTCCTGTTTATGGTCTGTCTGCAGAGAGAGAGTTCTGTGGCATTGCACGGCGAAGGATGGAGTTTGATGGAATTCTTTCCCATGGGCTGTAGGGATGGGGAACTCCTATAGCTGGAGCAGCTCCATGCCTGGTGAGGAGATTGGGAACAGGATTGTGTCTTTTCCAAAGAAGAGTGCAGATTTCTAATCCATCCACCATGGAGACTCCAAACCCTGCCCCACTTCTGTTGCTGCAGAGATTTCCTGCAGTGGGGGGGAGGGGAGGTGGGGGAGATTTCCTGCAGTGGGGGGGAGCGGAGGTGGGGGAGATTTCCTGCAGTGGGGGGGAGGGGAGGTGGGGGAGATTTCCTGCAGTGGGGGGGAGCGGAGGTGGGGGAGATTTCCTGCAGTGGGGGGGAGGGGAGGTGGAGGAGATTTCCTGCAGTGGTGGGGGTAGAGGAGGGGAAGATTTCCTGCAATGAGGGGGGGGGGGGGAAGATTTCCTGGAGTGAGGGGGGGGGGGTGGGAGGTGATTTCCTGCAGTGGGGAGGGGGGTGGGGGGGAGGTGAGGGAGATTTCCTGCAGTGGGTGGGGGGGGAGGTGGGGGAGATTTCCTGCAGTGCGGGTGGGGGGGGAGATTTCCTGCAGTGAGGGGGGGGGGGAGGTGAGGGAGATTTCCTGCAGTGGGGGGGGAGGTGGGGGAGATTTCCTGCAGTGCGGGTGGGGGGGGAGATTTCCTGCAGTGAGGGGGGGGGGGGGGGAGGTGAGGGAGATTTCCTGCAGTGAGGGGGGGGCGGGAGCGGAGATTTCCTGCAGTGAGAGGGGGGGCGGAGATTTCCTGCAGTGACGGGGGTGGGGGAGGAGATTTACTGGACTGAGGTGGGGGGGGAGGAGATTTGGGGCAGTGGGGGGGAGATTTCCTGGAGTGAAGGGGGGGAGGAGATTTCCTGGAGTGAGGGGGGCAGGGGGGGGGCAGATTTCCTGCAGTGAGACTGGGGGGGGGGGGAGATTTCCTGCAGTGAGGGGGAGTGAGTTTTCCTGCAGTGAGGAGGGGTGGGGGGTGGGGGGGGCACTTTTCCTGTCGCTGGGTCAGGGGGCAGTCTGTGTTTATTGCGCACGATGTTCAACGGTAACGCTGCCTTGTGTTGTAGAGTCTTTCACTGCGGACCACAAGCCCCTGATGGGAGAGGCTCCAGAACTTCGCGGCTTCTACCTAGGTTGCGGATTCAACAGCGCAGGTGAGAGGGTGAATTAGTCTGCACTTCCTTCCCAATCTGAGCTCCTCAGAACTAAGCCGCTGCTGTCCCGGACTCTTCCTGCCTCTGTCTGTCTGCATGGACTGCACCAGTGCACCGAGGGGCAGAATCTACCCAGTCAACTGTCTGATACAGGGTTGTGGGGTCTCCGACACTGCGGCACTCCCTCAGTACTGCCCCTCCGACAGTGCGGCACTCCCTCAGTACTGCCCCTCCGACAGTGCGGCGCTCCCTCAGTACTGCCCCTCTGACAGTGCGGCGCTCCCTCAGTACTGCCCCTCTGACAGTGCGGTGCTCCCTCAGTACTGCCCCTCTGACAGTGCGGCGCTCCCTCAGTACTGCCCCTCTGACAGTGCGGCGCTCCCTCAGTACTGCCCCTCCGACAGTGCGGTGCTCCCTCAGTACTGCCCCTCTGACAGTGCGGCGCTCCCTCAGTACTACCCCTCCGACAGTGCAGTGCTCCCTCAGTACTGCCCCTCCGACAGTGCGGTGCTCCCTCAGTACTGCCCCTCCGACAGTGCGGCGCTCCCTCAGTACTGCCCCTCCGACAGTGCGGCACTCCCTCAGTACTGCCCCTCTGACAGTGCGGCGCTCCCTCAGTACTGCCCCTCTGACAGTGCGGCGCTCCCTCAGTACTACCCCTCCGACAGTGCAGTGCTCCCTCAGTACTACCCCTCCGACAGTTCAGTGCTCCCTCAGTACTACCCCTCCGACAGTGTGGTGCTCCCTTCAGTCCTGCCCCTGCCCCCACCGTCTGACTCGGAGGTGAGTTGCTGCCCACTGAGCCACGGCAGGTGCCTGAAGTTCAGACCATGCGATCGCCTCCGTTCTGACGTCCATGGAAGGAAATGTGCAGTGATGGTGTGAAGCACCCTGGGTTGAAAAGCGTGTTTGGGAGGCAGTGAGCGAGATTAAACTGAACCTCTGGATTCCTCCTCCTCAGGTATGATGTTGGGGGGCGGCTGTGGGAAGGAGCTCGCTCACTGGGTCATCCATGGCCGGCCAGAGAAGGACATGTACGGATATGACATCCGGTGAGTGAACGGTGACCGATTGCAGCTTGTCCCAACAACCAGAATATTCACCTCGAATCCCCAGATAATCTTCCTGCTCGCCCCCTCGCCCACCCCCGCTCCCCGCCACGACGGTGTGGAACCCGTACCCCAGTGAGAGTCAGTGTGTGTGGGACCTGTACCCCAGTGAGAGTCAGTGTGTGTGGGACCCGTACCCCAGTGAGAGTCAGTGTGTGTGGGACCCGTTACCCAGTGAGAGTCAGTGTGTGTGGGACCCGTACCCCAGTGAGAGTCAGTGTGTGTGGGACCCGTACCCCAGTGAGAGTCAGTGTGTGTGGGACCCATACCCCAGTGAGAGTCTGTGTGTGTGGGACCCATACCCCAGTGAGAGTCTGTGTGTGTGGGACCCATACTACAGTGAGAGTCTGTGTGTGTGGGACCCGTACCCCAGTGAGAGTCAGTGTGTGTGGGACCCATACTGCAGTGAGAGTCTGTGTGTGTGGGACCCGTACCCCAGTGAGAGTCAGTGTGTGTGGGACCCGTACCCCAGTGAGAGTCAGTGTGTGTGGGACCCGTACCCTAATGAGAGTCAGTATGTGTGGGACCCATACTGCAGTGAGAGTCTGTGTGTGTGGGACCCGTACCCCAGTGAGAGTCTGTGTGTGTGGGACCCGTACCCCAGTGAGAGTCAGTATGTGTGGGACCCGTACCCCAGTGAGAGTCAGTATGTGTGGGACCCATACTGCAGTGAGAGTCTGTGTGTGTGGGACCCGTACCCCAGTGAGAGTCAGTGTGTGTGGGACCCATACCTCAGTGAGAGTCAGTGTGTGTGGGACCCATACCCCAGTGAGAGTCAGTGTGTGTGGGACCCATACCCCAGTGAGAATCAGTGTGTGTGGGACCCGTACCCCAGTGAGAGTCAGTGTGTGTGGGACCCGTACCCCAGTGAGAGTCAGTGTGTGTGGGACCCGTACCCCAGTGAGAGTCAGTGTGTGTGGGACCCGTACCCCAGTGAGAGTCAGTGTGTGTGGGACCCGTACCCCAGTGAGAGTCAGTGTGTGTGGGACCCGTACCCCAGTGAGAGTCAGTGTGTGTGGGACCCGTATCCCAGTGAGAGTCAGTGTGTGTGGGACCCGTACCCCAGTGAGAGTCAGTGTGTGTGGGACCCGTACCCCAGTGAGAGTCAGTGTGTGTGGGTCCCATACTGTAGTGAGAGTCTGTGTGTGTGGGACCCGTACCCCAGTGAGAGTCAGTGTGTGTGGGACCCGTACCCCAGTGAGAGTCAGTGTGTGTGGGACCCGTACCCCAGTGAGAGTCAGTGTGTGTGGGACCCGTACCTCAGTGAGAGTCAGTGTGTGTGGGACCCATACCCCAGTGAGAGTCAGTGTGTGTGGCACCCGTACCCCAGTGAGAGTCAGTGTGTGTGGGACCCGTATCCCAGTGAGAGTCAGTGTGTGTGGGACCCGTACCCCAGTGAGAGTCAGTGTGTGTGGGACCCGTACCCCAGTGAGAGTCAGTGTGTGTGGGTCCCATACTGTAGTGAGAGTCTGTGTGTGTGGGACCCGTACCCCAGTGAGAGTCAGTGTGTGTGGGACCCGTACCCCAGTGAGAGTCAGTGTGTGTGGGACCCGTACCCCAGTGAGAGTCAGTGTGTGTGGGACCCGTACCCCAGTGAGAGTCAGTGTGTGTGGGACCCGTACCCCAGTGAGAGTCAGTGTGTGTGGGACCCATACCCCAGTGAGAATCAGTGTGTGTGGGACCCGTACCCCAGTGAGAGTCAGTGTGTGTGGGACCCGTACCCCAGTGAGAGTCAGTGTGTGTGGGACCCGTACCTCAGTGAGAGTCAGTGTGTGTGGGACCCATACCCCAGTGAGAGTCAGTGTGTGTGGGACCCGCACCCCAGTGAGAGTCAGTGTATGTGGGACCCGTACCCCAGTGAGAGTCAGTGTGTGTGGGACCCGTACCCCAGTGAGAGTCAGTGTGTGTGGGACCCGTACCCCAGTGAGAGTCAGTGTGTGTGGGACCCGCACCCCAGTGAGAGTCAGTGTGTGTGGGACCCGTACCCCAGTGAGAATCAGTGTGAAAGCGAGTGTGTTGCATGATTGATTTCTCACTGGGATTCTGGTTTTGCATCATCTGTCTCTCACAGGGCAGCATGATGTGTATGTGTGATGGGGATGTGTTGACGTGTATTGTCTGCCACAGACGATTTCATCACTCAATGACCAATGACAATCGCTGGATTCGGGAGCGAAGCCACGAATCTTACGCCAAGAATTACTCGGTGGTGTTTCCCCACGATGAGCCGCTCGCTGGGAGGAACATGCGGCTTGACCCGCTGCACCAGGTGAGCGTCGGACAAAGGGTCTGGGGGGAACGGGCGCTCTGCCGATATGGGAGGAAGCAGCGGGGTGTGGTAGGGGAATCAGGACGCTGCTGGGATACAGGAGGATCCCCCAGGGCTGTCTGTCCGTCATTGTCCTCCGCCACCCCCCCCCCCCCCCCCCGGGCTGTGTGTTATCCTCATCTCTGCCACCCCCCCACCCTCCTCGGGCTGTGTCTTTTCCCCCTTCCCCCCCCCCCCCCACACCCGGGCTGTGTGTTGTCCCCGTCTCGTCCCCCCCCAACCCTCCTCGGGCTGTGTCTCTTCCCCCGGGCTGTGTCTGTGTCCCCCCCCTCCCCCCTGGTCCGTGTCTCCCCACCCCCCCATCCCGGCCCCCCTCGGGCTGTGTCTTTCCCCCGCGTCCCTCCCCCCCACCCCCCACCCCGGTGAATAGCGAATGACTTTTTCCCCTCATCATGTGGAAGCTTGAGGCATGTCGGACCGAGGGCAATCTATTGATCTATTCTGTGTCTGATACAGTTCAGTTTATGTTTAATGGCGTGATTAAATCCCGAGACTCTGATTTACTCATCATCTCTGCTGCACTGATCTTAGGAGACAGTACTTAACTCAAGCGTCTAAACGTCTCTGTGACAGAACGGTGGCTGGGCTAAACCACCAGGGCTCACTCGTAGATCGCAGAACATTGTGTGCACAGGTCCCACACACCCCCTCCCAGTCACTCAATGCTGTTTGTGCTGAAATGAAGGACTTCTCTCTGCATCATCCTGTGTATTGTCCAGTGATCCGCAGAGTGTGAAATATACGGAAGAAACGACTGGAGCGGCACGGATCCCTGAACCATGCTGGGGAGTTGGAGAGGTGGTGGTTGTTGTATATGCAAACCTGTAAATACCTTGTGTAACCACCAGAGGGCTCATCCCCTGGAGTCCCAAGGGATCCCACAATCCCTTGGGAGCACTTGTACTTAAGGAGGCCTCAAAGGCTGGAGAGGCACTCTGGAGACCTGTAATAAAAGACTACGGTCACACTTTACTTTGATCTCACAGTATCTGGTCAGACTCTTTGTTCATACATAACAACTGGCGACGAGATGCAGATGATGAACCCAACGATGCAGAGAACAGTGGGCATTCTGGAGAAATTTTCGGAGGGAGATGATTGGGAAACCTTCGTGGAGCGACTCAACCAATACTTCATGGCCAACGAGCTGGAAGGAGAAACGAATGCTGCCAAACACAGGACGATTCTCCTCACCGTTTGCGGGGCACTAACATATGGCCTCATGCAAAATCTGCTCGCTCCAGCGAAACCCACAGAGAAATCGTACGATGATTGGTGCACACTGGTCAAGGAGCATCTGAACCCGAAGGAAAGCGTTCTGATGGCGAGGTACCGGTTCTACACGTGCAAAAGGTCTGAAGGCCAGGAAGTGGTGAGTTATGTCACCGAGCTAAGAAGCCTTGCAGGACATTGCGAATTTGAAGGACATTTGGAGCACATGCTCAGTGACTTCTTTGTACTTGGCATTGACCATGAAGTGATACTTCATAAACTTTTGACTGTAGAGACCCCAACCTTGAGTAAAGCCATAGTGATATCCCAGGCGTTCATTGCCAGCAGTGACAATACCAAACAAATCTTTCAGCACACGAGTACTGTGAACAAAGTAATGTTGTTTTCGAATCGCAACGTACAGGGCAGGCCTCACATGCCTGCAGCTGCATGTCTGCAGATGCCTGAGTCCACCATCAAGGGTAATGAATGCTAGGCCATTAACACCTTGTTGGCGCTGCGGAGGTGATCATCATTTCCATTCATGCCACTTCAAAGGATACATTTTCAAGGGTTGTAGAACAATGGGACATCTCCAACGTATGTGCAGGCGAGCTGCAAGCCCCACCATGTTGTAGAGGAGGACAGATCCACAGCGATCACGAAGAACCAGAGCCTCAGACCGAGGAGGCAGAGGTATATGGGGTGCACACATTTACCACAAAGTGTCCCCCGATAATGCTGAAGGTTGATTTAAATGGACCCCCGGTGTCAATGGAGCTGGACACGGGCGAGAGCCAGTCCATTATGAGCAAAAAGACTTTTAATAAGTTGTGCTGCAGCAAGGCTTCAAGGCCAGTCCTGACTCCCATTTGCACTAAACTGAGAACTTACACAAAGGAACTGATTCCCGTAATCGGTAGTGCTACTGTAAAGGTCTCCTACGATGGGGCGGTGCACAAGTTACCACTCTGGGTGGTACCGGGCGATGGCCCAACGCTGTTTGGTAGGAGCTGGCTGGAAAAGAAATGCTGGAACTGGGACGACGCCCGAGCGCTCTCGTTTGTCGACGACACATCATGTGCCCAGATCTTAAACAAGTTCCCCTCGCTGTTTGAAGCAGGCATCGGGAAGTTCCAAGGAGCAAAAGTGCAGATCCACCTAATTCCGGGGGTGCGACCCATCCATCACAAGGCGAGAGCAGTACCGTACATGATGAGAGAGAGGGTGGAGATCGAGCTGGACCGGCTGCAACAAGAGGGCATCATTTCGCCGATCGAATTCAACGACTGGGCCAGTCTGATCATTCCAGTCCTCAAGGGAGACAGCACCGTCAGAATCTGTGGCGATTACAAAGTAACTATCAATCGTTTCTCCCTACAGGATCAATACCCACTACCAAAGGCAGACGACCTTTTTATGATGCTGGCGGGAGGAAAGACGTTCACGAAGCTGAACTTGACCTCGGCCTACATGACGCAGGAGCTAGAGGAATCATTGAAGGGCCTCACAGCATCAACACGCACAAAGGTCTCTTCATTTACATCAGATGCCCGTTTAGGATTTGATCAGCTGCGGCGATATTCTAGAGAAACATGGAAAGTTTACTGAAGTCGGTCCCGCGCACTGTGGTCTTCCAGGATGACATCTTGGTTACAGGTCGGGACACAGTCGAGTATCTGCAGAACCTGGAGGAGGTTCTTAGTCGGCTGAACCGCGTGGGGCTCAGGTTAAAACGCTCAAAGTGTGTTTTCATGGCGCCTGAAGTGAAGTTCCTGGGGAGAAAAATTGCGGCGGACGGCATCAGGCCCACCGATTCGAAGACGGAGGCAATCGAGAACGCACCGAGGCCACAGAACGTGACGGAGCTGCGGTCATTTCTAGGACCCCTGAACTACTTTGGTAACTTCTTCCCAGGTCTCAGCACACTGTTAGAACCACTGCATGTCTTACTGCGTAAAGGAGACGAATGGGTATGGGGTAAAAGCCAAGAAAATGCTTTTGTAAAAGCTACAAAACTGTTATGCTCAAACAAATTGCTTGTGTTGCATGATCCATGTAAGCGTTTGATACGATCATGTGATGCGTCGTCATACGGTGTCGGTTGTATATTGCAACAAGCTAATGAATCCTGGAAATTGCAACCTGTTGCTTATGCATCCAGAAGTCTGTCTAAGACTGAGAGGACCTACAGCATGATTGAAAAATAAGTGTTAGCTTATGTTTATAGGGTAAAGAAAATGCATCAATATCTGTTTGGGCTCAGATTTGAATTGGAAACTGACCATAAGCCACTGATATCCCTTTTTTCTGAAAGTAAGGGGATAAATACGAATGCATCGGCCCGCATCCAGAGATGGGCGCTCACGTTGTCCGCATACAACTACGCCATCCGCCACAGGCCAGGCACAGAAAACTGCGCCGATGCTCTCAGTAGGCTGCCATTGCCCACCACGTGGGTGGAAATGGCACAGCATGCAGATTTAGTCGTGGTAATGGAAGCATTCGAGCGTGAGCAATCACCCGTTACCACCCAACAGATTAAAACCTGGATGAGCCAGGACCCCTTACTGTTGTTAGTAAAAAATTGTGTGCTTCACGGGAGCTGGTCCAATGTCACATTTGAAATGCAGGAAGAGATAAAGCCGTACCAATGGCGCAAAGATGAAATGTCTATACAGGCAGACTGCCTTCTGTGGGGTAATCGGGTAGTGGTGCCCAAAAAGGGCAGGGACACTTTCATTAGTGATCTCCACAATACTCACCCAGGCATTGTAATGATGAAAGCGATAGCCAGATCTCACGCGTGGTGGCCCGGTATCGATGCAGACTTAAGAGTCCTGCATGCACAAATGTAACACATGTTCACAGTTAAGCAATGCACCCAGGGAGGCGCCACTAAGTTTATGGTCTTGGCCTCCAAACCGTGGTCTAGGGTCCATGTCGATTATGCAGGCCCGTTCTTGGGTAAAATGTTCCTCGTGGTTGTAGATGAGTACTCCAGATGGATTGAATGTGAAATAATGTCAGCAATCACGTCCACTGCCCCCACTGAAAGCCTGCGGGCCATGTTTGCCACTCATGGCCTGCCTGATGTCCTTGTGAGCGACAACGGGCCATGTTTCACCAGTGCCAAGTTCAAAGAGTTCATGACCCGCAATGGGATCGAACATGTTACATCCGTTCAAACCAGCATCCAACGGTCAGGCAGAGAGATCAGTGCAAACAATCAAGCAGAGCTTGAAGAGGGTAACGGAAGGCTCACTGCAGACTCGCCTATCCCGAGTCCTGCTGAGTTACTGTCGAGACCCCACTCGCTCACTGGGATCCCACCTGCTGAACTGCTCATGAATAGAGCACTTAAGACAAGGCTCTCGTTGCACGAACAGGGAGAGAGCAGGTGGCTTCAACAAATTGGTGCTCCCCTTCTCCACAAGGGGAGCACCTCGGAGGACCCCGTGCCGGCCGCTTCTGTCCCGGACCAAAAGGACCCCACACCAGTCCCGGGCCCCAGCGGGACAACACACACCGGGCCCTGAGCAGCCCCAGCGGGATAACAAATAAACGCTACCTTGCAGTTGTCGAAGGGACCCCGCGCCGGCTGCTTCTGTCCCGGGCCGAAGGGATCCCACGCCGGCCGAAAGGACTCCACACCGGTCCCGGGCCATCCCAGGCCGAAAGGACTCCACACCTGCCCACGCCTGTCCCTGTGGTCGCACACCAGGTGTTCATTGTGCTGACGTAGAACCGGCTGAAGGGACTCCGAGGCCGGCGGCAGCGTTCAACCCAACGTCTTAAACTCCTAACTAACTTTTAATACATTTTTAAACTTTTTAAACAGTTTGGGAGAACTTTTAAAACTTACATTTTAGACTTTTAATCAAAATACTTTTAAACATCTATTACTGACCTACATCTTTGACTTTTTAACAACCTTTAGAAACTTTTTAAACTGGGAAAACTTTTATAACCTATTATTGATTTACATCTTAGACTTTTTAACAACTCTTAGAAACTTTTAAAATAAATTAGGAATCTTTATCAACTTTTAACTTTTAAAATAACTTTGGAAGTCACCCTCCGAATGCCTGCCCCCCAACCTAGCCTTGGGCCATCTACCATCAATGGCACTACTCAGCACCGAGCTTGCGGCCAACACTTTGCTGTAGGCAATTAGGCTTCTAGAGCTGTGCCTGATCGCCAGTTGTCTTGGACCCCCTTGCCACTGGGCCAAGACCTTGTTCAGCTAAGCCCGTGTGGTTGCCGGTGTGCAGCAGCCAACCCACGTTAAAAGAACTCAAGCAGAGGCATCTTCCCCTTCGTCAGTATGAAGATCAGGACCTGGAACGTCAGGACCCTCACGGACAATCCCAACAGCAACAGGCTGGAACGCCGCACTATCATAATTGCCCGGGAACGCGGACGCTCTGACATTGACATCGCCGCCCTAAGCGAGACCTGGCGGGCAGGGGAAGGCCAGTTGAAGGAACATGTTGGAGGTTACACCTTCTTCTGGAAAGGGAAATCAGAGGGAGAATGTCGCCTTCATGGAGTCGGCTTTGCCGTCAAGAATGAGCTGGCCGACCACCTCAAAGACTCCCCCTGTAGGGTTAACGAACGCCTCATGATTCTTCATATTACCCTATCCCGGAACCAATGCGCCACAGTCATCAGTGCGTACGCCCCTACACTCGATGCAACGGATGAGGCTAAAGAGGGTTTTTATTTCAACCTCGAGACATCCTAGTCCCACGTCCCCACAGATGACAAATTGATCCTCCTCGGTGATTTTAATGCCAGGGTTGGCAAAGACACAGCCCTCTGGGGTGGCGTGATTCGGCAAAGAGGGGGTAGGGAAAGCCAACTCCAGCGGTACCCTACTCCTGACAAAATGGCTAGAACATGAACTCCTCATCACCAACACCCTGTTCCGCCAGAGAGACAAATACAAGGCATTGTGGCAACACCCTTGCTCCAACCACTGGCACCTGCTTGACTATGTCATCGTCCGAGCCAGGGATTGCAAGGATGTGCGCATCACCCGCGCCATGACAGGAGATGACGACTGCTGGACGGACCAGTGCCTAATCCGATCCATCATCAACATTAACATTGCCCCAAAGCAGAGGGGGCAGCAGAAGCAGTTCTGCAAAAAATTTAATGCCAGGGCATTTAGAGACCCAGCTAAGAGAGCCCTTTCCAGCCAGCGCCTCACAGCCAATCTGGCGTGCCTTGATGACCCTGAGATGCTGAATGCTCATAGCGCTTGGTCTGCCCTCCAGGCCTCTATAACCAGTGCCTGTGAAGAGATATTTGGTCACTCAACCAGTAAACATCAGGACTGGTTTGATGAAAATGATCAGGAGATCGAAGAATTAATAGATCGCAAGCGCAAAGCATTTCTGAGCCTCAAGCAACAACCCAATTCAAGCAAAACAACATTACAGACGGCTCAAGGCTGCGGTCCAACAAAAAACCCGGGACCTAAAGAACAGGTGGTGGATGAAGAAAGCACAGGAGATAAAACAACTGATCGACAGCCATGATATGCGAGGATTCTTCACTGCAGTCAAGGCCACCTACGGTCCAAACTCCCAAGGCCCCACCCCACTCCTGGCCAAGAACAGGGAAACCCTCATCAAGGACACCGAGGCTGTCAGGGCATGACGGAAGGAGCACTTTGAAGATCTCCTCAATCGAGACTCTGCCTTTGACTCGAGTGTTCCCAACTCCATCCCGCAGCATGCGACCCGCCACCAACTGAGTGAAACCCAAACGCTGTACGAGGTTGGCAAAGCCATACAACAGCTAAAGAATAACAAGGCTACAGGTGCGGATGGAATCCCTGCTTAGGCGCTAAAGTATGGCGGAGAGGCGCTGTTGGCGTGGATACATGACCTCATCTTTTTCATCTGGAGGGAGGAGAGTATACCGGGAGATCTCAGAGATGTAGTGATCATGACCATTTTTTAAAAAGGGGACAAGTCCGACTGCGGCAACTACAGGGGAATCTCCCTGCTATCAACCACTGGGAAAGTTGTCGCTGGAGTTCTCCTCAATCATCTTCTCCCTGTGGCCGAGGAACTCCTCCCGGAATCTCAATGCGGATTTCATCCCCGACTGGGCACAACTGACATGATCTTTGCAGCGCGCCAGCTGCAGGAAAAATGCAGGGAGCGGCGACAACCCTTATACATAGCCTTTTTCAATCTTACAAAGGCATTTGACACTGTCAACCGTGAGGGTCTATGGAGCGTCCTCCTCCGTTTCGGATGCCCCCAAAAGTTTGTCAACATCCTTCGTCTGCTTCATGACGACATGCAGGCCGTGATCCTAACCAGTGGATCCATTACAGACCCAATCCACGTCCGGACCGGGGTCAATCAGGGCTGCGTCATCGCCTCAACCCTCTTCTCAATCTTCCTCGCTGCCATGCTCCACCTCACAATCAACAAGTTCCCCGCTGGAGTAGAACTAAATTACAGAACCAGTGGGAAGCTGTTTAACCTACACCGCCTCCAGCCCAGGTCCAACCTCTGTCGTTGAGCTGCAGTATGCAGACGACGCCTGCGTCTGCGCACATTTAGAGGCTGAACTCCAGGACAAAGTCACTGTATTCACTGAGGCATATGAAAGCATGAGCCTTACGCTTAACATCCGTAAGACAAAGGTCCTCCACCAGCCTGTCACCGCCGCTCAGCACTGCCCTCCAATCATCAAGATCCACGGTGCAGCCCTGGACAACGTGGACCATTTCCCATATCTTGGGAGCCTCTTATCAACAAAGGCAGACATTGATGCGGAGATTCAACATTGCCTCCAGTGCACCAGTGCAGCCTTTGGTCATCTGAGGAAAAGAGTGTTTGAAGACCAGGCCCTCAAATCTACCATCATGGTCTACAGAGCTGTAGTAATACCCGCCTTCTGTATGGATCTGAGGCATGGACGATGTATAGAAGGCACCTCAAGTCGCTGGAGATATATCACCAACGATGTCTCCGCAAGATCCTGCAAATCCCCTGGGAGGACAGGCGCACCAACATCAGTGTCCTCGTCCAGGCTAACATCCCCAGTATTGAAGCACTGGCCGCACTCGATCAGCTTCGCTGGGCAGGCCACAAAGTACACATGCCAGATACGAGACTCCCTAAGACAATGCTTTATGCGGAGCTCCTTCATGGTAAACGAGCCAAAGGAGGACAGCGGAACCGTTATAAGGACACCCTCAAAGCCTCCCTGGTAAAGTGCGACATCACCACTGACACCTGGGAGACCCTGGCCACAGACCGCCCGAGGTGGAGAAAGTCCATCCGGGAGGGCGTCGAGCTCTTCGAGTCCCAACACAAAGAGCATGAAGAGGCCAAGCACAGGCAGCGGAAGGAGCGCACGGCAAACCAGCCCTACCAACCCCTTCCCTCGATGAATGTCTGTCCCACCTGTAAATGAAGTCTGTGGCTCTCGTATCGGACTATTCAGCCATCAAATAACTCACTTTGGGAGTGGAAGGAAGTCTTCCTCGATTCCGAGGGACTGCCTATGATGATGGCCAAAGAAGGGAGTAGGGGGTTTCGGGTCAAACTTTCAAATGGACTCATCTACAGGAAATAGAAACATAGAAAATAGTTGCAGGAGTAGGCCATTTGGCCCTTCGAGCCTGCACCGCCATTCAATGAGTTCATGGCTGAACATGCAACTTCAGTACCCGATTCCTGCTTTCTCACCTTACCCCTTGATTCCCCTAGTAGTAAGGACTACATCTAACTCCTTTTTGAATATATTTAGTGAATTGGCCTCAACAACTTTCTCTGGTAGAGAATTCCACAGGTTCACCACTCTCTGGGTGAAGAAGTTTCTCCTCATCTCGGTCCTAAATGGCTTATCCCTTATCCTTAGACTGTGACCCCTGGTTCTGGACTTCCCCAACATTGGGAACATTCTTCCTGCATCTAACCTGTCTAAACCCGTCAGAATTGTAAATGTTTCTATGAGATCCCCTCTCATTCTTTTGAACTCCAGTGACTACAAGCCCAGTTGTTCCAGTCTTTCTTGATATGTCAGTCCCGCCATCCCGGGAATCAGTCTGGTGAACCTTCGCTGCACTCCCTCAATAGCAAGAATGTAATTCCTCAAGTTAGGAGACCAAAACTGTACACAATACTCCAGGTGTGGCCTCACCAAGGCCCTGTACAACTGTAGTAACACCTCCCTGCCACTGTACTCAAATCCCCTCGCTATGAAGACCAAACCAAACTCAGATTCACGGACTATCCAGAGCAACCCACATTAGACCCTACCTTTTTTGGCCCCCCAACACACACACCAGTGGCAACTGACACAGCGGTTGACCACGAAGCAGAACCCATCACCCGCAGCAACCCAGCAGGACTCACCACGCCAGGCAGCCCAGCAAGGCCAGCTGCACAGCAGCCCAGCGAGGGCCGAATAACCAACTCACCAAAACCAGCATTTGCATCGAGACGATCAACCAGGGAAAGAAAGGCCCCAGATCGACTCACCTTGTAAATAGTTACACTATTGACTTTGGGAGGGAGTGTTGTTGTATACGTAAAACTGTAAATACCTTGTGTAACTACCAGAGGGCTCATCCCTTGGAGTCCCAAGGGATCCCACAATCCTTTGGGAGCACCTGTACTTCAGGAGGCCTCACAGGCTGGAGAGGCACTCTGGAGACCTGTAATAAAAGACTAAGGTCACACTTTACTTTGAGCTCACAGTATCTGGTCAGACCTTTTATTCATACGTAACAGTGGTCACATTGTGCTGATGGTGATGGATTTTCCCCGCCCGCCCTCGATGTTGACCTCACCCCCGCCCGACCTCGCCCCCGCCCCCGCCCACCCTCGACCTCGCCCCCCTGGCTCTGAGCTGAGATAGAGGTTTGGACATGGGGTAGCGGGGAATGGGTGGGTGGGTGGGTGTGTGGGATGGGGAGGCTGAGTATTCACTGCACCCATGACGTGAGATGTTTCCAATCCTTGTTTTCCCGATGGTGACGACCTTTAACATCCATCTGTCCCAGGAGCTGCTCCAGCAGGGCTGCGTGTTCCAGGAGAGACACGGCTGGGAGAGGCCTGGCTGGTTCCATCCCAAGGGTCCCGTCCCGGTGAGTAGCTTCGGATCCCGGAACTCGTTGCTCATTCCTGTGTAAAAACAATACAACTGCACGCGAGCACACAGCAACAAGCGGCAGGGTTTGGGCATTGGCGATTTGAAGTTCTGAAGAAAGTGTGGGTTGGTTTGAAGTGAGTTGATCCAAAAGAGGTTTTCAAGCTTTTGGGGAATTGAAAATCTGTTCCAAGGAGATTTTTCCCTGTGGGTCAGTGCAATTGAGGGATACAAGGAGAAGGTGGGGGGGATGGGGGAGAGTGTGGGTGTGGTTGGGGTTGGGGATGGGGGAGAGTGTGGGTGGGGTTGGGGATGGGGGAGAGTGTGGGTGGGGTTGGGGATTGGTGAGAAGGTGGGTGGGGTTGGAAAGAGGGTGCGTGGGTGGGGTTGGGGATTGGTGAGAAGGTGGGTGGGGTTGGAAAGAGGGTGCGTGGTTGGGGATTGGTGAGAAGGTGGGTGGGGTTGGAAAGAGGGTGCGTGGGTGGGGTTGGGGATTGGTGAGAAGGTGGGTGGGGTTGGGGATATCGGGGGGAAAGTGGGTAGCTGTGATGCTTATTGAGGGTCTGTTGGAAACCCATAGTTCCAAGTCCGTTGTGAAAATGTGTTACTGTAGTGTGCAGCTTATGAGTGGCGATACAATGGTGAGTCTATAATGAACCTCAGTAAGACGACTGCTCGAGACTGTCTGCCAGTTTCAACTCCACTCTATCGGGAGGATGTTGAGGCAATAGAGAGCAAAATCACTGGGATCCCTGAGCCTTGTTGGTGATCAATCTCTGTCTGTCTCTCTCGCTCTCTCTCTCTGTCTCTCTCTCTCTGTGTCTGTCTCTCTCTCTCTCGGTCCCTCTCTCTCTCAGTCTCTGTCTCTCTCTCTGTCTCGCACGCATTCTGTCTCTTTCCGCCTGTCTGTCTCCCTCTCTGTCTCTCTCTTTCCCCCTCTCTCTCTCTGTCTGTCTGTCTGTCTCTGTCCCTTTCCCTCTCTCTCCGGCTCCCCGCTTGCCCCCGCCCCTCCGCTCCAGCATTGACCTTTCTGACTGATTGTCACCATCTCTGTGCTAGGTTCTGGATTATGATTATTATGGAGTTTATGGCAACAAACGGCATGAGGATTACCGGTATAACCAGCTGCTGCAAGAGGATTACACCTTCGACTTCCCCCCGCACCATGACCAGGTAGGAATGAGCAGCCATGTCACCCTCATCAGTGTTGGGAGAAGATTTATTGATAAAGCATTGTCACTGAAATGTGGAGTGTATCCACAGCAACGAGCTGAGCAGCCTGTGGAACCTTGAATAGGTCAGATGCTCATGGACACTGACTAACATTTATCAACACCCCATGCACCAGAGAATGACAGTGTGTGTGTGTCTGTGTCCCTCTCTGTCCGCGCCTGCGTGCGTCTGTCCACAGACCAGAGAGAGCGAGACAGATATGCAGGGGAGAAAGACACCCCTCGCCCCCCCCGGCCAACCCCCCAGGGCAGAAACCCGTCCGCACAGTCGCTGATGCTGGTCTCCACTCCATCCAGTAGGGGAGTCACTGCTCCAGACCAGGAATGCCGGGAGACCCCATCCCCTCCCCCAAGGCACTGAGGCTAAGCGAACCCGAGCTGGCCCTGCAGGGTTAGCCGGGACCAGAGGTTGGGGAGGGGGCGTTGGGGGGGCTCGGCCTTGCCCGGGTCCTGCCACTCGAGCCCGTGTGTCGGGACTCTCACTGACGTGCTGGTGTGTTGCTGCAGATCAAGGCGGAGTGCATCAGCTGCCGGACGGCTGTCGCGGTGTTCGACATGTCCTATTTTGGCAAATTCTACCTGCTGGGCCCGGATGCTAAAAAGGCAGCGGATTGGCTGTTCTCTGCCGATGTCAGCACGTCGATAGGTAATGATGGCTCACTGTCCGACGCACAACTTTACCGCTCCACTCATCCCTACCCCCCAAACCCCCCGGTCCCTCCTCCCACACCCCCCCGGTCCCCTCTCCCCCCCCATCCCCGGACCCTCCTCCCCCCCAGTCACCCCTCCCCCCGGTCACCCCTCCTCCCCCGGTCCCTCCTCCTCCCCCCAGGTCACCCCTCCTCCCCTGGTCCCTCCTTCCCCCCCCCCCCTCCCCCCAGGTCACCCCTCCTCCCCCCGGTCCCTCCTCCTGCACTCCCCCGGTCCCTCGCCCCCCCCACCCCACCTCACCCTGGACCCCCACCCCCGCCTTGGTCCCTTGCCCCCCCCCCGGTCTCTCGCCCCCCCCCCCACACCAGGGTGCCCCCTCCCCCTCTCCCCGTCCCTAGCGCCCCCCCCCCCCATCCCTCGGGCCCCCCCACTCGGTCCCTAGCCCTAGTCCCCCCCCGGTCCCGAGCCCCCACCCCCCCCATCTCTAGCCCCCACCCTTAGCACCCTCGTCACGACCCTTGCCCCCCTCCCGTCGCTTGCCCCGCCCCCATCCCTCGCCCTGCCCCTCCCCCCCACCGTCCCTCGCCCCCCCCCCCCCCACCATCCCTCACCCCCTCCCCCTCCCCACCATCCCTCGCCTTCCCCCAGGATAAAGCTCCGTTATTTCCCTGTCCTGTTCCTCCTGCTTCCTGTTGTGTTTTGATGTTGGCCACTGGGAGTTGATTCCTGATTGGTGGGAGATTTCTGTAACATCAGCTGTGATATGGAATGAAATGTGCTATTATTTTCAGGTAAAACTGTCTACACGTGTATGCTGAACAGTCGAGGTGGGACAGAGAGTGACCTCACAGTGAGTCGCATCGAGACTGCTCCACAGGGAACGGCCCTCACTCCGGCCTTCGAAGGTAATTACTGCTCCCCAATGACTGGCCAGAACTGAGTGCGTATACACTCCAGAGAGTTTCAGGACTTGAAAATGTTTGCATACTGTCTTGGGGGTCATGGGTTCCAGGAGCTGGACTGGAATGAAAGCTATTAAAAGATGGAAGTCTGTTGGGAGATGGAGAGGTGCGGTAGATACAGAGTAAAGCTCCCTCTACACTGTCCCATCAAACACTCCCAGGGCAGGTACAGCACAGGTTAGAACAGAAGAAATAGGAGCAGGATTAGGCCATTTGGCCCCTCGAGCCTGCTCCGCCATTTAATAATGGCTGATCTGATCATGGACTCAGCTCCACTTCCCTGCCCACTCCCCATAACCCTTTATTCCCTTATCACTCAAAAATCTGTCTATCTCCGCCTTAAATATATTCAGTGACCCAGCCTCCACAGCTCTCTGGGGCAGAGAATTCAATAGATTTACACCCCTCTGAGAGAAGAAATTCCTTCTCATCTCAGTTTTAAATGGGCGGGCCCTTATTCTGAGATTATGTCCCCTAGTTTTAGTTTCCCTTATGTGGAAATATCCTTTCTCCATCCACCTTATCGAACCCCCTCATTACCTTATATGTTTCGATAAGATCACCTCTCATTCTTCTGAACCCCAAAGAGTCTCGGCCCACATTGTAGAGTAAAGCTCGCCCTGCAGTGGGGTTCATGGATGTTGCCTGATTATTAAAGTTGAGACGGTGATAATGTTCAGACAATTATATAAAAAACATTTTCAGCTTTTGGGACTGATGATGAACTCAATTAAATTCTCTGTCACCGAGCCCAGTCTGTTTGTGCTGCAGTAACTCGATTGTCAGGCTCCAGCTCGGGGGCTGTGCCTCTCCCTGTGTCTCTTGTTAGATTTTATCTTTTTAAAGAGCCACTAACAACAATAATTTGATTCCAGTGACATCCCAGCTGAAGTGTGTTTGATCTGAGTGCTGATGTAACTGGATTATGAGCAGCTTTGGCTCAGGGCCATGTCTCTGTGAAGGCCAGACTCGCGGCCTGCTGGCTGCATCCGTCAGCAGTGCCTGGGTGCTGCAGCTCTGTTCCCCTGGTATCTGTCTTTCCCCCCCCCCCCCCCCCCTCCCCCGGGTACCTTCCCCCCTCCTTCCCCCGGTATCTGCCTTCTCCCCGCCGAAATCCCCCCGGTATCTATCTTCCTTCATCCCCCCAGGTATCTTCCATCCCCCCCACCCCTCCCCCTGGGTATCTTCCCTCCCTCTCCCCCCGGTATCTGCCTTCTCCCCGCTGAAACCCCCCCAGTATCTGATCTGTCTTCCCTCATTTCCCCCCCCCCCCCTCCCGAGTATCTCACCGCCCCTCCACCCCCCGGCATCTGCCTTCTCCCACCCACCCACCCCCCCCCCAGAGTATCTGTCTCCCCCTTCCCCGGTATCTGCCTTCTCACCCCCTGCATCCTCCCCCCCCCACCCCCGGTAACTACCTCTTCCCCCTCCACGTATCTGTCATCCCCCTCACCCCCTGCCCCCCTCCCCCACAACCTGGGTATCTGTCTCTCCCCACCCCCGGGAATCTCTCTCTCCCCTCCGGGTAATTCTCTCTTCCCCCGCTCCGGGTACCTTTTGTCTCCCCCACCCCACTCCCCGATACCTCAGAGTGCGCCGGGATCTGACGCTGTGCTGTGCCGCAGGGGATGGCTATTACCTGGCAGTGGGAGGCGGAGTGGCTCAGCACAACTGGAGCCACATCAGCTCCGAACTTCAGGATCAGGGGCTTGACTGCTGGCTTCTCGACTGCTCGGAGGAGCTGGGAATGATCAGCGTGCAGGGACCACACAGGTGAGCGATAATCATCGGGAGATACCGGGAGGTGGGGTGGGGGGGGGGAGCCCGATTGGGGGGTGGGGGGGTGGTGCCGGCAGTGGGGGGGGAGGGGGCCGGCGGTGGGGAGAGTGGTCTGGCTGTGGGGGGCGGGGCCCGGCGTCAGGGGGAGGGGCCCTGTGGTTGGGGGAGGGGTCTGGGTTGCTCGGACACTGTGCCGATGTTGTGACCTTTACTCTTTTGCCCCGCAGTCGCTCGGTGCTGCAGGACGTTCTCAACACTGACCTGAGCAACGAAGCTTTTCCCTTCTCAACACATCAGGTGGTGGAGGCAGCGGGCCATACAGTGAGTCGTCTCTTCCTGCCCCTCCCTGCTCAGCAATCCCCCTCTCTGTCTAATCCGGTCAAACTCGCTTCATATCACCGGCATTAAAGGCTCCAAACTCAATGCTCAATCTCACTGCATCATCGAGGGAACCATAAGTCTTCAATGTAAAGTGGTGAGATGGTGCTGATACCCCATCCAGTCGGTAACCATTTCTGACCAGTTCTTCAGAGCATATTGAGGTCCCCCGACTCCCCCACCCAGCCCCTGTCGATCCCCGACCCTTGTCGATACCTGCCCCTGTCGACCCCCGACCCACCCCTCGTCGACCTCTGCCCACACCCTGCCCCGTCGACCCCCACCCCTGAGGAGAAATATTTTTACGCAGCGAGTTGTTGTGATCGGGAACGCGCTGCCTGAAAGGACGGTGGGAGCAAATTCAGTAGTAACTTTCAAAAGGGAATTGGATAAATACTTGAAGGGGAAATGTGCAGGGCTCTGAGGAAAGAGCAGGGGGGAGTGGGACTAATGGGATCGCTCTTTCACAGAGCTGGCAAATGGCCAAATGGCCACCTCCTGTGCTGTGAGATTGGCTGATTCTATAATCGTCCAGCTGCTCGCGACACTGACCCGCTGGGATCTCTCGTTAATCTGCCTTTCTGGTTTGCAAGGTGCGAGCGATGAGACTATCGTTTGTTGGGGAGCTGGGCTGGGAGCTGCACGTGCCGAGCCAATCCTGTGTACCCGTCCACCAGGCTGTGATGCAAGCCGGTGCCAAGTTCGGCATCGCCAATGCCGGTTACAGAGCCATCGATTCGCTCAGTATCGAGAAAGGTAAAACCTGACAAGCTGCTCGCTCCTGCCGCACAGTGCGATCCCACGCCTTCATTCCTACATCCATTTAAACTGTCCGAAACTCTGCAGGGTTTCTCTGTGGAACATGAACCTGTGCCTGCTCTCTGGCCCGGATCAACACACTCACTCTTCTCACCCAACATCTGCAGCCTTCACTGCCCCGATAACCATCCATACTGTTCAATGGTTGATCAAATGGTCAGTCTGCTAATTCAGCCATGTTGTTTAATGTTAACTGTTTCCCATGGTGGAGCAGGCTTGAGAGGCCATGGTTCACAGCCATGAACCGTGTCTCCACAGTCTGGGTAAAACTCAATTGGAAAAGTGTATCAGCCAGTAATAGTTAACGAGATTGACCATCTCATTGACCCATCTCACGAAGGAGTGCTGACTGTCGAAGGAGCAGTACTGAGGGAATGCCGCACTGTCGGAGGGGCTGTACTGAGGGAGTACTGCACTGTCGGAGGAGGAGTACTGAGGGAACGCCTCATTGTCGGAGGGGCAGTACTGAAGGAGTGCCGCACTGTCGGAGGGGCAGTACTGAGGGAGTGCCGCACTGTCGGAGGGGCTGTACTGAGGGAGTGCAGCACTGTCGGAGGAGCAGTACTGAGGGAGCGCCGCACTGTCGGAGGGGCAGTACTGAGGGAGCGCCGCACTGTCGGAGGGGCAGTACTGAGGGAGTGCCGCACTGTCGGAGGGACAGTACTGAGGGAGCGCCGCACTGTCGGAGGGGCAGTACTGAGGGAGCACCGCACTGTCGGAGGGGCAGTACTGAGGGAGCGCTGCACTGTCGGAGGGACAGTACTGAGGGAGCGCCGCAATGTCGGAGGGGCAGTACTGAGGGAGCGCCGCACTGTCGGAGGGACAGTACTGAGGGAGCGCCGCAATGTCGGAGGGGCAGTACTGAGGGAGCGCCGCACTGTCGGAGGGGCAGTACTGAGGGAGCGCTGCACTGTCGGAAGGGCAGTACTGAGGGAGCACTGCACTGCTGGAGATTCAGGGTGTGCTGCACTGTCGGAGATGCCGTCTTTCGGATGAAACGTTAAATCGAGGTTCCGTCTGCCCCCTCAAGTGGACGTAAAAGATCCCATGGCACTATTTCGAAGAAGAGCAGGCGGAGTTCTCCCCGGTGTCCTGGGGCCAATATTTATCCCTCAATCAACATCACTAAAACAAACAGTATCTGGTCATTATCACATTGCTGTTCGTGGGAGCTTGCTGTGTACAAATTGGCTGCCGTGTTTCCCACATTACAACAGTGACTACACTCCAAAAAGTATTTTATTGGCTGTAAAATGCATTGAGATGTGTTGAAGCCGTGAAAGGCGCTGGAGAAATTGGACTTATGTATTTATTTTTTAAATCCATTTAAGTTAACAGGAACATTTAGTTGGGATAGTGTTTGGATTTGGCCAGCATGTGTCTTGTCTTCAATCTGTGTTCTTGATTGAAGCTGTCTGTGTGAAATGTGGGAGCAGCCTTGTAAAAAGTTGGTGGGGATGGGGGGGTTGTTACCAGGAGCCGCTCTGTAAAAGGCTCATGGTGGGTGGTGGGTGGTGGGGGGTGCGGTATTAGCGGGACTGTGCGGTGCAAAATCCTGGTGCTGATGTACAGCCGGCCTGTGTTGCAGGTTACCGACACTGGCACGCTGACCTGCGATCTGATGACACACCACTCGAAGCTGGGCTCGCCTTCACCTGCAAACTCAAGTCCCAGATCCCATTTCTTGGCCGGAAGGCACTGGAGAGGCAGAAGGCCGAGGGGCTGTTAAAACGCCTGATGTGTTTCACCATCGATGAGTGAGTCTCTGACCTATCTCCGTCCCGCTCTGGGGAACTCCGCTGCTGTAATATTGCAACGTCGCAGAAACTTCCAACCTCATTATTTCCGTGTGGAGAAAAATATTGTCTTGCATTGATCTCCAGGTAGTGCGTGAGCAAATAAACACAGAAAATGCTGGGAATACTCGGCAGGTCAGGCAGCATCTGTGGAGAGAGAAACAGAGTTAACGTTTCATGTCGATGACCTTTCGTCAGAACAGGAATATATCTCCAGAACACTCACGGTGTCTTAATGTCTGAGGAATCCCTGGTCTCCACTTGTACCCACTCCCACTGTTTGGGCCTAGTTTAAATTCTTTGTTACATTCCTCTGACGTGAAGTTACTGAATTAAGGACAGGGCCCAGATACTCTACAGGCCAGCCCACGGCAACCACCCTTAGTTTATCCTTGGTCGTATGTATGGATTGTTGTGTCCAGAATATGTGGAAAGGCAACACTGGGGCCCCTGCGCAATGATATTGCAGGTCCGCCCTGGATAGCAGCGGGCCGAGGTCACGATGGGGTTCATCACGCACTCCCTGTTGGATTTTGATTTCAAAGCCATTTATTTTCCTGCAGGAAGGTGCCCATGTTCGGCCTGGAAGTTATTTGGAGGAATGGGAAAGTAGTCGGACACGTCCGGAGGGCGGATTTTGCATTTGTGCTTAATAAGACCATCGCTTACGGATACATCCGGAATCCCGAGGGCGGAGTGGTGAGTAGAAGTAATATGGACACATGGGAGTGTTTGATGGGACAGTGTAGAGGGAGCTTTACCCTGTATCGAACCCCGTGCTGTACCTGCCCTGGGAGTGTTTGATGGGATAGTGTAGAGAGAGCTTTACTCTGTATTTAACCCCGTGCTGTACCTGATCAGCTCCACTGGGCAGGCCACATCGTTCATGTTATGTATGCAATAAAGGTTCAAACTGAGTACTGTGTAACTAAACAGGGTACTTCTGCTTTATTTTGGCCCAAAGTGTCTGACTCATAAAGTGGCTGGCCTTTTATACCAGAGCAGCACCACGTGCGTGCTGCTGAGTGGCCTCCAGCAATGACACCATCTGGTGGCTACAAACAGCATGTACATACATGACAGTTCACATGCCAGACATGAGACTCCCAAAGCAAGCGCTCTACTCGGAACTCCTTCATGGCAAACGAGCCAAAGGTGGGCAGAGGAAATGTTTCAGGGTCACCCTGAAAGCCTCCCTGAAGAAGTGCAACACCCCCACTGACACCTGGGAGTCCCTGGCCAAAACCCTAAGTGGAGGAAGTGCATCTGGGAGAGTGCCGAGCACCTCGAGTCTCATCACCGAGAGCATGCAGAAATCAAGCGCAGGCAGCGGAAAGAACATGCAGCAAACCCGTCCCACCCTCCCTTGCCCTCAATGACTATCTGTCTCACCAGTGACAGAGACTGTGGTTCTTGTATTGGACTGTTCAGCCACCTAAGAGTGGAAGCAAGTCTTCCTCGATTCCGAGGGACTGCCTATGATGATGATGCACCTGCCCTGGGGATGTTTGATGGGACAGTCTAGAAGGAGCTTTACTCTGTATCTAACCCCGTGCTGTACCTGCCCTGGGGTTGTTTGATGGGACAGTGTAGAGGGAGCGTTACTCTGTATCTAGCCCTGTGTTGTACCTGCCCTGGGGGTGTTTGATGGGACAGTGTAGAGGGAGCTTTACTCTGTATCTAACCCCGTGCTGTACCTGCCCTGGGGTTGTTTGATGGGACAGTGTAGAGGGAGCTTTACGCTGTATCTAACTCTGTGCTGTACCTGCCCTGGGGTTGTTTGATGAGACAGTGTAGAGGGAGCTTTACTCTGTATCTAACTCCGTGCTGTACCTGCCCTGGGGGTGTTTGATAGGACAGTCTAGATAGAGGGAGCTTTACTCTGTATCTAACCCCGTGCTGTACCTGCCCTGGGGATGTTTGATGGGACAGTGTAGAGGTTATTTTTGACGGGACACCTCACTCCTAAGCTCTGTGCATTTTAATTCCCACTCGGATTCCGAGTCCATTATTTCTATTGCATAGAATCACACTGCACAGAAGGAGGCCGTTCAGCCCATCCTGCCTGTGCTGGCTCTTTGAAAGACGATCCAAATAGTCCCACCCTCCCCTTGCTTTTTCTCCAGAGCCCTGCTATTTTTTTCCTGCACAAGTATTTATACAATTTCTTTTTTCTTTCTCTTGGGCCCTTCTCACCTGCCTCCTCACATGCCTCTTACCCGGTCCTGCCTCCTTTCATTTCTCTCGTCTCAGGCATTTTGCGCCCCAATTACTAGCCCAACCCTTCACTCCTCGACCTTCCTGTCTCTATCCCAAGCTTGACTCCCTCGCTTTGCTCTATGCCTCGAGGCATCCTCCAAAGGGTCCATCGGGGCCCCATCCTACTCTTCCGCCGACCTCTCAGCTCGCCTGCTGATGGTTACTCTTTCCTACCTCCTTTGTGTTCCCCTCTTCACCCTCCCCCCCCCACCCCAGTGCTGACCCTGTGGATGTTTGCAGTGGATCAGCCATCACCACCTCTCTCCGCATCTCCCTCCAGAATGCCAGTTCAGTTGTGAACAAGGCCCTTGCCATCCATGAGCTTACTGGGGTTGATTGCATCGACATCATGGCCTTGACTGAAACCTGGCTGAGGGGTGATGACACCTTCCCCCTTAATGAAGCCTTCCCAGCTGGCTGTACCTTCCATCAGTTGCCCCGCCCAGACCGCTGTGGTGGCGGTGTGGCTGTTATCATTAAATCACACCTTAGTTAATCCCCTACTCCTGTGGCACGATCTCTTCAGCTTTTCTCCACTACAGTCTTCTTAAACCTCTCTCCCGTCTCCTCTACCCTCACCCCCAATAACATGTATGAGGAGTTCATGGTCTCTAAGATTGCTTCTGCCGCTTCCTTTCCTTCCCCTAGCCCACAGGTGCAAACTTCCTCTAAGGTTCTCCCCTGCCCGAGCCCTGAACTCGCATCTTTCTCTAGTTTCTCTCTTATCTCCCTCATGCTCTCCCCAAGCTCATCTTGCACATGAGTCCCACCACCTGCTCCCATCAAATCACTGACCATCCAGCTTCCCTTCCTGGCTCCCACGTTAGCTGACATTGTTAATGGTTCTCTCTCCTCAGGTACTGTCCCCCTCCTCTTCAAATCTGCCATCATCACCCCTCTCCTCAAAAAAACAACCCTTGACCCCCTCCATCCTTGCAAAGTGACACCTCATCTCCAACTTTCCTTTCCTCTCCAAAGTTTACGTGTTACAGCCATTTTATATACCTTTTTTGGGATGTTTGGCCACCGTGTATGTAATTGTCTTAAGTTTAAAACAAGGGAATATTCTTCAACGAACCTTTCCATGAATCCTTCTAATTTCTTATCACCATAATTGTAGTTTTCTTCAAGGAAACAATTCAAAACAGTTCGTAGACAATTCAAGGACGTCATGTGAAAATGTCTCCTTGCAGCTGTGCGATCACTCAAAGGTTCATTAAAAAGTCGCTTGACTTTGCAGAGCATTTTGGGTCATTAAAAATTGGTCAACCCCAGGTTTAGACATCTTACAGCAGTTGTAATGGAGCAGCATGGATTTGAAAGGGAAATCATGTTTGACAAATCTGTTAAGAGTTTTTTGAGGTTGTAACTAGCAGAATAGATAAGGGAGGACCAGTGGATGTGTATTTTGATTTTCAGAAGACATTCGATAAGGTGCCTGACAAGAGGATATTGAACAAAATTAGGGCTCATGGGGACTGAGGGTAATATAGTAACATGGATTGAGGATTGGTTAACGGATAGAAAAGAGAGAAGGAATAAACGGGTCATTTTCAGGTTGGCAGGCTGTAACTAGTGGGGTGCCGCAAGGATCGATGCTGGGCCCCAGCTATTCACAATCTCTATCAATGATTTGGATGAGGGGACCAAATGTAATATATCCAAGTTTGCAAGAGGACGCAAAGAGACTTCAAGGACATATGGACAGGCTAAGTGAGTAGGCAAGAACATGGCAAATGGAATATAATGTGTGAAATTATTCACTTTGTAGGAAAAATAGAAAAGCAGAGTTTTTTTTAAATGGTGAGAGATTGGGAAATGTTGGTGTTCAGAGGGACCTGGGAGTCCTTGTACACGATCACTGAAAGTTAACATGCAGGTACAGCAAGCAATTAAGAAAGCAAATGATATGTTGGCCTTTATTACAAGAGGATTTGATGAGAAGATTAACGACATCTTACTGCAAACCCTGGTGAGACCGCACCTGGAGTATTGTGTACAGTTTTGGTCTCCTTACCTAAGAAAGGATATACTTGCCATAGAGGGAGTGCAACATAGGTTCACCAGACTGTTTCTTGGGATGGGGGGAATTGTCCTAAAGGGTGAGATTGAGTAGACTAAGCCTATGTTTTCGAGAGTTTAAAAGAATGAGAGGTGATCTCATTGAAACATACAAAATTCTTAGAGGGCTTGACAGGGTAGATGCAGGGAGGATGCTTCATCTAGCTGGGGAGTCTAGAGCCAGGGGTTACAGTCTCAGAATAAGGGGTCAGCCATTTAGACCTGAGATGAGGAGAAACCTCTTCACTCAGAGGGTGGTGAATCTTTGGAATTCTCTATCCCAGAGGGCTGTGGAGGCTCAGTCTTTGAGTATATTCAAGACACAGATCGATAGATTTTTGGATATGGAGACAGTGCAGGAAAGTGGAGTTGAGGTCAATGATCAGCCATGAGCTCATTGAATGGCGGAGCAGGCTTGAGGGGCCGAATGGCCTACTCCTAATTCTTAGATTATGTTCTTATGTAAGCACAGTTATTAGCAGAAAATAAGACACAAAATGATGTAGTCTTACAATGCCTTTGCTACCTCTAGACCCGACCATTCCAACACACACTTGGCCGGCCTTCCATCTTGCACCCTCTGTAAACTTCAGCTCATCCAAAACACTGCTGCCCCATGTCCTAACTCGCACCAAGTCCCACTCACCCATCACCCCCTGTGCTCACTGACCGACATTGGCTCCCGGTCCGGCAACACCTCGATGTTAAAATTCTCATCCTTGTGTTCAAATCTCCCCATGGCCTCACCCCTCCCTATCGCTGTAACCTCCTCCAGCCCCTATACCTCTCCCTCTTTCTGTAACCTCCTCCAGCCCTACACCCCTCCCTATAACCCCCCAAGATCTCTGCGCTCCTCCAATTCAGGCATCCCCTGCCTCCCATCGCCCCACCATTGGCTGCCAAGGTCATTCCGCGTGATGTGTGTGTGTGTGTTCACTCTGTGTGTCTCACTCCAGGTAACGACCGACTTTGTGAGGAGTGGCGAGTACTCTCTGGAGCGGATGGGCGTCTGCTACCCAGCCAAGGTCCACCTCAAATCGCCCTTCGATGCAGGCAACAAGCGTGTGAAAGGAATTTATTAGCGAGGAGCCGGGAATGGGGACTACTCATGAAGCCAGTGCTTTGAAAGTGGGAAGAATGTGTCCAGGAATTTGCTGCAATTGTCTGAGTTCCAGTTCTGTAATTGGAAGGTCATTTAATGGACACTGGGATGTTTGGTGAAATTTCTGAATTATGTTATTATAACCCGAGCCTTTGCTCGGTGACTTACTCGGTACGAGGGAGTATTTTTAATATTTTACTAAATTGTGACCAATTTTACCTGTATTTTCAATCAAGTTACAATGAATTAAAGTTTACATCAAACACAGCATCATCTGCCAAACCCGCGATGCCGATGTGTGTGTGTCGGAGTCAGACAGCAACTCGGGGAGTCTGCAGAGCCCGGCCCAGCAGGGAGGGGGTCCCTCGGGGAGGGGTCCTGTGTAACTATTGAGCAACCCGAGGTGATGTTCAGGGAAGCAGCTGACCCTTCGTCACTGAAAGAAATACACAGACGCTGATCTGAAGAGTTTGTTTAATTGGCAGCGATTTACACTCTGATCCATTCAGTGGGCGGCAACACGATTACAAACAGGCGGACATATCTGCTTCACATCGCTCCCCGGACGCTTGGCGAGCTCGGTACCCCGCTGGATCCAGTGTCACAGCAGGAGACAGCAGCTCCCAATCACGGTCCCGCTTCACTGCCAGTGAAATCGACCAGCGTGGCCTCTCCCGGCACCATGTGGCTCGAGCTCCGGCAGCGACTCGGTGATTGCGGCAGCACCGCCCTCACTACGGGGAGAGGCTGTTTGTCCCACTGACCCTGCACACACAAAAGGTCTCAGCCATCAGGTTTCTTTATAAATAAATTGAATTATTAGTGCAGCGTAACAGAGCACATGGGGAGCACAGTCCCATCGTCCCTGGGAGCGCGGTCCCTCAGTACCTGGGAGTGCAGTCCCTCAGGCGCTGGGAGCGCAGTGCCACAGTCCCTGGGAGCGCGGTCCTTAAGTCCCTGGGAGCGCGGTCCCTCAGTCTTTCAGTCGCTGGAAGCGTGGTCCTTCAGTCGCTGGGAGCGCAGTCCCTCAGTCCTTCAGTCGCTGGGAGCACGGTCCCTCAGTCCCTGGGAGTGCGGTCCCTCGGTCCTTCAGTCGCTGGGAGCGCGTTCCCTCAGTCCTTCAGTCGCTGGGAGCGTGGTCCTTCAGTCGCTGGGAGCGCAGTCCCTCAGTCCTTCAGTCGCTGGGAGCGCGGTCCTTAAGTCCCTGGGAGCGCGGTCCCTCAGTCTTTCAGTCGCTGGGAGCGCGGTCCTTCAGTCCCTGGGAGCGCGGTCCTTCAGTCGCTGGGAGCGCGGTCCCTCGGTCCTTCAGTCGCTGGGAGCGCGTTCCCTCGGTCCTTCAGTCGCTGGGAGCGCGGTCCCTCAGTCCCTAGGAGCGCAGTCCTTCAGTCGCTGGGAGTGCGGTCCCTCGGTCCTTCAGTCGCTGGGAGCGCAGTCCCTCAGTCCTTCAGTCGCTGGGAGCGCGGTCCTTAAGTCCCTGGGAGCGCGGTCCCTCAGTCTTTCAGTCGCTGGGAGCGCGGTCCTTCAGTCCCTGGGAGCGCGGTCCCTCAGTCCCTGGGAGCGCGGTGCCTCAGTCCTTCAGTCCTTGGGAGCGCGGTCCTTCAGTCGCAGGGAGCGCAGTCCCTCGGTCCTTCAGTCGCTGGGAGCGCAGTCCCTCAGTCCTTCAGTCGCTGGGAGCGCGGTCCTTAAGTCCCTGGGAGCGCAGTCCCTCAGTCTTTCAGTCGCTGGGAGCGCGGTCCTTCAGTCCCTGGGAGCGCGGTCCCTCAGTCCCTGGGAGCGCGGTGCCTCAGTCCTTCAGTCCTTGGGAGCGCGGTCCTTCAGTCCCTGGGAGCGCGGTCCCTCAGTTGCTGGGAGTGCAGTCCTTCAGGCGCAGGCAGCGCGGTCCCCGCAGTCCTTCACTCCCTGGGAGCGCGGTCCCTCAGTCCCTCGGAGCACAGTCTCTCAGTTTCGGAGCTCAGTCGCTGGGAGGTGGACCCTCAGTCCCTGGGAGCGCGGTCCCTCGGTCCTTCAGTCGTTGGGAGCGCGTTCCCTCAGTCCTTCAGTCACCGGGAGCGCGTTCCCTCAGTCCTTCAGTCGCAGGGAGCGCGGTCCCTCGGTCCTTCAGTCGCTGGGAGCGCGGTCCCTCAGTCCCTGGGAGCGCGGTCCCTCAGTCCTTCAGTCGCTGGGAGCGCGGTCCCTCGGTCCTTCAGTCGCTGGGAGCGCGGTCCCTCAGTCCCTGGAAGCGCAGTCCCTCAGTCCTTCAGTTGCTGGGAGCACGTTCCCTCGGTCCTTCAGTCGCTGGGAGCGCGGTCCCTCAGTCCCTAGGAGCGCAGTCCCTCAGTCCTTCAGTCGCTGGGAGCACGGTCCCTCAGTCCCTGAGAGTGCGGTCCCTCGGTCCTTCAGTCGCTGGGAGCGCAGTCCCTCAGTCCTTCAGTCGCTGGGAGCGCGGTCCTGAAGTCCCTGGGAGCGCGGTCCCTCAGTCTTTCAGTCGCTGGGAGCGCGGTCCTTCAGTCCCTGGGAGCGCGGTCCTTCAGTCCCTGGGAGCGCGGTCCTTCAGTCCCTGGGAGTGCGGTCCTTCAGTCGCTGGGAGCGCGGTCCCTCAGTCCCTGGGAGCGCGGTGCCTCAGTCCTTCAGTCCTTGCGAGCGCGGTCCTTCAGTCGCTGGGAGCGCGGTCCTTCAGTCGCAGGGAGCGCGGTCCCTCGGTCCTTCAGTCGCTGGGAGCGCGGTCCCTCAGTCCTTGGGAGCGCGGTCCCTCAGTCCTTCAGTCCTTGGGAGCGCGGTCCTTCAGTCCCTGGGAGCGCGGTCCCTCAGTCGCTGGGAGTGCGGTCCTTCAGGCACAGGGAGCGCGGTCCCCTCAGTCCTTCACTCCCTGGGAGCGCGGTCCCTCAGTCCCTCGGAGCACAGTCTCTCAGTTTCGGAGCTCAGTCGCTGGGAGGTGGTCCCTTAGTCCCTGGGAGCGCGGTCCTTCAGTCGTTGGGAGCGCGTTCACTCAGTCCTTCAGTCGCAGGGAGCGCGGTCCTTCAGTCCCTGGGAGCGCGGTCCCTCGGTCCTTCAGTCGCTGGGAGCGCGGTCCCTCAGTCCCTGGGAGCGCGGACCCTCAGTCCTTCAGTCCTTGGGAGCGCAGTCCTTCAGTCCCTGGGAGCGCGGTCCCTCAGTCCTTACGTCCCTGGGAGCGCGGTCCTTCAGTCACTCGGAGCACAGTCTCTCAGTTTCGGAGCTCAGTCGCTGGGAGCGTGGTCCCTCAGTCCCTGGGAGCGCGGTCCCTCAGTCCTTCAGTCGCTGGGAGCGCGGTCCCTCGGTCCTTCAGTCGCTGGAAGCGCGGTCCCTCAGTCCCTGGGAGCGCGGTCCCTCAGTCCTTCAGTCCTTGGGAGCGCGGTCCTTAAGTCCCTGGGAGCGCGGTCCCTCAGTCTTTCAGTCGCTGGGAGCGCGGTCCTTCAGTCCCTGGGAGCGCGGTTCTTAAGTCCCTGGGAGTGCGGTCCTTCAGTCGCTGGGAGCGCGGTCCCTCGGTCCTTCAGTCGCTGGGAGCGCGTTCCCTCGGTCCTTCAGTCGCTGGGAGCACGGTCCCTCAGTCCCTAGGAGCGCAGTCCTTCAGTCGCTGGGAGTGCAGTCCCTCGGTCCTTCAGTCGCTGGGAGCGCAGTCCCTCAGTCCTTCAGTCGCTGGGAGCGCGGTCCTTCAGTCCCTGGGAGCGCGGTGCCTCAGTCCTTCAGTCCTTGGGAGCGCGGTCCTTCAGTCGCAGGGAGCGCAGTCCCTCGGTCCTTCAGTCGCTGGGAGCGCGGTCCCTCAGTCCCTGGGAGCGCGGTCCCTCAGTCCTTCAGTCCTTGGGAGCGCGGTCCTTCAGTCCCTGGGAGCGCGGTCCCTCAGTCCTTCAGTCCTTGGGAGCGCAGTCCTTCAGTCCCTGGGAGCGCGGTCCCTCAGTCCTTACGTCCCTGGGAGCGCGGTCCTTCAGTCACTCGGAGCACAGTCTCTCAGTTTCGGAGCTCAGTCGCTGGGAGCGTGGTCCCTCAGTCCCTGGGAGCGCGGTCCCTCAGTCCTTCAGTCGCTGGGAGCGCGGTCCCTCGGTCCTTCAGTCGCTGGAAGCGCGGTCCCTCAGTCCCTGGGAGCGCGGTCCCTCAGTCCTTCAGTCCTTGGGAGCGCGGTCCTTAAGTCCCTGGGAGCGCGGTCCCTCAGTCTTTCAGTCGCTGGGAGCGCGGTCCTTCAGTCCCTGGGAGCGCGGTTCTTAAGTCCCTGGGAGTGCGGTCCTTCAGTCGCTGGGAGCGCGGTCCCTCGGTCCTTCAGTCGCTGGGAGCGCGTTCCCTCGGTCCTTCAGTCGCTGGGAGCACGGTCCCTCAGTCCCTAGGAGCGCAGTCCTTCAGTCGCTGGGAGTGCAGTCCCTCGGTCCTTCAGTCGCTGGGAGCGCAGTCCCTCAGTCCTTCAGTCGCTGGGAGCGCGGTCCTTCAGTCCCTGGGAGCGCGGTGCCTCAGTCCTTCAGTCCTTGGGAGCGCGGTCCTTCAGTCGCAGGGAGCGCAGTCCCTCGGTCCTTCAGTCGCTGGGAGCGCGGTCCCTCAGTCCCTGGGAGCGCGGTCCCTCAGTCCTTCAGTCCTTGGGAGCGCGGTCCTTCAGTCCCTGGGAGCGCGGTCCCTCAGTCGCTGGGAGTGCGGTCCTTCAGGCGCAGGCAGCGCGGTCCCCTCAGTCCTTCACTCCCTGGGAGCGCGGTCCCTCAGTCCCTCGGAGCACAGTCTCTCAGTTTCGGAGCTCAGTCGCTGGGAGGTGGTCCCTCAGTCCCTGGGAGCGCGGTCCCTCGGTCCTTCAGTCGTTGGGAGCGCGTTCCCTCAATCCTTCAGTCACCGGGAGCGCGTTCCCTCAGTCCTTCAGTCGCAGGGAGCGCGGTCCCTCGGTCCTTCAGTCGCTGGGAGCGCGGTCCCTCAGTCCCTGGAAGCGCAGTCCCTCAGTCCTTCAGTTGCTGGGAGCACGTTCCCTCGGTCCTTCAGTCGCTGGGAGCGCGGTCCCTCAGTCCCTAGGAGCGCAGTCCCTCAGTCCTTCAGTCGCTGGGAGCACGGTCCCTCAGTCCCTGGGAGTGCGGTCCCTCGGTCCTTCAGTCGCTGGGAGCGCAGTCCCTCAGTCGCTGGGAGCGCGGTCCTGAAGTCCCTGGCAGCGCGGTCCCTCAGTCTTTCAGTCGCTGGGAGCGCGGTCCTTCAGTCCCTGGGAGCGCGGTCCTTCAGTCCCTGGGAGTGCGGTCCTTCAGTCGCTGGGAGCGCGGTCCCTCAGTCCCTGGGAGCGCGGTGCCTCAGTCCTTCAGTCCTTGCGAGCGCGGTCCTTCAGTCGCTGGGAGCGCGGTCCTTCAGTCGCTGGGAGCGCGGTCCCTCGGTCCTTCAGTCCTTGGGAGCGCGGTCCCTCAGTCCTTGGGAGCGCGGTCCCTCAGTCCTTCAGTCCTTGGGAGCGTGGTCCTTCAGTCCCTGGGAGCGCGGTCCCTCAGTCGCTGGGAGTGCGGTCCTTCAGGCACAGGGAGCGCGGTCCCCTCAGTCCTTCACTCCCTGGGAGCGCGGTCCCTCAGTCCCTCGGAGCACAGTCTCTCAGTTTCGGAGCTCAGTCGCTGGGAGGTGGTCCCTCAGTCCCTGGGAGCGCGGTCCCTCGGTCCTTCAGTCATTGGGAGCGCGTTCACTCAGTCCTTCAGTCGCAGGTAGCGCGGTCCTTCAGTCCCTGGGAGCGCGGTCCCTCGGTCCTTCAGTCGCTGGGAGCGCGGTCCCTCAGTCCCTGGGAGCGAGGACCCTCAGTCCTTCAGTCCTTGGGAGCGCAGTCCTTCAGTCCCTGGGAGCGCGGTCCCTCAGTCCTTACGTCCCTGGGAGCGCGGTCCTTCAGTCACTCGGAGCACAGTCTCTCAGTTTCGGAGCTCAGTTGCTGGGAGCGTGGTCCCTCAGTCCCTGGGAGCGCGGTCCCTCAGTCCTTCAGTCGCTGGGAGCGCGGTCCCTCGGTCCTTCAGTCGCTGGAAGCGCGGTCCCTCAGTCCCTGGGAGCGCGGTCCCTCAGTCCTTCAGTCCTTGGGAGCGCGGTCCTTCAGTCTATGGGAGCGCGGTCCCTCAGTCGCTGGGAGCGCGGTCCTTCATTCGCTGGGAGCACAGTGCCACAGTCCCTGGGAGCGCGGTCCTTAAGTCCCTGGGAGCGCGGTCCTTAAGTCCCTGGGAGTGCGGTCCTTCAGTCGCTTGGAGCCCGGTCCCTCGGTCCTTCAGTCATTGTGAGCGCGTTCCCTCAGGCCTTCAGTCGCTGGGAGCGCGTTCCCTCAGTCCTTCAGTCACAGGGAGCGCGGTCTTTCAGTCCCTGGGAGCGGGGTCCCTCGCGTCCTTCAGTCGCTGGGAGCGCGGTCCTTCAGTCGAGGGAGCGCGGTCCCTCGGTCCTTCAGTCGCTGGGAGCACGGTCCCTCAGTCCCTGGGAGCGCGGTCCCTCAGTCGCTGGGAGCGCGGTCCTTCAGTCGCTAGGAGCGCGGTTCCTCAGTACCTGGGAGTGTGGTCCCTCAGTCCTTCAGTCGCTGGGAGCGCGGTCCCTCAGTCCTTCAGTCGCTGGGAGCACGGTCCTTCAGTCCCTGGGAGTGTGGTCCGTCAGTCCTTCTGTCGCTGGGAGCGCGGTCCTTCAGTCGCTAGGAGCGCGGTCCCTCAGTCCCTGGGAGCGCAGTCCCTCAGTCCCTGGGAGCGCAGTCCCTCAGTCACTGGGAGCGCGGACCTTCAGTCGCTAGGAGCGCAGTTCGTCAGTACCTGGGAGCGCCGTACCTCAGTACTTGGAAGCGCAGTCCTTCAGCCGCTGGGAGCGCGGTCCCTCAGTCCTTCAGTCGCTGGGAGCACGGTCCTTCAGTCCCTGGGAGTGTGGTCCGTCAGTCCTTCTGTCGCTGGGAGCGCGGTCCTTCAGTCCCTGGTAATGCGGTCCCTCAGTCCTTCAGTCCCTGGGAGCGCGGTCCCTCAGTCTTTCAGTCACTGGGAGCACGGTCCCTCAATTGCTGGGAGTGCGGTCCCTCAGTCCCTGGGAGCGCGGTCCCTCAGTCCCTGGGAGCGCAGTCCTTCAGTCTCTGGGAGCGCGGCCCCTCAGTCCCTGCAGCGCGGTCCCTCAGTCCTTCAGGCGCTGGGAGCGCGGTCCCTCTATCCCTGGGAGCATGGTCCTTCAGTCGCTGGGAGCGCGGTCCTTCAGTCCCTGGGAGCGCGGTCCTTCAGTCCCTGGGAGTGCGGTCCTTCAGTCGCTGGGAGCGCGGTCCCTCAGTCCCTGGGAGCGCGGTGCCTCAGTCCTTCAGTCCTTGCGAGCGCGGTCCTTCAGTCGCTGGGAGCGCGGTCCTTCAGTCGCAGGGAGCGCGGTCCCTCGGTCCTTCAGTCCTTGGGAGCGCGGTCCCTCAGTCCTTGGGAGCGCGGTCCCTCGGTCCTTCAGTCGCTGGGAGCGCGGTCCCTCAGTCCCTGGGAGCGAGGACCCTCAGTCCTTCAGTCCTTGGGAGCGCAGTCCTTCAGTCCCTGGGAGCGCGGTCCCTCAGTCCTTACGTCCCTGGGAGCGCGGTCCTTCAGTCACTCGGAGCACAGTCTCTCAGTTTCGGAGCTCAGTTGCTGGGAGCGTGGTCCCTCAGTCCCTGGGAGCGCGGTCCCTCAGTCCTTCAGTCCTTGGGAGCGCGGTCCTTCAGTCCCTGGGAGCGCGGTCCCTCAGTCGCTGGGAGTGCGGTCCTTCAGGCACAGGGAGCGCGGTCCCCTCAGTCCTTCACTCCCTGGGAGCGCGGTCCCTCAGTCCCTCGGAGCACAGTCTCTCAGTTTCGGAGCTCAGTCGCTGGGAGGTGGTCCCTCAGTCCCTGGGAGCGCGGTCCCTCGGTCCTTCAGTCATTGTGAGCGCGTTCACTCAGTCCTTCAGTCGCAGGTAGCGCGGTCCTTCAGTCCCTGGGAGCGCGGTCCCTCGGTCCTTCAGTCGCTGGGAGCGCGGTCCCTCAGTCCCTGGGAGCGCGGACCCTCAGTCCTTCAGTCCTTGGGAGCGCAGTCCTTCAGTCCCTGGGAGCGCGGTCCCTCAGTCCTTACGTCCCTGGGAGCGCGGTCCTTCAGTCACTCGGAGCACAGTCTCTCAGTTTCGGAGCTCAGTTGCTGGGAGCGTGGTCCCTCAGTCCCTGGGAGCGCGGTCCCTCAGTCCTTCAGTCGCTGGGAGCGCGGTCCCTCGGTCCTTCAGTCGCTGGAAGCGCGGTCCCTCAGTCCCTGGGAGCGCGGTCCCTCAGTCCTTCAGTCCTTGGGAGCGCGGTCCTTCAGTCTATGGGAGCGCGGTCCCTCAGTCGCTGGGAGCGCGGTCCTTCATTCGCTGGGAGCACAGTGCCACAGTCCCTGGGAGCGCGGTCCTTAAGTCCCTGGGAGCGCGGTCCTTAAGTCCCTGGGAGCGCGGTCCTTAAGTCCCTGGGAGTGCGGTCCTTCAGTCGCTTGGAGCCCGGTCCCTCGGTCCTTCAGTCATTGGGAGCGCGTTCCCTCAGGCCTTCAGTCGCTGGGAGCGCGTTCCCTCAGTCCTTCAGTCACAGGGAGCACGGTCTTTCAGTCCCTGGGAGCGGGGTCCCTCGGTCCTTCAGTCGCTGGGAGCGCGGTCCTTCAGTCGAGGGAGCGCGGTCCCTCGGTCCTTCAGTCGCTGGGAGCACGGTCCCTCAGTCCCTGGGAGCGCGGTCCCTCAGTCGCTGGGAGCGCGGTCCTTCAGTCGCTAGGAGCGCGGTTCCTCAGTACCTGGGAGTGTGGTCCCTCAGTCCGTCAGTCGCTGGGAGCGCGGTCCCTCAGTCCTTCAGTCGCTGGGAGCACGGTCCTTCAGTCCCTGGGAGTGTGGTCCGTCAGTCCTTCTGTCGCTGGGAGCGCGGTCCTTCAGTCGCTAGGAGCGCGGTCCCTCAGTCCCTGGGAGCGCAGTCCCTCAGTCCCTGGGAGCGCAGTCCCTCAGTCACTGGGAGCGCGGACCTTCAGTCGCTAGGAGCGCAGTTCGTCAGTACCTGGGAGCGCCGTACCTCAGTACTTGGAAGCGCAGTCCTTCAGCCGCTGGGAGCGCGGTCCCTCAGTCCTTCAGTCGCTGGGAGCACGGTCCTTCAGTCCCTGGGAGTGTGGTCCGTCAGTCCTTCTGTCGCTGGGAGCGCGGTCCTTCAGTCCCTGGTAATGCGGTCCCTCAGTCCTTCAGTCCCTGGGAGCGCGGTCCCTCAGTCTTTCAGTCACTGGGAGCACGGTCCCTCAATTGCTGGGAGTGCGGTCCCTCAGTCCCTGGGAGCGCGGTCCCTCAGTCCCTGGGAGCGCAGTCCTTCAGTCTCTGGGAGCGCGGCCCCTCAGTCCCTGCAGCGCGGTCCCTCAGTCCTTCAGGCGCTGGGAGCGCGGTCCCTCTATCCCTGGGAGCACGGTCCTTCAGTCGCTGGGAGCGCGGTCCTTCAGTCTCTGGGAGCGCGGTCCCTCAGTCCTTCAGTCCCTGGCAGCGTGGACCTTCAGTCACTGGGAGTGCGGTCCCACAGTCCTTCAGTCACTGGGAGTGCGGTCCCTCAGTCCCTGGGAGCGCGATCCCTCAGTCCTTCAGTCCATGGGAGTGTGGTCCCTCAGTCCCTGGCAGCGCGATCCCTCAGTCCTTCAGTCGCTGGGAGCGCGGTCCCTCAGTCCCTGGGAGTGCGGTCCCTCAGTCCCTGGGAGCGCAGTCCTTCAGTCGCTAGGTGCGCGGCCCCTCAGTCCCTGGGAGCGCGGTCCCTCAGTCCTTCAGTCCCTGGGAGCGCGGTCCCTCAGTCCCTGGGAGCTCAGACCCTGGGAGCGCGGTCTGTCAGTTTGGGAGCTCAGACACTGGGAGTGCGGTCCCTCAGTCGCTGGGAGCGCTGTCCCTCAGTCGCAGGGAGCACGGTCCTTCAGTCACTGGAAGCGCGGTCCTTCAGTCGCTGGGAGCGCGGTCCCTCAGCACTTCAGTCGCTGGGAGCGCGGTCCCTCAGTCGCTGGGAGCGCGGTTCCTCAGTACCTGGGAGTGCAGTCCCTCAGTCGCTGGGAGCGCGGTCCCTCAGTCCTTCAGTCGCTGGGAGCGCGGTCCCTCAGTCTCTGGGAGAGCAGTCCCTCAGTCCCTGGGAGCGCAGTACCTCAGTTGCTGGGAGCGCGGTCCTTCAGTTGCTAGGAGCGCAGTTCCTCAGTACCTAGGAGCGCAGTCCCTCAGTACTTAGAAGCGCTCAGTCCTTCAGTCGCTGGGAGCAAGGTCCTTCAGTCGCTGGGAGCGCGGTCCCTCAGTCCCTGGGAGCGCAGTACATCAGTTGCTGGGAGCGCGGTCCTTCAGTCGCTAGGAGCGCAGTTCCTCAGTACCTAGGAGCGCAGTCCCTCAGTACTTAGAAGCACTCACTCCTTCAGTCGCTGGGAGCGCGGTCCTTCAGTCTCTGGGAGCGTGGTCCCTTAGTCCTTCAGTCGATGGGAGCGCGGACCTTTAGTCGCTGGGAGCGCAGTCCCTCAGTCCCTGGGAGCGCGGTCCCTCAGTCCTTAAGTCCCTGGAAGTGAGGTCCTCAGTCCCTGGGAGCGCAGTCCCTCAGTCCCTGGGAGCGCGGACCCTCATTCCTTCAGTAGCTGGGAGACGCGCTCCCTCAGTCCTTCAATCCCTGGAAGTGTGGTCCCTCAGTCCTTCAGTTCCTGGGAGCGCAGTCCCTCAGTCCTTCAGTCCCTGGGAGCGCGGTCCTTCTGTCGCTGGGAGAGGCGGTCCCTCAGTCCCTCAGTCTCTGGAAGCGCGGTCCCTCAGTCCTTCAGTCGCTGGGAGCGCGGTCCCTCAGTCCTTCAGTCGCTAGGAGCGTTGTCCCTCAGTCCCTGGGAGTGCGGTCCCTCAGTCCCTGGGAGCGTAGTCCTTCAGTCCCTGGGAGCGCGGCCCCTCAGTCCCTGGGAGTGCGGCCCCTCGGTCCCTGGGAGCGCGGTCCCTCAGTCCATCAGGCGCTGGGAGCACGGTCCTTCAGTCGCTGGAAGAGCGGTCCTTCAGTCGCTGGGAGCGCGGTCCCTCAGTCGCTGGGAGCGCGGTTCCTCATTACCTGCGAGTGCGGTCCCTCAGTCCTTCAGTCACTGCGAGCGCGGTCCCTCAGTCTTCAGTTGCTGGGAGCGCGGTCCCTCAGTCCCTTAGAGCGCAGTCCCTCAGTCCCTGGGAGCGCAGTCCCTCAGTCGCTGGGAGCGCAGTTCCTCAGTACCTGGGAGCGCCGTCCCTCAGTACTTGGAAGCGCGGTCCTACAGTCCTTCAGTCGCTGGGAGCAAGGTCCTTCAGTCGCTGGGAGCGCAGTCCTTCAGTCGCTGGGAGCGCGGTCCCTCAGTCCTTCAGTCGCTGGATGCGCGGACCTTTAGTCGCTGGGAGCGCGGTCCCTCAGTCCTTAAGTCCCTGGGAGCGCAGTCCTCAGTCCCTGGGAGCGCAGTCCCTCAGTCCTTGGGAGCGCGGTCCCTCATTCCTTCAGTCCCTGGGAGCACGGTCCTTCAGTCGCTGCGAGACGCGGTCCCTCAGTCCTTCAGTCCCTGGGAGCACGGTCCTTCAGTCGCTGGGAGACGCGCTCCCTCAGTCCTTCAGTCCCTGGGAGTGTGGTCCCTCAGTCCCTCAGTCCCTGGGAGCGCGGTCCTTCAGTCGCTGGGAGCGCGGTCCCTCAGTCCCTTGGAGCGCAGTCCCTCAGTCCCTGGGAGCGCAGTCCCTCAGTCGCTGGGAGCGCAGTTCCTCAGTACCTGGGAGCGCCGTCCCTCAGTACTTGGAAGCGTGGTCCCTCAGTCCTTCAGTCGCTGGGAGCAAGGTCCTTCAGTCGCTGGGAGCGCAGTCCTTCAGTCGCTGGGAGCGCGGTCCCTCAGTCCTTCAGTCGCTGGATGCGCGGACCTTTAGTCGCTGGGAGCGCGGTCCCTCAGTGCTTAAGTCCCTGGGAGCACGGTCCTTCAGTCGCTGGGAGACGCGGTCCCTCAGTCCTTCAGTCCCTGGGAGTGTTGTCCCTCAGTCCCTCAGTCCCTGGGAGCGCGGTCCTTCAGTCCATGGGAGCGCGGTCCCTCAGTCCTTGAGTCGCTGGGAGCACGGTCCTTCAGTCGCTGGGAGACGCGCTCCCTCAGTCCTTCAGTCCCTGGGAGTGTGGACCCTCAGTCCCTCAGTCCCTGGGAGCGCGGTCCTTCAGTCCATGGGAGCGCGGTCCCTCAGTCTTCAGTCGCTGGGAGCGCGGTCCCTCAGTCCCTTAGAGCGCAGTCCCTCAGTCCCTGGGACCGCAGTCCCTCAGTCGCTGGGAGCGCAGTTCCTCAGTAACTGGGAGCGCCGTCCCTCAGTACTTGGAAGCGCGGTCCCTCAGTCCTTCAGTCGCTGGGAGCAAGGTCCTTCAGTTGCTGGGAGCGCAGTCCTTCAGTCGCTGGGAGCGCTGTCCCTCAGTCCTTCAGTCGCTGGATGCGCGGACCTTTAGTCGCTGGGAACGCGGTCCCTCAGTCCTTAAGTCCCTGGGAGCGCAGTCCTCAGTCGCTGGGAGACGCGCTCCCTCAGTCCTTCAGTCCCTGGGAGTGTGGTCCCTCAGTCCCTCAGTCCCTGGGAGCGCGGTCCTTCAGTCCTTCAGTCGCTGGGAGCGCGGTCCCTCAGTCCCTGGGAGTGCGGTCCCTCAGTCCCTGGAGCGCAGTCCTTCAGTCACTGGGAGCGCGGCCCCTCAGTCCCTGGGAGCGCGTTCCCTCCGTCCATCAGGCGCTGGGAGCGCGGTCCCTCAGTCCCTGGGAGTGTGGTCCTTCAGTCCTTGGAAGCGCGGTCCCTCAGTCCTTCAGTCGCTGGGAGTGCGGTCCCTCAGTCCTTCAGTCACTGCGAGCGCGGTCCTTCAGTCGCTGGGAGCGCGGTCCCTCAGTCGCTGGGAGCTCAGTCCCTGGGAGCGCGGTCTGTCAGTTTCAGAGCTCAGACCCTGGGAGTGCGGTCCCTCAGTCGCTGGGAGCACTGTCCCTCAGTCGCTGGGAGCGCGGTCCTTCAGTCGCTGGGAGCGCGGTCCCTCAGTCCTTGGGAGCGCGGTCCCTCAGTCCCTGGGAGCGCAGTCCCTCAGTCCCTGGGAGCGCAGTCCCTCAGTCGCTGGGAGCGCGGTCCTTCAGTCGCTAGGAGCGCAGTTCCTCAGTACCTGGGAGTGCGTTCCTTCAGTCCTTCAGTGGCTGGGAGCGCGGTCCCTCAGTCTTTCAGTCGCTGGGAGCGTGGTTCCTCCGTCCCTGGGAGCGCAGTCCCTCAGTCCCTGGGAGCGCAGTTCCTCAGTACCTGGGAACGCCGTACCTCAGTACTTGGAAGCGCAGTCCCTCAATCCTTCAGTCGCTGGGAGGGCGGTCCCTCAGTCCTTCAGTCGCTGGGAGCGCGGTCCCTCAGTCCCTGGGAGTGTGGTCCTTCAGTCCTTGGAAGCGCGGTCCCTCAGTCCTTCAGCCGCTGGGAGTGCGGTCCCTCAGTCCTTCAGTCACTGGGAGCGCGGTCCTTCAGTCGCTGGGAGCGCGGTCCCTCAGTCCTTCAGTCGCTGGGAGCGCGGTCCTTCAGTCCCTGGGAGTGCGGTCCCTCAGTCCCTGGGAGCGCAGTCCTTCAGTCGCTGGGTGCGCGACGCCTCAGTCCCTGGGAGCACGGACCCTCAGTCCATCAGGCGCTGGGAGCGCGGTCCCTCAGTCCCTGGGAGCACGGTCCTTCAGTCCCTGGGAGCGCGGTCCCTCAGTCCCTGGGAGCTCAGACACTGGGAGCGCGGTCTGTCAGTTTGGGAGCTCAGACACTGGGAGTGCGGTACCTCAGTCGCTGGGTGCGCTGTCCCTCAGTCGCAGGGAGCACGGTCCTTCAGTCACTGGAAGCGCGGTCCTTCAGTCGCTGGGAGCGCGGTCCCTCAGCCCTTCAGTCGCTGGGAGCAAGGCCCTTCAGTCGCTGGGAGCGCGGTCCCTCAGTCCTTCAGTCGCTGGGAGCGCGGTCCCTCAGTCCCTGGGAGCGCAGTACATCAGTTGCTGGGAGCGCGGTCCTTCAGTCGCTAGGAGCGCAGTTCCTCAGTACCTAGGAGCGCAGTCCCTCAGTACTTAGAAGCGCTCAGTCCTTCAGTCGCTGGGAGCGCGGTCCTTCAGTCGCTGGGAGCGTGGTCCCTCAGTCCTTCAGTCGCTGGGAGCGCGGACCTTTAGTTGCTGGGAGCGCAGTCCCTCAGTCCCTGGGAGCGCGGTCCCTCAGTCCTTAAGTCCCTGGAAGTGAGGTCCTCAGTCCCTGGGAGCGCGGTCCTTCAGTAGCTGGGAGACGCGCTCCCTCAGTCCTTCAATCCCTGGAAGTGTGGTCCCTCAGTCCTTCAGTCCCTGGGAGCGCAGTCCCTCAGTCCTTCAGTCCCTAGGAGCGCGGTCCTTCTGTCGCTGGGAGAGGCGGTCCCTCAGTCCGTCAGTCTCTGGAAGCACGGTCCCTCAGTCCTTCAGTCGCTGGGAGCACGGTCCCTCAGTCCTTCAGTCGCTAGGAGCGTTGTCCCTCAGTCCCTGGGAGTGCGGTCCCTCAGTCCTTCAGTCACTGCGAGCGCGGTCCCTCAGTCTTCAGTCGCTGGGAGCGCAGTCCTTCAGTCGCTGGGAGCGCGGTCCCTCAGTCCTTCAGTCGCTGGATGCGCGGACCTTTAGTCGCTGGGAGCGCGGTCCCTCAGTCCTTAAGTCCCTGGGAGCGCAGTCCTCAGTCCCTGGGAGCGCAGTCCCTCAGTCCTTGGGAGCGCGGTCCCTCATTCCTTCAGTCCCTGGGAGCACGGTCCTTCAGTCGCTGGGAGACGCGGTCCCTCAGTCCTTCAGTCCCTGGGAGCACGGTCCTTCAGTCGCTGGGAGACGCGCTCCCTCAGTCCTTCAGTCCCTGGGAGTGTGGTCCCTCAGTCCCTCAGTCCCTGGGAGCGCGGTCCTTCAGTCCATGGGAGCGCGGTCCCTCAGTCTTCAGTCGCTGGGAGCGCGGTCCCTCAGTCCCTTGGAGCGCAGTCCCTCAGTCCCTGGGAGCGCAGTCCCTCAGTCGCTGGGAGCGCAGTTCCTCAGTACCTGGGAGCGCCGTCCCTCAGTACTTGGAAGCGCGGTCCCTCAGTCCTTCAGTCGCTGGGAGCAAGGTCCTTCAGTCGCTGGGAGCGCAGTCCTTCAGTCGCTGGGAGCGCGGTCCCTCAGTCCTTCAGTCGCTGGATGCGCGGACCTTTAGTCGCTGGGAGCGCGGTCCCTCAGTGCTTAAGTCCCTGGGAGCACGGTCCTTCAGTCGCTGGGAGACGCGGTCCCTCAGTCCTTCAGTCCCTGGGAGTGAGGTCCCTCAGTCCCTCAGTCCCTGGGAGCGCGGTCCTTCAGTCCATGGGAGCGCGGTCCCTCAGTCCTTCAGTCGCTGGGAGCACGGTCCTTCAGTCGCTGGGAGACGCGCTCCCTCAGTCCTTCAGTCCCTGGGAGTGTGGACCCTCAGTCCCTCAGTCCCTGGGAGCGCGGTCCTTCAGTCCATGGGAGCGCGGTCCCTCAGTCTTCAGTCGCTGGGAGCGCGGTCCCTCAGTCCCTTAGAGCGCAGTCCCTCAGTCCCTGGGAGCGCAGTCCCTCAGTCGCTGGGAGCGCAGTTCCTCAGTAACTGGGAGCGCCGTCCCTCAGTACTTGGAAGCGCGGTCCCTCAGTCCTTCAGTCGCTGGGAGCAAGGTCCTTCAGTTGCTGGGAGCGCAGTCCTTCAGTCGCTGGGAGCGCTGTCCCTCAGTCCTTCAGTCGCTGGATGCGCGGACCTTTAGTCGCTGGGAGCGCGGTCCCTCAGTCCTTAAGTCCCTTGGAGCGCAGTCCTCAGTCGCTGGGAGACGCGCTCCCTCAGTCCTTCAGTCCCTGGGAGTGTGGTCCCTCAGTCCTTCAGTCGCTGGGAGCGCGGTCCCTTAGTCCCTGGGAGTGCGGTCCCTCAGTCCCTGGAGCGCAGTCCTTCAGTCACTGGGAGCGCGGCCCCTCAGTCCCTGGGAGCGCGTTCCCTCCGTCCATCAGGCGCTGGGAGCGCGGTCCCTCAGTCCCTGGGAGTGTGGTCCTTCAGTCCTTGGAAGCGCGGTCCCTCAGTCCTTCAGTCGCTGGGAGTGCGGTCCCTCAGTCCTTCAGTCACTGCGAGCGCGGTCCTTCAGTCGCTGGGAGCGCGGTCCCTCAGTCCCTGGGAGCTCAGTCCCTGGGAGCGCGGTCTGTCAGTTTCGGAGCTCAGACCCTGGGAGTGCGGTCCCTCAGTCGCTGGGAGCACTGTCCCTCAGTCGCTGGGAGCGCGGTCCTTCAGTCGCTGGGAGCGCGGTCCCTCAGTCCCTGGGAGCGCGGTCCCTCAGTCCCTGGGAGCGCAGTTCCTCAGTCCCTGGGAGCGCAGTCCCTCAGTCGCTGGGAGCGCGGTCCTTCAGTCGCTAGGAGCGCAGTTCCTCAGTACCTGGGAGTGCGTTCCTTCAGTCCTTCAGTGGCTGGGAGTGCGGTCACTCAGTCTTTCAGTCGCTGGGAGCGTGGTTCCTCCGTCCCTGGGAGCGCAGTCCCTCAGTCCCTGGGAGCGCAGTTCCTCAGTACCTGGGAACGCCATACCTCAGTACTTGGAAGCGCAGTCCCTCAATCCTTCAGTCGCTGGGAGGGCGGTCCCTCAGTCCTTCAGTCGCTGGGAGCGCGGTCCCTCAGTCCCTGGGAGTGTGGTCCTTCAGTCCTTGGAAGCGCGGTCCCTCAGTCCTTCAGTCGCTGGGAGTGCGGTCCCTCAGTCCTTCAGTCACTGGGAGCGCGGTCCTTCAGTCGCTGGGAGCGCGGTCCCTCAGTCCTTCAGTCGCTGGAAGCGCGGTCCCTCAGTCCCTGGGAGTGCGGTCCCTCAGTCCCTGGGAGCGCAGTCCTTCAGTCGCTGGGTGCGCGACGCCTCAGTCCCTGGGAGCACGGACCCTCAGTCCATCAGGCGCTGGGAGCGCGGTCCCTCAGTCCCTGGGAGCACGGTCCTTCAGTCACTGGAAGCGCGGTCCTTCAGTCGCTGGGAGCGCGGTCCCTCAGCCCTTCAGTCGCTGGGAGCAAGGCCCTTCAGTCGCTGGGAGCGCGGTCCTTCAGTCGCTGGGAGCGCGGTCCCTCAGTCCTTCAGTCGCTGGGAGCGCGGTCCCTCAGTCTCTGGGAGAGCAGTCCCTCAGTCCCTGGGAGCGCAGTACATCAGTTGCTGGGAGCGCGGTCCTTCAGTCGCTAGGAGCGCAGTTCCTCAGTACCTAGGAGCGCAGTCCCTCAGTACTTAGAAGCGCTCAGTCCTTCAGTCGCTGGGAGCGCGGTCCTTCAGTCGCTGGGAGCGTGGTCCCTCAGTCCTTCAGTCGCTGGGAGCGCGGACCTTTAGTTGCTGGGAGCGCAGTCCCTCAGTCCCTGGGAGCGCGGTCCCTCAGTCCTTAAGTCCCTGGAAGTGAGGTCCTCAGTCCCTGGGAGCGCGGTCCTTCAGTAGCTGGGAGACGCGCTCCCTCAGTCCTTCAATCCCTGGAAGTGTGGTCCCTCAGTCCTTCAGTCCCTGGGAGCGCAGTCCCTCAGTCCTTCAGTCCCTAGGAGCGCGGTCCTTCTGTCGCTGGGAGAGGCGGTCCCTCAGTCCCTCAGTCTCTGGAAGCGCGGTCCCTCAGTCCTTCCGTCGCTGGGAGCGCGGTCCCTCAGTCCTTCAGTCGCTAGGAGCGTTGTCCCTCAGTCCCTGGGAGTGCGGTCCCTCAGTCCCTGGGAGCGCAGTCCTTCAGTCACTGGGAGCGCGGTCCCTCAGTCCCTGGGAGTGCGGTCCCTCAGTCCATCAGGCGCTGGGAGCACGGTCCTTCAGTCGCTGGAAGCGCGGTCCTTCAGTCGCTGGGAGCGCGGTCCCTCAGCCCTTCAGTCGCTGGGAGCGCGGTCCCTCAGTCGCTGGGAGCGCGGTTCCTCATTACCTGGGAGTGTGGTCCCTCAGTCCTTCAGTCACTGCGAGCGCGGTCCCTCAGTCTTCAGTTGCTGGGAGCGCGGTCACTCAGTCCCTTAGAGCGCAGTCCCTCAGTCCCTGGGAGCGTGGTCCCTCAGTCCTTAAGTCCCTGGGAGCGCAGTCCTCAGTCCCTGGGAGCGCAGTCCCTCAGTCCCTGGGAGCGCGGTCCCACAGTCCTTCAGCCCCTGGGAGCACGGTCCTTCAGTCGCTGGGAGACGCGCTCCCTCAGTCCTTCAGTCCCTGGGAGTGTGGTCCCTCAGTCCTTCAGTCGCTGGGAGTGCGGTCCTTCAGTCCCTGGGAGCGCGGTCCCTCAGTCCTTCAGTCGCTAGGAGCGTTGTCCCTCAGTCCCTGGGAGTGTGGTCCCTCAGTCCTTCAGTCCCTGGGAGCACGGTCCTTCAGTCGCTGAAAGCGCGGTCCTTCAGTCGCTGGGAGCGCGGTCCCTCAGTCCCTTAGAGCGCAGTCCCTCAGTCCCTGGGAGCGCAGTCCCTCAGTCGCTGGGAGCGCGGTCCTTCAGTCGCTAGGAGCGCAGTTCCTCAGTACCTGGGAGCGCCGTCCCTCAGTACTTGGAAGCGCGGTCCCTCAGTCCTTCAGTCGTTGGGAGCAAGGTCATTCAGTCGCTGGGAGCGCAGTCCTTCAGTCGCTGGGAGCGCGGTCCCTCAGTCCTTCAGTCGCTGGATGCGCGGACCTTTAGTCGCTGGGAGCGTGGTCCCTCAGTCTCTGGGAGAGCAGTTTATCAGTCCCTGGGAGCGCAGTACATCAGTCGCTGGGAGCAAGGTCCTTCAGTCGCTGGGAGCGCGGTCCTTCAGTCGCTGGGAGCGTGGTCCCTTAGTCCTTCAGTCGCTTGGAGCGCGGACCTTTAGTCGCTGGGAGCGCAGTCCCTCAGTCCCTGGGAGCGCGGTCCCTCAGTCCTTAAGTCCCTGGAAGTGAGGTCCTCAGTCCCTGGGAGCGCGGTCCTTCAGTAGCTGGGAGCGCAGTCCTTCAGTCTCTGGGAGCGCGGCCCCTCAGTCCCTGCAGCGCGGTCCCTCAGTCCTTCAGGCGCTGGGAGCGCGGTCCCTCTATCCCTGGGAGCACGGTCCTTCAGTCGCTGGGAGCGCGGTCCTTCAGTCGCTGGGAGACGCGGTCCCTCAGTCCTTCAGTCGCTGGGAGCGCGGTCCCTCAGTCTCTGGGAGCGCGGTCCCTTCGTCCTTCAGTCCCTGGCAGCGTGGACCTTCAGTCGCTGGGAGTGCGGTCCCACAGTCCTTGAGTCATTGGGAGTGCGGTCCCTCAGTCCCTGGCAGTGCGATCCCTCAGTCCTTCAGTCGCTGGGAGTGCGGTCCCTCAGTCCCTGGGAGCACAGTCCTTCAGTCGCTAGGTGCGCGGCCCCTCAGTCCCTGGGAGCGCGGTCCCTCAGTCCCTGGGAGCTCAGACCCCGGGAGCGCGGTCTGTCAGTTTGGGAGCTCAGACACTGGGAGTGCGGTCCCTCATTCGCTGGGAGCGCTGTCCCTCAGTCGCAGGGAGCACGGTCCTTCAGTCACTGGAAGCGCGGTCCTTCAGTCGCTGGGAGCACGGCCCCTCAGTCCCTGGGAGCGCGTTCCCTCCGTCCATCAGGCGCTGGGAGCGCGGTCCCTCAGTCCCTGGGAGTGTGGTCCTTCAGTCCTTGGAAGCGCGGTCCCTCAGTCCTTCAGTCGCTGGGAGTGCGGTCCCTCAGTCCTTCAGTCACTGCGAGCGCGGTCCTTCAGTCGCTGGGAGCGCGGTCCCTCAGTCCCTGGGAGCTCAGTCCCTGGGAGCGCGGTCTGTCAGTTTCGGAGCTCAGACCCTGGGAGTGCGGTCCCTCAGTCGCTGGGAGCACTGTCCCTCAGTCGCTGGGAGCGCGGTCCTTCAGTCGCTGGGAGCGCGGTCCCTCAGTCCCTGGGAGCGCGGTCCCTCAGTCCCTGGGAGCGCAGTCCCTCAGTCCCTGGGAGCGCAGTCCCTCAGTCGCTGGGAGCGCGGTCCTTCAGTCGCTAGGAGCGCAGTTCCTCAGTACCTGGGAGTGCGTTCCTTCAGTCCTTCAGTGGCTGGGAGCGCGGTCCCTCAGTCTTTCAGTCGCTGGGAGCGTGGTTCCTCCGTCCCTGGGAGCGCAGTCCCTCAGTCCCTGGGAGCGCAGTTCCTCAGTACCTGGGAACGCCGTACCTCAGTACTTGGAAGCGCAGTCCCTCAATCCTTCAGTCGCTGGGAGCGCGGTCCCTCAGTCCTTCAGTCGCTGGGAGCGCGGTCCCTCAGTCCCTGGGAGTGTGGTCCTTCAGTCCTTGGAAGCGCGGTCCCTCAGTCCTTCAGTCGCTGGGAGTGCGGTCCCTCAGTCCTTCAGTCACTGGGAGCGCGGTCCTTCAGTCGCTGGGAGCGCGGTCCCTCAGTCCTTCAGTCGCTGGGAGCGCGGTCCCTCAGTCCCTGGGAGTGCGGTCCCTCAGTCCCTGGGAGCGCAGTCCTTCAGTCGCTGGGTGCGCGACGCCTCAGTCCCTGGGAGCACGGACCCTCAGTCCATCAGGCGCTGGGAGCGCGGTCCCTCAGTCCCTGGGAGCTCAGACACTGGGAGCGCGGACTGTCAGTTTGGGAGCTCAGACACTGGGAGTGCGGTACCTCAGTCGCTGGGTGCGCTGTCCCTCAGTCGCAGGGAGCACGGTCCTTCAGTCACTGGAAGCGCGGTCCTTCAGTCGCTGGGAGCACGGTCCCTCAGCCCTTCAGTATCTGGGAGCAAGGCCCTTCAGTCGGTGGGAGCGCGGTCCTTCAGTCGCTGGGAGCGCGGTCCCTCAGTCCTTCAGTCGCTGGGAGCGCGGTCCCTCAGTCTCTGGAAGAGCAGTCCCTCAGTCCCTGGGAGCGCAGTACATCAGTTGCTGGGAGCGCGGTCCTTCAGTCGCTAGGAGCGCAGTTCCTCAGTACCTAAGTGCGCAGTCCCTCAGTACTTAGAAGCGCTCAGTCCTTCAGTCGCTGGGAGCGCGGTCCTTCAGTCGCTGGGAGCGTGGTCCCTCAGTCCTTCAGTCGCTGGGAGCGCGGACCTTTAGTTGCTGGGAGCGCAGTCCCTCAGTCCCTGGGAGCGCGGTCCCTCAGTCCTTAAGTCCCTGGAAGTGAGGTCCTCAGTCCCTGGGAGCGCGGTCCTTCAGTAGCTGGGAGACGCGCTCCCTCAGTCCTTCAATCCCTGGAAGTGTGGTCCCTCAGTCCTTCAGTCCCTGGGAGCGCAGTCCCTCAGTCCTTCAGTCCCTAGGAGCGCGGTCCTTCTGTCGCTGGGAGAGGCGGTCCCTCAGTCCGTCAGTCTCTGGAAGCGCGGTCCCTCAGTCCTTCAGTCGCTGGGAGCACGGTCCCTCAGTCCTTCAGTCGCTAGGAGCGTTGTCCCTCAGTCCCTGGGAGTGCGGTCCCTCAGTCCTTCAGTCACTGCGAGCGCGGTCCCTCAGTCTTCAGTCGCTGGGAGCGCAGTCCTTCAGTCGCTGGGAGCGCGGTCCCTCACTCCTTCAGTCGCTGGATGCGCGGACCTTTAGTCGCTGGGAGCGCGGTCCCTCAGTCCTTAAGTCCCTGGGAGCGCAGTCCTCAGTCCCTGGGAGCGCAGTCCCTCAGTCCTTGGGAGCGCGGTCCCTCATTCCTTCAGTCCCTGGGAGCACGGTCCTTCAGTCGCTGGGAGACGCGGTCCCTCAGTCCTTCAGTCCCTGGGAGCACGGTCCTTCAGTCGCTGGGAGACGCGCTCCCTCAGTCCTTCAGTCCCTGGGAGTGTGGTCCCTCAGTCCCTCAGTCCCTGGGAGCGCGGTCCTTCAGTCCATGGGAGCGCGGTCCCTCAGTCTTCAGTCGCTGGGAGCGCGGTCCCTCAGTCCCTTGGAGCGCAGTCCCTCAGTCCCTGGGAGCGCAGTCCCTCAGTCGCTGGGAGCGCAGTTCCTCAGTACCTGGGAGCGCCATCCCTCAGTACTTGGAAGCGCGGTCCCTCAGTCCTTCAGTCGCTGGGAGCAAGGTCCTTCAGTCGCTGGGAGCGCAGTCCTTCAGTCGCTGGGAGCGCGGTCCCTCAGTCCTTCAGTCGCTGGATGCGCGGACCTTTAGTCGCTGGGAGCGCGGTCCCTCAGTGCTTAAGTCCCTGGGAGCACGGTCCTTCAGTCGCTGGGAGACGCGGTCCCTCAGTCCTTCAGTCCCTGGGAGTGAGGTCCCTCAGTCCCTCAGTCCCTGGGAGCGCGGTCCTTCAGTCCATGGGAGCGCGGTCCCTCAGTCCTTGAGTCGCTGGGAGCACGGTCCTTCAGTCGCTGGGAGACGCGCTCCCTCAGTCCTTCAGTCCCTGGGAGTGTGGACCCTCAGTCCCTCAGTCCCTGGGAGCGCGGTCCTTCAGTCCATGGGAGCGCGGTCCCTCAGTCTTCAGTCGCTGGGAGCGCGGTCCCTCAGTCCCTTAGAGCGCAGTCCCTCAGTCCCTGGGAGCGCAGTCCCTCAGTCGCTGGGAGCGCAGTTCCTCAGTAACTGGGAGCGCCGTCCCTCAGTACTTGGAAGCGCGGTCCCTCAGTCCTTCAGTCGCTGGGAGCAAGGTCCTTCAGTTGCTGGGAGCGCAGTCCTTCAGTCGCTGGGAGCGCTGTCCCTCAGTCCTTCAGTATCTGGGAGCAAGGCCCTTCAGTCGCTGGGAGCGCGGTCCTTCAGTCGCTGGGAGCGCGGTCCCTCAGTCCTTCAGTCGCTGGGAGCGCGGTCCCTCAGTCTCTGGAAGAGCAGTCCCTCAGTCCCTGGGAGCGCAGTACATCAGTTGCTGGGAGCGCGGTCCTTCAGTCGCTAGGAGCGCAGTTCCTCAGTACCTAGGAGCGCAGTCCCTCAGTACTTAGAAGCGCTCAGTCCTTCAGTCGCTGGGAGCGCGGTCGTTCAGTCGCTGGGAGCGTGGTCCCTCAGTCCTTCAGTCGCTGGGAGCGCGGACCTTTAGTTGCTGGAAGTGAGGTCCTCAGTCCCTGGGAGCGCGGTCCTTCAGTAGCTGGGAGACGCGCTCCCTCAGTCCTTCAATCCCTGGAAGTGTGGTCCCTCAGTCCTTCAGTCCCTGGGAGCGCAGTCCCTCAGTCCTTCAGTCCCTAGAAGCGCGGTCCTTCTGTCGCTGGGAGAGGCGGTCCCTCAGTCCCTCAGTCTCTGGAAGCGCGGTCCCTCAGTCCTTCAGTCGCTGGGAGCGCGGTCCCTCAGTCCTTCAGTCGCTAGGAGCGTTGTCCCTCAGTCCCTGGGAGTGCGGTCCCTCAGTCCCTGGGAGCGCAGTCCTTCAGTCACTGGGAGCGCGGTCCCTCAGTCCCTGGGAGTGCGGTCCCTCAGTCCATCAGGCGCTGGGAGCACGGTCCTTCAGTCGCTGGAAGCGCGGTCCTTCAGTCGCTGGGAGCGCGGTCCCTCAGCCCTTCAGTCGCTGGGAGCGCGGTCCCTCAGTCGCTGGGAGCGCGGTTCCTCATTACCTGGGAGTGTGGTCCCTCAGTCCTTCAGTCACTGCGAGCGCGGTCCCTCAGTCTTCAGTTGCTGGGAGCGCGGTCCCTCAGTCCCTTAGAGCGCAGTCCCTCAGTCCCTGGGAGCGTGGTCCCTCAGTCCTTAAGTCCCTGGGAGCGCAGTCCTCAGTCCCTGGGAGCGCGGTCCCTCAGTCCTTCAGCCCCTGGGAGCACGGTCCTTCAGTCGCTGGGAGACGCGCTCCCTCAGTCCTTCAGTCCCTGGGAGCGCGGTCCCTCAGTCCTTCAGTCACTGCGAGCGCAGTCCCTCAGTCTTCAGTTGCTGGGAGCGCGGTCCCTCAGTCCCTTAGAGCGCAGTCCCTCAGTCGCTGGGAGCGCGGTCCTTCAGTCGCTAGGAGCGCAGTTCCTCAGTACCTGGGAGCGCCGTCCCTCAGTACTTGGAAGCGCGGTCCCTCAGTCCTTCAGTCGTTGGGAACAAGGTCATTCAGTCGCTGGGAGCGCAGTCCTTCAGTCGCTGGGAGCGCGGTCCCTCAGTCCTTCAGTCGCTGGATGCGCGGACCTTTAGTCGCTGGGAGCGCGGTCCCTCAGTCTCTGGGAGAGCAGTTTATCAGTCCCTGGGAGCGCAGTACATCAGTCGCTGGGAGCAAGGTCCTTCAGTCGCTGGGAGCGCGGTCCCTCAGTCGCTGGGAGCGCGGTTCCTCATTACCTGGGAGTGCGGTCCCTCAGTCCTTCAGTCACTGCGAGCGCGGTCCCTCAGTCTTCAGTTGCTTGGAGCGCGGTCCCTCAGTCCCTTAGAGCGCAGTCCCTCAGTCCCTGGGAGCGCAGTCCCTCAGTCGCTGGGAGCGCGGTCCTTCAGTCGCTAGGAGCGCAGTTCCTCAGTACCTGGGAGCGCCGTCCCTCAGTACTTGGAAGCGCGGTCCCTCAGTCCTTCAGTCGCTGGGAGCAAGGTCCTTCAGTCGCTGGGAGCGCAGTCCTTCAGTCGCTGGGAGCGCGGTCCCTCAGTCCTTCAGTCGCTGGATGCGCGGACCTTTAGTCGCTGGGAGCGCGGTCCCTCAGTCTCTGGGAGAGCAGTTTATCAGTCCCTGGGAGCGCAGTACATCAGTCGCTGGGAGCAAGGTCCTTCAGTCGCTGGGAGCGCGGTCCTTCAGTCGCTGGGAGCGTGGTCCCTCAGTCCTTCAGTCGCTTGGAGCGCGGACCTTTAGTCGCTGGGAGCGCAGTCCCTCAGTCCCTGGGAGCGCGGTCCCTCAGTCCTTAAGTCCCTGGAAGTGAGGTCCTCAGTCCCTGGGAGCGCGGTCCTTCAGTAGTTGGGAGCGCAGTCCTTCAGTCTCTGGGAGCGCGGCCCCTCAGTCCCTGCAGCGCGGTCCCTCAGTCCTTCAGGCGCTGGGAGCGCGGTCCCTCTATCCCTGGGAGCACGGTCCTTCAGTCGCTGGGAGCGCGGTCCTTCAGTCGCTGGGAGACGCGGTCCCTCAGTCCTTCAGTCGCTGGGAGCGCGGTCCCTCAGTCTCTGGGAGCGCGGTCCCTCAGTCCTTCAGTCCCTGGCAGCGTGGACCTTCAGTCGCTGGGAGTGCGGTCCCACAGTCCTTGAGTCATTGGGAGTGCGGTCCCTCAGTCCCTGGGAGCGCGATCCCTCAGTCCTTCAGTCCATGGGAGTGTGGTCCCTCAGTCCCTGGCAGTGCGATCCCTCAGTCCTTCAGTCGCTGGGAGCGCGGTCCCTCAGTCCCTGGGAGCACAGTCCTTCAGTCACGAGGTGCGCGGCCCCTCAGTCCTTGGGAGCGCGGTCCCTCAGTCCCTGGGAGCTCAGACCCTGGGAGCGCGGTCTGTCAGTTTGGGAGCTCAGACACTGGGAGTGCGGTCCCTCATTCGCTGGGAGCGCTGTCTCTCAGTCGCAGGGAGCACGGTCCTTCAGTCACTGGAAGCGCGGTCCTTCAGTCGCTGGGAGCGCGGTCCCTCAGCACTTCAGTCGCTGGGAGCGCGGTCCCTCAGTACCTGGGAGTGCAGTCCCTCAGTCTTTCAGTCGCTGGGAGCGCGGTCCCTCAGTCCTTCAGTCACTGGGAGCGCGGTCCCTCAGTCTCTGGGAGAGCAGTCCTTCAGTCCCTGGGAGTGCAGTACCTCAGTTGCTGGGAGCGCGGTCCTTCAGTTGCTAGGAGCGCAGTTCCTCAGTACCTAGGAGCGCAGTCCCTCAGTACTTAGAAGCGCTCAGTCCTTCAGTCGCTGGGAGCGCGGTCCTTCAGTCGCTGGGAGCGCGGTCCCTCAGTCTGTGGGAGAGCAGTCCCTCAGTCCCTGGGAGCGCAGTACATCAGTTGCTGGGAGCGCTGTCCTTCAGTCGCTAGGAGCACAGTTCCTCAGTACCTAGGAGCGCAGTCCCTCAGTACTTAGAACCACTCAGTCCTTCAGTCGCTGGGAGCGCGGTCCTTCAGTCGCTGGGAGCGTGGTCCCTCAGTCCTTCAGTCGCTGGGAGCGCGGACCTTTAGTCGCTGGGAGCGCAGTTCCTCAGTCCCTGGGAGCGCGGTCCCTCAGTCCTTAAGTCCCTGGAAGTGAGGTCCTCAGTCCCTGGGAGCGCAGTCCCTCAGTCACTGGGAGCGCGGACCCTCATTCCTTCAGTCCCTGGGAGCGCGGTCCCTCAGTCCTTCAGTCCCTGGGAGCGCGGTCCTTCAGTAGCTGGGAGACGCGCTCCCTCAGCCCTTCAATCCCTGGAAGGGTGGTCCCTCAGTCCTTCAGTCCCTGGGAGCGCAGTCTCTCAGTCCTTCAGTCCCTGGGAGCGCGGTCCTTCTGTCGCTGGGAGAGGCGGTCCCTCAGTCCCTCAGTCTCTGGAAGCGCGGTCCCTCAGTCCTTCAGTCGCTGGGAGCGCGGTCCCTCAGTCCTTCAGTCGCTAGGAGCGTTGTCCCTCAGTCCCTGGGAGTGCGGTCCCTCAGTCCCTGGGAGCGTAGTCCTTCAGTCCCTGGGAGCGCGGCCCCTCAGCCCTTCAGTCGCTGGGAGCGCGGTCCCTCAGTCGCTGGGAGCGCGGTTCCTCATTACCTGGGAGTGCGGTCCCTCAGTCCTTCAGTCACTGCGAGCGCGGTCCCTCAGTCTTCAGTTGCTGGGAGCGCGGTCCCTCAGTCCCTTAGAGCGCAGTCCCTCAGTCCCTGGGAGCGCAGTCCCTCAGTCGCTGGGAGCGCAGTTCCTCAGTACCTGGGAGCGCCGTCCCTCAGTACTTGGAAGCGCGGTCCCTCAGTCCTTCAGTCGCTGGGAGCAAGGTCCTTCAGTCGCTGGGAGCGCAGTCCTTCAGTCGCTGGGAGCGCGGTCCCTCAGTCCTTCAGTCGCTGGATGCGCGGACCTTTAGTCGCTGGGAGCGCGGTCCCTCAGTCCTTAAGTCCCTGGGAGCGCAGTCCTCAGTCCCTGGGAGCGCAGTCCCTCAGTCCTTGGGAGCGCGGTCCCTCATTCCTTCAGTCCCTGGGAGCAGGGTCCTTCAGTCGCTGGGAGACGCGGTCCCTCCGTCCTTCAGTCCCTGGGAGCACGGTCCTTCAGTCGCTGGGAGACGCGCTCCCTCAGTCCTTCAGTCCCTGGGAGTGTGGTCCCTCAGTCCCTCAGTCCCTGGGAGCGCGGTCCTTCAGTCCATGGGAGCGCGGTCCCTCAGTCTTCAGTCGCTGGGAGCGCGGTCCCTCAGTCCCTTAGAGCGCAGTCCCTCAGTCCCTGGGAGCGCAGTCCCTCAGTCGCTGGGAGCGCAGTTCCTCAGTACCTGGGAGCGCAGTCCCTCAGTCCTTGGGAGCGCGGTCCCTCATTCCTTCAGTCCCTGGGAGCGCGGTCCCTCAGTCCTTCAGTCCCTGGGAGCACGGTCCTTCAGTCGCTGGGAGACGCGCTCCCTCAGTCCTTCAGTCCCTGGGAGTGTGGTCCCTCAGTCCCTCAGTCCCTGGGAGTGCGGTCCTTCAGTCCATGGGAGCGCGGTCCCTCAGTCCTTCAGTCGCTGGGAGCGCGGTCCCTCAGTCCCTGGGAGTGCGGTCCCTCAGTCCCTGGAGCGCAGTCCTTCAGTCACTGGGAGCGCGGCCCCTCAGTCCCTGGGAGCGCGTTCCCTCCGTCCATCAGGCGCTGGGAGCGCGGTCCCTCAGTCCCTGGGAGTGTGGTCCTTCAGTCCTTGGAAGCGCGGTCCCTCAGTCCTTCAGTCACTGGGAGCGCGGTCCTTCAGTCGCTGGGAGCACGGTCCCTCAGTCCCTGGGAGCTCAGTCCCTGGGAGCGCGGTCTGTCAGTTTCGGAGCTCAGACCCTGGGAGTGCGGTCCCTCAGTCGCTGGGAGCACTGTCCCTCAGTCGCTGGGAGCGCGGTCCTTCAGTCGCTGGGAGCGCGGTCCTTCAGTCGCTAGGAGCGCAGTTCCTCAGTACCTGGGAGTGCGTTCCCTCAGTCCTTCAGTGGCTGGGAGCGCGGTCCCTCAGTCTTTCAGTCGCTGGGAGCGTGGTTCCTCCGTCCCTGGGAGCGCAGTCCCTCAGTCCCTGGGAGCGCAGTTCCTCAGTACCTGGGAACGCCGTACCTCAGTACTTGGAAGCGCGGTCCCTCAATCCTTCAGTCGCTGGGAGCGCGGTCCCTCAGTCCTTCAGTCGCTGGGAGCGCGGTCCCTCAGTCCCTGGGAGTGTGGTCCTTCAGTCCTTGGAAGCGCGGTCCCTCAGTCCTTCAGTCACTGGGAGTGCGGTCCCTCAGTCCTTCAGTCACTGGGAGCGCGGTCCTTCAGTCGCTGGGAGCGCGGTCCCTCAGTCCTTCAGTCGCTGGGAGCGTGGTCCCTCAGTCCCTGGGAGTGCGGTCCCTCAGTCCCTGGGAGCGCAGTCCTTCAGTCGCTGGGTGCGCGACCCCTCAGTCCCTGGGAGCGCGGCCCCTCAGTCCATCAGGCGCTGGGAGTGCGGTCCCTCAGTCCCTGGGAGCACAGTCCTTCAGTCCCTGGGAGCGCGGTCCCTCAGTCCCTGGGAGCTCAGACCCTGGGCGCGCGGCCTGTCAGTTTGGGAGCTCAGACACTGGGAGTGCGGTACCTCAGTCGCTGGGAGCGCTGTCCCTCAGTCGCAGGGAGCACGGTCCTTCAGTCACTGGAAGCGCGGTCCTTCAGTCGCTGGGAGCGCGGTCCCTCAGCCCTTCAGTCGCTGGGAGCGCGGTCCCTCAGTCGCTGGGAGCGCGGTTCCTCATTACCTGGGAGTGCGGTCCCTCAGTCCTTCAGTCACTGCGAGCGCGGTCCCTCAGTCTTCAGTTGCTGGGAGCGCGGTCCCTCAGTCCCTTAGAGCGCAGTCCCTCAGTCCCTGGGAGCGCAGTCCCTCAGTCGCTGGGAGCGCAGTTCCTCAGTACCTGGGAGCGCCGTCCCTCAGTACTTGGAAGCGCGGTCCCTCAGTCCTTCAGTCGCTGGGAGCAAGGTCCTTCAGTCGCTGGGAGCGCAGTCCTTCAATCGCTGGGAGCGCGGTCCCTCAGTCCTTCAGTCGCTGGATGCGCGGACCTTTAGTCGCTGGGAGCGCGGTCCCTCAGTCCTTAAGTCCCTGGGAGCGCAGTCCTCAGTCCCTGGGAGCGCAGTCCCTCAGTCCTTGGGAGCGCAGTCCCTCATTCCTTCAGTCCCTGGGAGCACGGTCCTTCAGTCGCTGGGAGACGCGGTCCCTCCGTCCTTCAGTCCCTGGGAGCACGGTCCTTCAGTCGCTGGGAGACGCGCTCCCTCAGTCCTTCAGTCCCTGGGAGTGTGGTCCCTCAGTCCCTCAGTCCCTGGGAGCGCGGTCCTTCAGTCCATGGGAGCGCGGTCCCTCAGTCTTCAGTCGCTGGGAGCGCGGTCCCTCAGTCCCTTAGAGCGCAGTCCCTCAGTCCCTGGGAGCGCAGTCCCTCAGTCGCTGGGAGCGCAGTTCCTCAGTACCTGGGAGCGCAGTCCCTCAGTCCTTGGGAGCGCGGTCCCTCATTCCTTCAGTCCCTGGGAGCGCGGTCCCTCAGTCCTTCAGTCCCTGGGAGCACGGTCCTTCAGTCGCTGGGAGACGCGCTCCCTCAGTCCTTCAGTCCCTGGGAGTGTGGTCCCTCAGTCCCTCAGTCCCTGGGAGCGCGGTCCTTCAGTCCATGGGAGCGCGGTCCCTCAGTCCTTCAGTCGCTGGGAGCGCGGTCCCTCAGTCCCTGGGAGTGCGGTCCCTCAGTCCCTGGAGCGCAGTCCTTCAGTCACTGGGAGCGCGGCCCCTCAGTCCCTGGGAGCGCGTTCCCTCCGTCCATCAGGCGCTGGGAGCGCGGTCCCTCAGTCCCTGGGAGTGTGGTCCTTCAGTCCTTGGAAGCGCGGTCCCTCAGTCCTTCAGTCACTGGGAGCGCGGTCCTTCAGTCGCTGGGAGCGCGGTCCCTCAGTCCCTGGGAGCTCAGTCCCTGGGAGCGCGGTCCTTCAGTTTCGGAGCTCAGACCCTGGGAGTGCGGTCCCTCAGTCGCTGGGAGCACTGTCCCTCAGTCGCTGGGAGCGCGGTCCTTCAGTCGCTGGGAGCGCGGTCCTTCAGTCGCTAGGAGCGCAGTTCCTCAGTACCTGGGAGTGCGTTCCCTCAGTCCTTCAGTGGCTGGGAGCGCGGTCCCTCAGTCTTTCAGTCGCTGGGAGCGTGGTTCCTCCGTCCCTGGGAGCGCAGTCCCTCAGTCCCTGGGAGCGCAGTTCCTCAGTACCTGGGAACGCCGTACCTCAGTACTTGGAAGCGCGGTCCCTCAATCCTTCAGTCGCTGGGAGCGCGGTCCCTCAGTCCTTCAGTCGCTGGGAGCGCGGTCCCTCAGTCCCTGGGAGTGTGGTCCTTCAGTCCTTGGAAGCGCGGTCCCTCAGTCCTTCAGTCGCTGGGAGTGCGGTCCCTCAGTCCTTCAGTCACTGGGAGCGCGGTCCTTCAGTCGCTGGGAGCGCGGTCCCTCAGTCCTTCAGTCGCTGGGAGCGCGGTCCCTCAGTCCCTGGGAGTGCGGTCCCTCAGTCCCTGGGAGTGCAGTCCTTCAGTCGCTGGGTGCGCGAACCCTCAGTCCCTGGGAGCGCGGCCCCTCAGTCCATCAGGCGCTGGGAGTGCGGTCCCTCAGTCCCTGGGAGCACAGTCCTTCAGTCCCTGGGAGCGCGGTCCCTCAGTCCCTGGGAGCTCAGACCCTGGGAGCGCGGTCTGTCAGTTTGGGAGCTCAGACACTGGGAGTGCGGTACCTCAGTCGCTGGGAGCGCTGTCCCTCAGTCGCAGGGAGCACGGTCCTTCAGTCACTGGAAGCGCGGTCCTTCAGTCGCTGGGAGCGCGGTCCCTCAGCCCTTCAGTCGCTGGGAGCGCGGTCCTTCAGTCGCTGGGAGCGCGGTCCCTCAGTCCTTCAGTCGCTGGGAGCGCGGTCCCTCAGTCTCTGGGAGAGCAGTCCCTCAGTCCCTGGGAGCGCAGTACATCAGTTGCTGGGAGCGCGGTCCTTCAGTCGCTAGGAGCGCAGTTCCTCAGTACCTAGGAGCGCAGTCCCTCAGTACTTAGAAGCGCTCAGTCATTCAGTCGCTGGGAGCGCGGTCCTTCAGTCGCTGGGAGCGTGGTCCCTCAGTCCTTCAGTCGCTGGGAGCGCGGACCTTTAGTTGCTGGGAGCGCAGTCCTTCAGTCCCTGGGAGCGTGGTCCCTCAGTCCCTGGGAGCGCAGTCCTTCAGTCGCTGGGTGCGCAACCCCTCAGTCCCTGGGAGCGCGGCCCCTCAGTCCATCAGGCGCTGGGAGCGCGGTCCCTCAGTCCCTGGGAGCACAGTCCTTCAGTCCCTGGGAGCGCGGTCCCTCAGTCCCTGGGAGCTCAGACCCTGGGAGCGCGGTCTGTCAGTTTGGGAGCTCAGATACTGGAAGCGCGGTGCTTCAGTCGCTGCGAGCGCGGTCCCTCAGCCCTTCAGTCGCTGGGAGCAAGGCCCTTCAGTCGCTGGGAGCGCGGTCCTTCAGTCGCTGGGAGCGCGGTCCCTCAGTCCTTCAGTCGCTGGGAGCACGGTCCCTCAGTCTCTGGGAGAGCAGTCCCTCAGTCCCTGGGAGCGCAGTACATCAGTTGCTGGGAGCGCGGTCCTTCAGTCGCTAGGAGCGCAGTTCCTCAGTACCTAGGAGCGCAGTCCCTCAGTACTTAGAAGCGTTCAGTCATTCAGTCGCTGGGAGCGCGGACCTTTAGTTGCTGGGAGCGCAGTCCCTCAGTCCCTGGGAGCGCGGTCCCTCAGTCCTTAAGTCCCTGGAAGTGAGGTCCTCAGTCCCTGGGAGCGCAGTCCCTCAGTCACTGGGAGCGCGGACTCTCATTCCTTCAGTCCCTGGGAGCGCGGTCCCTCAGTCCTTCAGTCCCTGGGAGCGCGGTCCTTCAGTAGCTGGGAGACGCGCTCCCTCAGTCCTTCAATCCCTGGAAGTGTGGTCCGTCAGTCCTTCAGTCCCTGGAAGCGCAGTCCCTCAGTCCTTCAGTCGTTGGGAGCAAGGTCCTTCAGTCGCTAGGAGCCAGTTCCTCAGAACCTGGGAGCGTTTTCCCTCAGTACTTGCAAGCGCGGTCCCTCAGTCCTTCAGTCGTTGGGAGCAAGGTGCTTCAGTCGCTGGGAGCGCAGTCCTTCAGTCGCTGGGAGCGCGGTCCCTCAGTCCTTCAGTCGCTGGATGCGCGGATCTTTAGTTGCTGGGAGCGCGGTCCCTCAGTCTCTGGGAGAGCAGTCCCTCAGTCCCTGGGAGCGCAGTACATCAGTTGCTGGGAGCGCGGTCCTTCAGTCGCTAGGAGCGCAGTTCCTCAGTACCTAGGAGCGCAGTCCCTCAGTACTTAGAAGCGCTCAGTCCTTCAGTCGCTGGGAGCGCGGTCCTTCAGTCGCTGGGAGCGTGGTCCCTCAGTCCTTCAGTCGCTGGGAGCGCGGATCTTTAGTTGCTGGGAGCGCAGTCCCTCAGTCCCTGGGAGCGCGGTCCCTCAGTCCTTAAGTCCCTGGAAGTGAGGTCCTCAGTCCCTGGGAGCGCGGTCCTTCAGTCCTTCAGTCCCTGGGAGTGCGGTCCTTCAGTCCCTGGGAGCGTAGTCCTTCAGTCCCTGGGAGCGCGGCCCCTCAGTCCCTGGGAGTGCGGTCCTTCAGTCCATCAGGCGCTGGGAGCACGGTCCTTCAGTCGCTGGAAGCGCGGTCCTTCAGTCGCTGGGAGCGCGGTCCCTCAGCCCTTCAGTCGCTGGGAGCGCGGTCCTTTAGTCGCTGGGAGCGCAGTTCCTCAGTCCCTGGGAGCGCGGTCCCTCAGTCCTTAAGTCCCTGGAAGTGAGGTCCTCAGTCCCTGGGAGCGCAGTCCCTCAGTCACTGGGAGCGCGGACCCTCATTCCTTCAGTCCCTGGGAGCGCGGTCCCTCAGTCCTTCAGTCCCTGGGAGCGCGGTCCTTCAGTAGCTGGGAGACGCGCTCCCTCAGTCCTTCAATCCCTGGAAGGGTGGTCCCTCAGTCCTTCAGTCCCTGGGAGCGCAGTCTCTCAGTCCTTCAGTCCCTGGGAGCGCGGTCCTTCTGTCGCTGGGAGAGGCGGTCCCTCAGTCCCTCAGTCTCTGGAAGCGCGGTCCCTCAGTCCTTCAGTCGCTGGGAGCGCGGTCCCTCAGTCCTTCAGTCGCTAGGAGCGTTGTCCCTCAGTCCCTGGGAGTGCGGTCCCTCAGTCCCTGGGAGCGTAGTCCTTCAGTCCCTGGGAGCGCGGCCCCTCAGTCCCTGGGAGTGCGGTCCCTCAGTCCATCAGGCGCTGGGAGCACGGTCCTTCAGTCGCTGGAAGCGCGGTCCTTCAGTCGCTGGGAGCGCGGTCCCGCAGCCCTTCAGTCGCTGGGAGCGCGGTCCCTCAGTCGCTGGGAGCGCGGTTCCTCATTACCTGGGAGTGCGGTCCCTCAGTCCTTCAGTCACTGTGAGCGCGGTCCCTCAGTCTTCAGTCGCTAGGAGCGTTGTCCCTCAGTCCCTGGGAGTGCGGTCCCTCAGTCCCTGGGAGCAAGGTCCTTCAGTCGCTGGGAGCGCAGTCCTTCAGTCGCTGGGAGCGCGGTCCCTCAGTCCTTCAGTCGCTGGATGCGCGGAACTTTAGTCGCTGGGAGCGCGGTCCCTCAGTCCTTAAGTCCCTGGGAGCGCAGTCCTCAGTCCCTGGGAGCGCAGTCCCTCAGTCCTTGGGAGCGCGGTCCCTCATTCCTTCAGCCCCTGGGAGCACGGTCCTTCAGTCGCTGGGAGACGCGGTCCCTCAGTCCTTCAGTCCCTGGGAGCACGGTCCTTCAGTCGCTGGGAGACGCGCTCCCTCAGTCCTTCAGTCCCTGGGAGTGTGGTCCCTCAGTCCCTCAGTCCCTGGGAGCGCGGTCCTTCAGTCCATGGGAGCGCGGTCCCTCAGTCTTCAGTCGCTGGGAGCGCGGTCCCTCAGTCCCTTAGAGCGCAGTCCCTCAGTCCCTGGGAGCGCAGTCCCTCAGTCGCTGGGAGCGCAGTTCCTCAGTACCTGGGAGCGCCGTCCCTCAGTACTTGGAAGCGCGGTCCCTCAGTCCTTCAGTCGCTGGGAGCAAGGTCCTTCAGTCACTGGGAGCGCAGTCCTTCAGTCGCTGGGAGCGCACTCCCTCAGTCCTTCAGTCGCTGGATGCGCGGACCTTTAGTCGCTGGGAGCGTGGTCCCTCAGTCCTTAAGTCCCTGGGAGCGCAGTCTTCAGTCCCTGGGAGCGCAGTCCCTCAGTCCTTGGGAGCGCGCTCCCTCAGTCCTTCAGTCCCTGGGAGTGTGGTCCCTCAGTCCCTCAGTCCCTGGGAGCGCGGTCCTTCAGTTCATGGGAGCGCGGTCCCTCAGTCCGTCAGTCGCTGGGAGCGCGGTCCCTCAGTCCCTGGGAGTGCGGTCCCTCAGTCCCTGGAGCGCAGTCCTTCAGTCACTGGGAGCGCGGCCCCTCAGTCCCTGGGAGCGCGTTCCCTCCGTCCATCAGGCGCTGGGAGCGCGGTCCCTCAGTCCCTGGGAGTGTGGTCCTTCAGTCCTTGGAAGCGCGGTCCCTCAGTCCTTCAGTCGCTGGGAGTGCGGTCCCTCAGTCCTTCAGTCACTGGGAGCGCGGTCCTTCAGTCGCTGGGAGCGCGGTCCCTCAGTCCCTGGGAGCTCAGTCCCTGGGAGCGCGGTCTGTCAGTTTCGGAGCTCAGACCCTGGGAGTGCGGTCCCTCAGTCGCTGGGAGCACTGTCCCTCAGTCGCTGGGAGCGCGGTCCTTCAGTCGCTGGGAGCGCGGTCCCTCAGTCCCTGGGAGCGCGGTCCCTCAGTCCCTGGGAGCGCAGTCCCTCAGTCCCTGGGAGCGCAGTCCCTCAGTCGCTGGGAGCGCGGTCCTTCAGTCGCTAGGAGCGCAGTTCCTCAGTACCTGGGAGTGCGTTCCCTCAGTCCTTCAGTGGCTGGGAGCGCGGTCCCTCAGTCTTTCAGTCGCTGGGAGCGTGGTTCCTCCGTCCCTGGGAGCGCAGTCCCTCAGTCCCTGGGAGCGCAGTTCCTCAGTACCTGGGAACGCCGTACCTCAGTACTTGGAAGCGCGGTCCCTCAATCCTTCAGTCGCTGGGAGCGCGGTCCCTCAGTCCTTCAGTCGCTGGGAGCGCGGTCCCTCAGTCCCTGGGAGTGTGGTCCTTCAGTCCTTGGAAGCGCGGTCCCTCAGTCCTTCAGTCGCTGGGAGTGCGGTCCCTCAGTCCTTCAGTCACTGGGAGCGCGGTCCTTCAGTCGCTGGGAGCGCGGTCCCTCAGTCCTTCAGTCGCTGGGAGCGCGGTCCCTCAGTCCCTGGGAGTGCGGTCCCTCAGTCCCTGGGAGCGCAGTCCTTCAGTCGCTGGGTGCGCGACCCCTCAGTCCCTGGGAGCGCGGCCCCTCAGTCCATCAGGCGCTGGGAGTGCGGTCCCTCAGTCCCTGGGAGCACAGTCCTTCAGTCCCTGGGAGCGCGGTCCCTCAGTCCCTGGGAGCTCAGACCCTGGGAGCGCGGTCTGTCAGTTTGGGAGCTCAGACACTGGGAGTGCGGTACCTCAGTCGCTGGGAGCGCTGTCCCTCAGTCGCAGGGAGCACGGTCCTTCAGTCACTGGAAGCGCGGTCCTTCAGTCGCTGGGAGCGCGGTCCTTCAGTCGCTGGGAGCGCGGTCCCTCAGCCCTTCAGTCGCTGGGAGCAAGGCCCTTCAGTCGCTGGGAGCGCGGTCCTTCAGTCGCTGGGAGCGCGGTCCCTCAGTCCTTCAGTCGCTGGGAGCGCGGTCCCTCAGTCTCTGGGAGAGCAGTCCCTCAGTCCCTGGGAGCGCAGTACATCAGTTGCTGGGAGCGCGGTCCTTCAGTCGCTAGGAGCGCAGTTCCTCAGTACCTAGGAGCGCAGTCCCTCAGTACTTAGAAGCGCTCAGTCATTCAGTCGCTGGGAGCGCGGTCCTTCAGTCGCTGGGAGCGTGGTCCCTCAGTCCTTCAGTCGCTGGGAGCGCGGACCTTTAGTTGCTGGGAACGCAGTCCTTCAGTCCCTGGGAGCGCGGTCCCTCAGTCCCTGGGAGTGCGGTCCCTCAGTCCCTGGGAGTGCAGTCCTTCAGTCGCTGGGTGCGCGACCCCTCAGTCCCTGGGAGCGCGGCCCCTCAGTCCATCAGGCGCTTTGAGCGCGGTCTCTCAGTCCCTGGGAGCACAGTCCTTCAGTCCCTGGGAGCGCGGTCCCTCAGTCCCTGGGAGCTCAGACCCTGGGAGCGCAGTCTGTCAGTTTGGGAGCTCAGATACTGGAAGCGCGGTGCTTCAGTCGCTGGGAGCGCGGTCCCTCAGCCCTTCAGTCGCTGGGAGCAAGGCCCTTCAGTCGCTGGGAGCGCGGTCCTTCAGTCGCTGTGAGCGCGGTCCCTCAGTCCTTCAGTCGCTGGGAGCGCGGTCCCTCAGTCTCTGGGAGAGCAGTCCCTCAGTCCCTGGGAGCGCAGTACATCAGTTGCTGGGAGCGCGGTCCTTCAGTCGCTAGGAGCGCAGTTCCTCAGTACCTAGGAGCGCAGTCCCTCAGTACTTAGAAGCGTCAGTCATTCAGTCGCTGGGAGCGCGGTCCTTCAGTCGCTGGGAGCGTGGTCCCTCAGTCCTTCAGTCGCTGGGAGCGCTGACCTTTAGTTGCTGGGAGCGCAGTCCCTCAGTCCCTGGGAGCGCGGTCCCTCAGTCCTTAAGTCCCTGGAAGTGAGGTCCTCAGTCCCTGGGAGCGCAGTCCCTCAGTCACTGGGAGCGCGGACTCTCATTCCTTCAGTCCCTGGGAGCGCGGTCCCTCAGTCCTTCAGTCCCTGGGAGCGCGGTCCTTCAGTAGCTGGGAGACGCGCTCCCTCAGTCCTTCAATCCCTGGAAGTGTGGTCCGTCAGTCCTTCAGTCCCTGGGAGCGCAGTCCCTCAGTCCTTCAGTCCCTAGGAGCGCGGTCCTTCTGTCGCTGGGAGTGGCGGTCCCTCAGTCCCTCAGTCTCTGGAAGCGCGGTCCCTCAGTCCTCCAGTAGCTGGGAGCGCGGTCCCTCAGTCCTTCAGTCGCTAGGAGCGTTGTCCCTCAGTCCCTGGGAGTGCGGTCCCTCAGTCCCTGGGAGCGCAGTCCTTCAGTCACTGGGAGCGCGGCCCCTCAGTCCCTGGGAGTGCGGTCCCTCAGTCCATCAGGCACTGGGAGCACGGTCCTTCAGTCGCTGGAAGCGCGGTCCTTCAGTCGCTGGGAGCGCGGTCCCTCAGCCCTTCAGTTGCTGTGAGCGCGGTCCCTCAGTCGTTGGGAGCGCGGTTCCTCATTACCTGGGAGTGTGGTCCCTCAGTCCTTCAGTCACTGCGAGCGCGGTCCCTCAGTCTTCAGTTGCTGGGAGCGCGGTCCCTCAGTCCCTTAGAGCGCAGTCCCTCAGTCCCTGGGAGCGCAGTCCCTCAGTCGCTGTGAGCGCGGTCCTTCAGTCGCTAGGAGCGCAGTTCCTCAGTACCTGGGAGCGCCGTCCCTCAGTCCTTCAGTCGCTGGGAGCAAGGTTCTTCAGTCGCTGGGAGCGCAGTCCTTCAGTTGCTCGGAGCGCTGTCCCTCAGTCCTTCAGTCGCAGGATGTGCGGACCTTTAGTCGCTGGGAGCGCGGTCCCTCAGTCCTTCAGTCGCTGGGAGCGCAGTCCCTCAGTCCCTGGGAGCGTGGTCCCTCAGTCCTTAAGTCCCTGGGAGCGCAGTCCTCAGTCCCTGGGAGCGCAGTCCCTCATTCCTTGGGAGCGCGGTCGCTCATTCCTTCAGTCCCTGGGAGCGCGGTCCCTCAGTCCTTCAGCCCCTGGGAGCACGGTCCTTCAGTCGCTGGGAGACGCGCTCCCTCAGTCCTTCAGTCCCTGGGAGTGTGGTCCCTCAGTCCTTCAGTCGCTGGGTGTGCGGTCCTTCAGTCCCTGGGAGCGCGGTCCCTCAGTCCTTCAGTCGCTAGGAGCGTTGTCCCTCAGTCCGTGGGAGTGTGGTCCCTCAGTCCTTCAGTCCCTGGGAGCACGGTCCTTCAGTCGCTGGAAGCGCGGTCCTTCAGTCGCTGGGAGCGCGGTCCCTCAGTCCTTCAGTCGCTGGGAGCGCGGTCCCTCAGCCCTTCAGTCGCTGGGAGCGCGGTCCCTCAGTCGCTGGGAGCGCGGTTCCTCATTACCTGGGAGTGCGGTCCCTCAGTCCTTCAGTCACTGCGAGCGCGGTCCCTCAGTCTTCAGTTGCTGGGAGCGCGGTCCCTCAGTCCCTTAGAGCGCAGTCCCTCAGTCCCTGGGAGCGCAGTCCCTCAGTCGCTGGGAGCGCGGTCCTTCAGTCGCTAGGAGCGCAGTTCCTCAGTACCTGGGAGCGTTTTCCCTCAGTACTTGGAAGCGCGGTCCCTCAGTGCTTCAGTCGTTGGGAGCAAGATGCTTCAGTCGCTGGGAGCGCAGTCCTTCAGTCGCTGCGAGCGCAGTCCTTCAGTCGCTGGGAGCGCGGTCCCTCAGTCCTTCAGTCGCTGGATGCGCGGATCTTTAGTTGCTGGGAGCGCGGTCCCTCAGTCTCTGGGAGAGCAGTCCCTCAGTCCCTGGGAGCGCAGTACATCAGTTGCTGGGAGCGCGGTCCTTCAGTCGCTAGGAGCGCAGTTCCTCAGTACCTAGGAGCGCAGTCCCTCAGTACTTAGAAGCGCTCAGTTCTTCAGTCGCTGGGAGCGCAGTCCTTCAGTCGCTGGGAGCGTGGTCCCTCAGTCCTTCAGTCGCTGGGAGCGCGGATCTTTAGTTGCTGGGAGCGCAGTCCCTCAGTCCCTGGGAGCGCGGTCCCTCAGTCCTTAAGTCCCTGGAAGTGAGGTCCTCAGTCCCTGGGAGCGCGGTCCTTCAGTAGCTGGGAGACGCGCTCCCTCAGTCCTTCAATCCCTGGAAGTGTGGTCCCTCAGTCCTTCAGTCCCTGGGAGCGCAGTCCCTCAGTCCTTCAGTCCCTAGGAGCGCGGTCCTTCTGTCGCTGGGAAAGGCGGTCCCTCAGTCCCTCAGTCTCTGGAAGCGCGGTCCCTCAGTCCTTCAGTCGCTGGGAGCACGGTCCCTCAGTCCTTCAGTCGCTAGGAGCGTTGTCCCTCAGTCCCTGGGAGTGCGGTCCCTCAGTCCCTGGGAGCGCAGTCCTTCAGTCACTGGGAGCGCGGCCCCTCAGTCCCTGGGAGTGCGGTCCTTCAGTCCATCAGGCGCTGGGAGCACGGTCCTTCAGTCGCTGGAAGCGCGGTCCTTCAGTCGCTGGGAGGGCGGTCCCTCAGCCCTTCAGTCGCTGGGAGCGCGGTCCTTTAGTCGCTGGGAGCGCAGTTCCTCAGTCCCTGGGAGCGCGGTCCCTCAGTCCTTAAGTCCCTGGAAGTGAGGTCCTCAGTCCCTGGGAGCGCAGTCCCTCAGTCACTGGGAGCGCGGACCCTCATTCCTTCAGTCCCTGGGAGCGCGGTCCCTCAGTCCTTCAGTCCCTGGGAGCGCGGTCCTTCAGTAGCTGGGAGACGCGCTCCCTCAGTCCTTCAATCCCTGGAAGGGTGGTCCCTCAGTCCTTCAGTCCCTGGGAGCGCAGTCTCTCAGTCCTTCAGTTCCTGGGAGCGCGGTCCTTCTGTCGCTGGGAGAGGCGGTCCCTCAGTCCCTCAGTCTCTGGAAGCGCGGTCCCTCAGTCCTTCAGTCGCTGGGAGCGCGGTCCCTCAGTCCTTCAGTCGCTAGGAGCGTTGTCCCTCAGTCCCTGGGAGTGCGGCCCCTCAGTCCCTGGGAGCGTAGTCCTTCAGTCCCTGGGAGCGCGGCCCCTCAGTCCCTGGGAGTGCGGTCCCTCAGTCCATCAGGCGCTGGGAGCACGGTCCTTCAGTCGCTGGAAGCGCGGTCCTTCAGTCGCTGGGAGCGCGGTCCCTCAGCCCTTCAGTCGCTGGGAGCGCGGTCCCTCAGTCGCTGGGAGCGCGGTTCCTCATTACCTGGGAGTGCGGTCCCTCAGTCCTTCAGTCACTGCGAGCACGGTCCCTCAGTCTTCAGTTGCTGGGAGCGCGGTCCCTCAGTCCCTTAGAGCGCAGTCCCTCAGTCCCTGGGAGCGCAGTCCCTCAGTCGCTGGGAGCGCAGTTCCTCAGTACCTGGGAGCGCCGTCCCTCAGTACTTGGAAGCGCGGTCCCTCAGTCCTTCAGTCGCTGGGAGCAAGGTCCTTCAGTCGCTGGGAGCGCAGTCCTTCAGTCGCTGGGAGCGCGGTCCCTCAGTCCTTCAGTCGCTGGATGCGCGGACCTTTAGTCGCTGGGAGCGCGGTCCTTCAGTAGCTGGGAGACGCGCTCCCTCAGTCCTTCAATCCCTGGAAGTGTGGTCCGTCAGTCCTTCAGTCCCTGGGAGCGCAGTCCCTCAGTCCTTCAGTCCCTAGGAGCGCGGTCCTTCTGTCGCTGGGAGTGGCGGTCCCTCAGTCCCTCAGTCTCTGGAAGCGCGGTCCCTCAGTCCTCCAGTAGCTGGGAGCGCGGTCCCTCAGTCCTTCAGTCGCTAGGAGCGTTGTCCCTCAGTCCCTGGGAGTGCGGTCCCTCAGTCCCTTGGAGCGCAGTCCTTCAGTCACTGGGAGCGCGGCCCCTCAGTCCCTGGGAGTGCGGACCCTCAGTCCATCAGGCACTGGGAGCACGGTCCTTCAGTCGCTGGAAGCGCGGTCCTTCAGTCGCTGGGAGCGCGGTCCCTCAGCCCTTCAGTTGTTGGGAGCGCGGTCCCTCAGTCGCTGGGAGCGCGGTTCCTCATTACCTGAGAGTGTGGTCCCTCAGTCCTTCAGTCACTGCGAGCGCGGTCCCTCAGTCTTCAGTTGCTGGGAGCGCGGTCCCTCAGTCCCTTAGAGCGCAGTCCCTCAGTCCCTGGGAGCGCAGTCCCTCAGTCGCTGTGAGCGCGGTCCTTCAGTCGCTACGAGCGCAGTTCCTCAGTACCTGGGAGCGCCGTCCCTCAGTCCTTCAGTCGCTGGGAGCAAGGTTCTTCAGTCACTGGGAGCGCAGTCCTTCAGTTGCTCGGAGCGCTGTCCCTCAGTCCTTCAGTCGCAGGATGTGCGGACCTTTAGTCGCTGGGAGCGCGGTCCCTCAGTCCTTCAGTCGCTGGGAGCGCAGTCCCTCAGTCCCTGGGAGCGTGGTCCCTCAGTCCTTAAGTCCCTGGGAGCGCAGTCCTCAGTCACTGGGAGCGCAGTCCCTCAGTCCTTGGGAGCGCGGTCGCTCATTCCTTCAGTCGCTGGGAGACGCGCTCCCTCAGTCCTTCAGTCCCTGGGAGTGTGGTCCCTCAGTCCTTCAGTCGCTGGGAGTGCGGTCCTTCAGTCCCTGGGAGCGCGGTCCCTCAGTCCTTCAGTCGCTAGGAGCGTTGTCCCTCAGTCCGTGGGAGTGTGGTCCCTCAGTCCTTCAGTCCCTGGGAGCACGGTCCTTCAGTCGCTGGAAGCGCGGTCCTTCAGTCGCTGGGAGCGCGGTCCCTCAGCCCTTCAGTCGCTGGGAGCGCGGTCCTTCAGTCGCTGGGAGCGCGGTTCCTCATTACCTGGGAGTGCGGTCCCTCAGTCCTTCAGTCACTGCGAGCGCGGTCCCTCAATCTTCAGTTGCTGGGAGCGCGGTCCCTCAGTCCCTTAGAGCGCAGTCCCTCAGTCCCTGGGAGCGCAGTCCCTCAGTCGCTGGGAGCGCGGTCCTTCAGTCGCTAGGAGCGCAGTTCCTCAGTACCTGGGAGCGTTTTCCCTCAGTACTTGGAAGCGCGGTCCCTCAGTCCTTCAGTCGTTGGGAGCAAGGTGCTTCAGTCGCTGGGAGCGCAGTCCTTCAGTCGCTGGGAGCGCGGTCCCTCAGTCCTTCAGTCGCTGGATGCGCGGATCTTTAGTTGCTGGGAGCGCGGTCCCTCAGTCTCTGGGAGAGCAGTCCCTCAGTCCCTGGGAGCGCAGTACATCAGTTGCTGGGAGCGCGGTCCTTCAGTCGCTAGGAGCGCAGTTCCTCAGTACCTAGGAGCGCAGTCCCTCAGTACTTAGAAGCGCTCAGTCCTTCAGTCGCTGGGAGCGCGGTCCTTCAGTCGCTGGGAGCGTGGTCCCTCAGTCCTTCAGTCGCTGGGAGCGCGGATCTTTAGTTGCTGGGAGCGCAGTCCCTCAGTCCCTGGGAGCGCGGTCCCTCAGTCCTTAAGTCCCTGGAAGTGAGGCCCTCAGTCCCTGGGAGCGCGGTCCTTCAGTAGCTGGGAGACGCGCTCCCTCAGTCCTTCAATCCCTGGAAGTGTGGTCCCTCAGACCTTCAGTCCCTGGGAGCGCAGTCCCTCAGTCCTTCAGTCCCGAGGAGCGCGGTCCTTCTGTCGCTGGGAAAGGCGGTCCCTCAGTCCCTCAGTCTCTGGAAGCGCGGTCCCTCAGTCCTTCAGTCGCTGGGAGCGCGGTCCCTCAGTCCTTCAGTCGCTAGGAGCGTTGTCCCTCAGTCCCTGGGAGTGCGGTCCCTCAGTCCCTGGGAGCGTAGTCCTTCAGTCCCTGGGAGCGCGGCCCCTCAGTCCCTGGGAGTGCGGTCCTTCAGTCCATCAGGCGCTGGGAGCACGGTCCTTCAGTCGCTGGAAGCGCGGTCCTTCAGTCGCTGGGAGCGCGGTACCTCAGCCCTTCAGTCGCTGGGAGCGCGGTCCTTTAGTCGCTGGGAGCGCAGTTCCTCAGTCCCTGGGAGCGCGGTCCCTCAGTCCTTAAGTCCCTGGAAGTGAGGTCCTCAGTCCCTGGGAGCGCAGTCCCTCAGTCACTGGGAGCGCGGACCCTCATTCCTTCAGTCCCTGGGAGCGCGGTCCCTCAGTCCTTCAGTCCCTGGGAGCGCGGTCCTTCAGTAGCTGGGAGACGCGCTCCCTCAGTCCTTCAATCCCTGGAAGGGTGGTCCCTCAGTCCTTCAGTCCCTGGGAGCGCAGTCTCTCAGTCCTTCAGTCCCTGGGAGCGCGGTCCTTCTGTCGCTGGGAGAGGCGGTCCCTCAGTCCCTCAGTCTCTGGAAGCGCGGTCCCTCAGTCCTTCAGTCGCTGGGAGCGCGGTCCCTCAGTCCTTCAGTCGCTAGGAGCGTTGTCCCTCAGTCCCTGGGAGTGCGGTCCCTCAGTCCCTGGGAGCGTAGTCCTTCAGTCCCTGGGAGCGCGGCCCCTCAGTCCCTGGGAGTGCGGTCCCTCAGTCCATCAGGCGCTGGGAGCACGGTCCTTCAGTCGCTGGAAGCGCGGTCCTTCAGTCGCTGGGAGCGCGGTCCCTCAGCCCTTCAGTCGCTGGGAGCGCGGTCCCTCAGTCGCTGGGAGCGCGGTTCCTCATTACCTGTGAGTGCGGTCCCTCAGTCCTTCAGTTACTGCGAGCGCGGTCCCTCAGTCTTCAGTTGCTGGGAGCGCGGTCCCTCAGTCCCTTAGAGCGCAGTCCCTCAGTCCCTGGGAGCGCAGTCCCTCAGTCGCTGGGAGCACAGTTCCTCAGTACCTGGGAGCGCCGTCCCTCAGTACTTGGAAGCGCGGTCCCTCAGTCCTTCAGTCGCTGGGAGCAAGGTCCTTCAGTCGCTGGGAGCGCAGTCCTTCAGTCGCTGGGAGCGCGGTCCCTCAGTCCTTCAGTCGCTGGATGCGCGGACCTTTAGTCGCTGGGAGCGCGGTCCCTCTGTCCTTAAGTCCCTGGGAGCGCAGTCCTCAGTCCCTGGGAGCGCAGTCCCTCAGTCCTTGGGAGCGCGGTCCCTCATTCCTTCAGCCCCTGGGAGCACGGTCCTTCAGTCGCTGGGAGACGCGGTCCCTCAGTCCTTCAGTCCCTGGGAGCACGGTCCTTCAGTCGCTGGGAGACGCGCTCCCTCAGTCCTTCAGTCCCTGGGAGTGTGGTCCCTCAGTCCCTCAGTCCCTGGGAGCGCGGTCCTTCAGTCCATGGGAGCGCGGTCCCTCAGTCTTCAGTCGCTGGGAGCGCGGTCCCTCAGTCCCTTAGAGCGCAGTCCCTCAGTCCCTGGGAGCGCAGTCCCTCAGTCGCTGGGAGCGCAGTTCCTCAGTACCTGGGAGCGCCGTCCCTCAGTACTTGGAAGCGCGGTCCCTCAGTCCTTCAGTCGCTGGGAGCAAGGTCCTTCAGTCACTGGGAGCGCAGTCCTTCAGTCGCTGGGAGCGCGGTCCCTCAGTCCTTCAGTCGCTGGATGCGCGGACCTTTAGTCACTGGGAGCGTGGTCCCTCAGTCCTTAAGTCCCTGGGAGCGCAGTCTTCAGTCCCTGGGAGCGCAGTCCCTCAGTCCTTGGGAGCGCGGTCCCTCATTCCTTCAGTCCCTGGGAGCGCGGTCCCTCAGTCCTTCAGTCCCTGGGTGCACGGTCCTTCAGTCGCTGGGAGACGCGATCCCTCAGTCCTTCAGTCCCTGGGAGTGTGGTCCCTCAGTCCCTCAGTCCCTGGGAGCGCGGTCCTTCAGTCCATGGGAGCGCGGTCCTCAGTCCTTCAGTCGCTGGGAGCGCGGTCCCTCAGTCCCTGGGAGTGCGGTCCCTCAGTCCCTGGAGCGCAGTCCTTCAGTCACTGGGAGCGCGGCCCCTCAGTCCCTGGGAGCGCGTTCCCTCCGTCCATCAGGCGCTGGGAGCGCGGTCCCTCAGTCCCTGGGAGTGTGGTCCTTCAGTCCTTGGAAGCGCGGTCCCTCAGTCCTTCAGTCGCTGGGAGTGCGGTCCCTCAGTCCTTCAGTCACTGGGAGCGCGGTCCTTCAGTCGCTGGGAGCGCGGTCCCTCAGTCCCTGGGAGCTCAGTCCCTGGGAGCGCGGTCTGTCAGTTTCGGAGCTCAGACCCTGGGAGTGCGGTCCCTCAGTCGCTGGGAGCACTGTCCCTCAGTCGCTGGGAGCGCGGTCCTTCAGTCGCTGGGAGCGCGGTCCCTCAGTCCCTGGGAGCGCGGTCCCTCAGTCCCTGGGAGCGCAGTCCCTCAGTCCCTGGGAGCGCAGTCCCTCAGTCGCTGGGAGCGCGGTCCTTCAGTCGCTAGGAGTGCAGTTCCTCAGTACCTGGGAGTGCGTTCCCTCAGTCCTTCAGTGGCTGGGAGCGCGGTCCCTCAGTCTTTCAGTCGCTGGGAGCGTGGTTCCTCCGTCCCTGGGAGCGCAGTCCCTCAGTCCCTGGGAGCGCAGTTCCTCAGTACCTGGGAACGCCGTACCTCAGTACTTGGAAGCGCGGTCCCTCAATCCTTCAGTCGCTGGGAGCGCGGTCCCTCAGTCCTTCAGTCGCTGGGAGCACGGTCCCTCAGTCCCTGGGAGTGTGGTCCTTCAGTCCTTGGAAGCGCGGTCCCTCAGTCCTTCAGTCGCTGGGAGTGCGGTCCCTCAGTCCTTCAGTCACTGGGAGCGCGGTCCTTCAGTCGCTGGGAGCGCGGTCCCTCAGTCCTTCAGTCGCTGGGAGCACGGTCCCTCAGTCCCTGGGAGTGCGGTCCCTCAGTCCCTGGGAGCGCAGTCCTTCAGTCGCTGGGTGCGCGACCCCTCAGGCCCTGGGAGCGCGGCCCCTCAGTCCATCAGGCGCTGGGAGCGCGGTCCCTCAGTCCCTGGGAGCACAGTCCTTCAGTCACTGCGAGCGCGGTCCCTCAGTCCCTAAAAGCTCAGACCCTGGGAGCGCGGTCTGTCAGTTTGGGAGCTCAGACACTGTGAGTGCGGTACCTCAGTCGCTGGGAGCGCTGTCCCTCAGTCGCAGGGAGCACGGTCCTTCAGTCACTGGAAGCGCGGTCCTTCAGTCGCTGGGAGCGCGGTCCCTCAGCCCTTCAGTCGCTGGGAGCAAGGCCCTTCAGTCGCTGGGAGCGCGGTCCTTCAGTCGCTGGGAGCGCGGTCCCTCAGTCCTTCAGTCGCTGGGAGCGCGGTCCCTCAGTCTCTGGGAGAGCAGTCCCTCAGTCCCTGGGAGCGCAGTACATCAGTTGCTGGGAGCGCGGTCCTTCAGTCGCTAGGAGCGCAGTTCCTCAGTACCTAGGAGCGCAGTCCCTCAGTACTTAGAAGCGCTCAGTCATTCAGTCGCTGGGAGCGCGGTCCTTCAGTCGCTGGGAGCGTGGTCCCTCAGTCCTTCAGTCGCTGGGAGCGCGGACCTTTAGTTGCTGGGAGCGCAGTCCTTCAGTCCCTGGGAGAGCGGTCCCTCAGTCCCTGGGAGTGCGATCCCTCAGTCCCTGGGAGCGCAGTCCTTCAGTCGCTGGGTGCGCAACCCCTCAGTCCCTGGGAGCGCGGCCCCTCAGTCCATCAGGCGCTGGGAGCGCGGTCCCTCAGTCCCTGGGAGCACAGTCCTTCAGTCCCTGGGAGCGCGGTCCCTCAGTCCCTGGGAGCTCAGACCCTGGGAGCGCGGTCTGTCAGTTTGGGAGCTCAGATACTGGAAGCGCGGTGCTTCAGTCGCTGGGAGCGCGGTCCCTCAGCCCTTCAGTCGCTGGGAGCAAGGCCCTTCAGTCGCTGGGAGCGCGGTCCTTCAGTCGCTGGGAGCGCGGTCCCTCAGTCCTTCAGTCGCTGGGAGCACGGTCCCTCAGTCTCTGGGAGAGCAGTCCCTCAGTCCCTGGGAGCGCAGTACATCAGTTGCTGGGAGCGTGGTCCTTCAGTCGCTAGGAGCGCAGTTCCTCAGTACCTAGGAGCGCAGTCCCTCAGTACTTAGAAGCGCTCAGTCATTCAGTCGCTGGGAGCGCGGACCTTTAGTTGCTGGGAGCGCAGTCCCTCAGTCCCTGGGAGCGCGGTCCCTCAGTCCTTAAGTCCCTGGAAGTGAGGTCCTCAGTCCCTGGGAGCGCAGTCCCTCAGTCACTGGGAGCGCGGACTCTCATTCCTTCAGTCCCTGGGAGCGCGGTCCCTCAGTCCTTCAGTCCCTGGGAGCGCGGTCCTTCAGTAGCTGGGAGACGCGCTCCCTCAGTCCTTCAATCCCTGGAAGTGTGGTCCGTCAGTCCTTCAGTCCCTGGGAGCGCAGTCCCTCAGTCCTTCAGTCGTTGGGAGCAAGGTCCTTCAGTCGCTAGGAGCGCAGTTCCTCAGTACCTGGGAGCGTTTTCCCTCAGTACTTGGAAGCGCGGTCCCTCAGTCCTTCAGTCGTTGGGAGCAAGGTGCTTCAGTCGCTGGGAGCGCAGTCCTTCAGTCGCTGGGAGCGCGGTCCCTCAGTCCTTCAGTCGCTGGATGCGCGGATCTTTAGTTGCTGGGAGCGCGGTCCCTCAGTCTCTGGGAGAGCAGTCCCTCAGTCCCTGGGAGCGCAGTACATCAGTTGCTGGGAGCGCGGTCCTTCAGTCGCTAGGAGCGCAGTTCCTCAGTACCTAGGAGCGCAGTCCCTCAGTACTTAGAAGCGCTCAGTCCTTCAGTCGCTGGGAGCGCGGTCCTTCAGTCGCTGGGAGCGTGGTCCCTCAGTCCTTCAGTCGCTGGGAGCGCGGATCTTTAGTTGCTGGGAGCGCAGTCCCTCAGTCCCTGGTAGCGCGGTCCCTCAGTCCTTAAGTCCCTGGAAGTGAGGTCCTCAGTCCCTGGGAGCGCGGTCCTTCAGTAGCTGGGAGACGCGCTCCCTCAGTCCTTCAATCCCTGGAAGTGTGGTCCCTCAGTCCTTCAGTCCCTGGGAGCGCAGTCCCTCAGTCCTTCAGTCCCTAGGAGCGCGGTCCTTCTGTCGCTGGGAAAGGCGGTCCCTCAGTCCCTCAGTCTCTGGAAGCGCGGTCCCTCAGTCCTTCAGTCGCTGGGAGCGCGGTCCCTCAGTCCTTCAGTCGCTAGGAGCGTTGTCCCTCAGTCCCTGGGAGTGCGGTCCCTCAGTCCCTGGGAGCGTAGTCCTTCAGTCCCTGGGAGCGCGGCCTCTCAGTCCCTGGGAGTGCGGTCCTTCAGTCCATCAGGCGCTGGGAGCACGGTCCTTCAGTCGCTGGAAGCGCGGTCCTTCAGTCGCTGGGAGCGCGGTCCCTCAGTCGCTGGGAGCGCGGTTCCTCATTACCTGGGAGTGCGGTCTCTCAGTCCTTCAGTCACTGCGAGCTCGGTCCCTCAGTCTTCAGTTGCTGGGAGCGCGGTCCCTCAGTCGCTTAGAGCGCAGTCCCTCAGTCCCTGGGAGCGCAGTCCCTCAGTCGCTGGGAGCGCAGTTCCTCAGTACCTGGGAGCGCCGTCCCTCAGTACTTGGAAGCGCGGTCCCTCAGTCCTTCAGTCGCTGGGAGCAAGGTCCTTCAGTCGCTGGGAGCGCAGTCCTTCAGTCGCTGGGAGCGCGGTCCCTCAGTCCTTCAGTCGCTGGATGCGCGGACCTTTAGTCGCTGGGCGCGCGGTCCCTCAGTCCTTAAGTCCCTGGGAGCGCAGTCCTCAGTCCCTGGGAGCGCGGTCCTTCAGTAGCTGGGAGACGCGCTCCCTCAGTCCTTCAATCCCTGGAAGTGTGGTCCGTCAGTCCTTCAGTCCCTGGGAGCGCAGTCCCTCAGTCCTTCAGTCCCTAGGAGCGCGGTCCTTCTGTCGCTGGGAGTGGCGGTCCCTCAGTCCCTCAGTCTCTGGAAGCGCGGTCCCTCAGTCCTCCAGTAGCTGGGAGCGCGGTCCCTCAGTCCTTCAGTCGCTAGGAGCGTTGTCCCTCAGTCCCTGGGAGTGCGGTCCCTCAGTCCCTGGGAGCGCAGTCCTTCAGTCACTGGGAGCGCGGCCCCTCAGTCCCTGGGAGTGCGGTCCCTCAGTCCATCAGGCACTGGGAGCACGGTCCTTCAGTCGCTGGAAGCGCGGTCCTTCAGTCGCTGGGAGCGCGGTCCCTCAGCCCTTCAGTTGCTGGGAGCGCGGTTCCTCAGTCGCTGGGAGCGCGGTTCCTCATTACCTGGGAGTGCGGTCCCTCAGTCCTTCAGTCACTTGAGCGCGGTCCCTCAGTCTTCAGTTGCTGGGAGCGCGGTCCCTCAGTCCCTTAGAGCGCAGTCCCTCAGTCCCTGGGAGCGCAGTCCCTCAGTCGCTGTGAGCGCGGTCCTTCAGTCGCTAGGAGCGCAGTTCCTCAGTACCTGGGAGCGCCGTCCCTCAGTCCTTCAGTCGCTGGGAGCAAGGTTCTTCAGTCGCTGGGAGCGCAGTCCTTCAGTTGCTCGGAGCGCTGTCCCTCAGTCCTTCAGTCGCAGGATGTGCGGACCTTTAGTCGCTGGGAGCGCGGTCCCTCAGTCATTCAGTCGCTGGGAGCGCAGTCCCTCAGTCCCTGGGAGCGTGGTCCCTCAGTCCTTAAGTCCCTGGGAGCGCAGTCCTCAGTCCCTGGGAGCGCAGTCCCTCAGTCCTTGGGAGCGCAGTCGCTCATTCCTTCAGTCGCTGGGAGCGCGGTCCCTCAGTCCTTAAGTCCCTGGGAGCGCAGTCCTCAGTCCCTGGGAGCGCAGTCCCTCAGTCCTTGGGAGCGCGGTCCCTCATTCCTTCAGTCCCTGGGAGCACGGTCCTTCAGTCGCTGGGAGACGCGGTCCCTCAGTCCTTCAGTCCCTGGGAGCACGGTCCTTCAGTCGCTGGGAGACGCGCTCCCTCAGTCCTTCAGTCCCTGGGAGTGTGGTCCCTCAGTCCCTCAGTACCTGGGAGCGCGGTCCTTCAGTCCATGGGAGCGCGGTCCCTCAGTCTTCAGTCGCTGGGAGCGCGGTCCCTCAGTCCCTTAGAGCGCAGTCCCTCAGTCCCTGGGAGCGCAGTCCCTCAGTCGCTGGGAGCGCAGTTCTTCAGTACCTGGGAGCGCCGTCCCTCAGTACTTGGAAGCGCGGTCCCTCAGTCCTTCAGTCGCTGGGAGCAAGGTCCTTCAGTCACTGGGAGCGCAGTCCTTCAGTCGATGGGAGCGCGGTCCCTCAGTCCTTCAGTCACTGGATGCGCGGACCTTTAGTCGCTGGGAGCGTGGTCCCTCAGTCCTTAAGTCCCTGGGAGCGCAGTCCTCAGTCCCTGGGAGCGCAGTCCCTCAGTCCTTGGGAGCGCGGTCCCTCATTCCTTCAGTCCCTGGGAGCGCGGTCCCTCAGTCCTTCAGTCCCTGGGAGCACGGTCCTTCAGTCGCTGGGAGACGCGCTCCCTCAGTCCTTCAGTCCCTGGGAGTGTGGTCCCTCAGTCCTTCAGTCCCTGGGAGTGTGGTCCCTCAGTCCCTCAGTCCCTGGGAGCGCGGTCCTTCAGTCCATGGGAGCGCGGTCCTCAGTCCTTCAGTCGCTGGGAGCGCGGTCCCTCAGTCCCTGGGAGTGCGGTCCCTCAGTCCCTGGAGCGCAGTCCTTCAGTCACTGGGAGCGCGGCCCCTCAGTCCCTGGGAGCGCGTTCGCTCCGTCCATCAGGCGCTGGGAGCGCGGTCCCTCAGTCCCTGGGAGTGTGGTCCTTCAGTCCTTGGAAGCGCGGTCCCTCAGTCCTTCAGTCGCTGGGAGTGCGGTCCCTCAGTCCTTCAGTCACTGGGAGCGCGGTCCTTCAGTCGCTGGGAGCGCGGTCCCTCAGTCCCTGGGAGCTCAGTCCCTGGGAGCGCGGTCTGTCAGTTTCGGAGCTCAGACCCTGGGAGTGCGGTCCCTCAGTCGCTGGGAGCACTGTCCCTCAGTCGCTGGGAGCGCGGTCCTTCAGTCGCTGGGAGCGCGGTCCCTCAGTCCCTGGGAGCGCGGTCCCTCAGTCCCTGGGAGCGCAGTCCCTCAGTCCCTGGGAGCGCAGTCCCTCAGTCGCTGGGAGCGCGGTCCTTCAGTCGCTAGGAGCGCAGTTCCTCAGTACCTGGGAGTGCGTTCCCTCAGTCCTTCAGTGGCTGGGAGCGCGGTCCCTCAGTCTTTCAGTCGCTGGGAGCGTGGTTCCTCCGTCCCTGGGAGCGCAGTCCCTCAGTCCCTGGGAGCGCAGTTCCTCAGTACCTGGGAACGCCGTACCTCAGTACTTGGAAGCGCGGTCCCTCAATCCTTCAGTCGCTGGGAGCGCGGTCCCTCAGTCCTTCAGTCGCTGGGAGCGCGGTCCCTCAGTCCCTGGGAGTGTGGTCCTTCAGTCCTTGGAAGCGCGGTCCCTCAGTCCTTCAGTCGCTGGGAGTGCGGTCCCTCAGTCCTTCAGTCACTGGGAGCGCGGTCCTTCAGTCGCTGGGAGCGCGGTCCCTCAGTCCTTCAGTCGCTGGGAGCACGGTCCCTCAGTCCCTGGGAGTGCGGTCCCTCAGTCCCTGGGAGCGCAGTCCTTCAGTCGCTGGGTGCGCGACCCCTCAGGCCCTGGGAGCGCGGCCCCTCAGTCCATCAGGCGCTGGGAGCGCGGTCCCTCAGTCCCTGGGAGCACAGTCCTTCAGTCACTGCGAGCGCGGTCCCTCAGTCCCTGGGAGCTCAGACCCTGGGAGCGCGGTCTGTCAGTTTGGGAGCTCAGACACTGTGAGTGCGGTACCTCAGTCGCTGGGAGCGCTGTCCCTCAGTCGCAGGGAGCACGGTCCTTCAGTCACTGGAAGCGCGGTCCTTCAGTCGCTGGGAGCGCGGTCCCTCAGCCCTTCAGTCGCTGGGAGCAAGGACCTTCAGTCGCTGGGAGCGCGGTCCTTCAGTCGCTGGGAGCGCGGTCCCTCAGTCCTTCAGTCGCTGGGAGCAAGGACCTTCAGTCGCTGGGAGCGCGGTCCTTCAGTCGCTGGGAGCGCGGTCCCTCAGTCCTTCAGTCGCTGGGAGCGCGGTCCCTCAGTCTCTGGGAGAGCAGTCCCTCAGTCCCTGGGAGCGCAGTACATCAGTTGCTGGGAGCGCGGTCCTTCAGTCGCTAGGAGCGCAGTTCCTCAGTACCTAGGAGCGCAGTCCCTCAGTACTTAGAAGCGCTCAGTCATTCAGTCGCTGGGAGCGCGGTCCTTCAGTCGCTGGGAGCGTGGTCCCTCAGTCCTTCAGTCGCTGGGAGCGCGGACCTTTAGTTGCTGGGAGCGCAGTCCTTCAGTCCCTGGGAGAGCGGTCCCTCAGTCCCTGGGAGTGCGGTCCCTCAGTCCCTGGGAGCGCAGTCCTTCAGTCGCTGGGTGCGCAACCCCTCAGTCCCTGGGAGCGCGGCCCCTCAGTCCATCAGGCGCTGGGAGCGCGGTCCCTCAGTCCCTGGGAGCACAGTCCTTCAGTCCCTGGGAGCGCGGTCCCTCAGTCCCTGGGAGCTCAGACCCTGGGAGCGCGGTCTGTCAGTTTGGGAGCTCAGATACTGGAAGCGCGGTGCTTCAGTCGCTGGGAGCGCGGTCCCTCAGCCCTTCAGTCGCTGGGAGCAAGGCCCTTCAGTCGCTGGGAGCGCGGTCCTTCAGTCGCTGGGAGCGCGGTCCCTCAGTCCTTCAGTCGCTGGGAGCACGGTCCCTCAGTCTCTGGGAGAGCAGTCCCTCAGTCCCTGGGAGCGCAGTACATCAGTTGCTGGGAGCGCGGTCCTTCAGTCGCTAGGAGCGCAGTTCCTCAGTACCTAGGAGCGCAGTCCCTCAGTACTTAGAAGCGCTCAGTCATTCAGTCGCTGGGAGCGCGGACCTTTAGTTGCTGGGAGCGCAGTCCCTCAGTCCCTGGGAGCGCGGTCCCTCAGTCCTTAAGTCCCTGGAAGTGAGGTCCTCAGTCCCTGGGAGCGCAGTCCCTCAGTCACTGGGAGCGCGGACTCTCATTCCTTCAGTCCCTGGGAGCGCGGTCCCTCAGTCCTTCAGTCCCTGGGAGCGCGGTCCTTCAGTAGCTGGGAGACGCGCTCCCTCAGTCCTTCAATCCCTGGAAGTGTGGTCCGTCAGTCCTTCAGTCCCTGGGAGCGCAGTCCCTCAGTCCTTCAGTCGTTGGGAGCAAGGTCCTTCAGTCGCTAGGAGCGCAGTTCCTCAGTACCTGGGAGCGTTTTCCCTCAGTACTTGGAAGCGCGGTCCCTCAGTCCTTCAGTCGTTGGGAGCAAGGTGCTTCAGTCGCTGGGAGCGCAGTCCTTCAGTCGCTGGGAGCGCGGTCCCTCAGTCCTTCAGTCGCTGGATGCGCGGATCTTTAGTTGCTGGGAGCGCGGTCCATCAGTCTCTGGGAGAGTAGTCCCTCAGTCCCTGGGAGCGCAGTACATCAGTTGCTGGGAGCGCGGTCCTTCAGTCGCTAGGAGCGCAGTTCCTCAGTACCTAGGAGCGCAGTCCCTCAGTACTTAGAAGCGCTCAGTCCTTCAGTCGCTGGGAGCGCGGTCCTTCAGTCGCTGGGAGCGTGGTCCCTCAGTCCTTCAGTCGCTGGGAGCGCGGATCTTTAGTTGCTGGGAGCGCAGTCCCTCAGTCCCTGGTAGCGCGGTCCCTCAGTCCTTAAGTCCCTGGAAGTGAGGTCCTCAGTCCCTGGGAGCGCGGTCCTTCAGTAGCTGGGAGACGCGCTCCCTCAGTCCTTCAATCCCTGGAAGTGTGGTCCCTCAGTCCTTCAGTCCCTGGGAGCGCAGTCCCTCAGTCCTTCAGTCCCTAGGAGCGCGGTCCTTCTGTCGCTGGGAAAGGCGGTCCCTCAGTCCCTCAGTCTCTGGAAGCGCGGTCCCTCAGTCCTTCAGTCGCTGGGAGCGCGGTCCCTCAGTCCTTCAGTCGCTAGGAGCGTTGTCCCTCAGTCCCTGGGAGTGCGGTCCCTCAGTCCCTGGGAGCGTAGTCCTTCAGTCCCTGGGAGCGCGGCCCCTCAGTCCCTGGGAGTGCGGTCCTTCAGTCCATCAGGCGCTGGGAGCACGGTCCTTCAGTCGCTGGAAGCGCGGTCCTTCAGTCGCTGGGAGCGCGGTCCCTCAGCCCTTCAGTCGCTGGGAGCGCGGTCCCTCAGTCGCTGGGAGCGCGGTTCCTCATTACCTGGGAGTGCGGTCCCTCAGTCCTTCAGTCACTGCGAGCGCGGTCCCTCAGTCTTCAGTTGCTGGGAGCGCGGTCCCTCAGTCCCTTAGAGCGCAGTCCCTCAGTCCCTGGGAGCGCAGTCCCTCAGTCGCTGGGAGCGCAGTTCCTCAGTACCTGGGAGCGCCGTCCCTCAGTACTTGGAAGCGCGGTCCCTCAGTCCTTCAGTCGCTGGGAGCAAGGTCCTTCAGTCGCTGGGAGCGCAGTCCTTCAGTCGCTGGGAGCGCGGTCCCTCAGTCCTTCAGTCGCTGGATGCGCGGACCTTTAGTCGCTGGGAGCGCGGTCCCTCAGTCCTTAAGTCCCTGGGAGCGCAGTCCTCAGTCCCTGGGAGCGCGGTCCTTCAGTAGCTGGGAGACGCGCTCCCTCAGTCCTTCAATCCCTGGAAGTGTGGTCCGTCAGTCCTTCAGTCCCTGGGAGCGCAGTCCCTCAGTCCTTCAGTCCCTAGGAGCGCGGTCCTTCTGTCGCTGGGAGTGGCGGTCCCTCAGTCCCTCAGTCTCTGGAAGGGCGGTCCCTCAGTCCTCCAGTAGCTGGGAGCGCGGTCCCTCAGTCCTTCAGTCGTTAGGAGCGTTGTCCCTCAGTCCCTGGGAGTGCGGTCCCTCAGTCCCTGGGAGCGCAGTCCTTCAGTCACTGGGAGCGCGGCCCCTCAGTCCCTGGGAGTGCGGTCCCTCAGTCCATCAGGCACTGGGAGCACGGTCCTTCAGTCGCTGGAAGCGCGGTCCTTCAGTCGTTGGGAGCGCGGTTCCTCATTACCTGGGAGTGCGGTCCCTCAGTCCTTCAGTCACTTGAGCGCGGTCCCTCAGTCTTCAGTTGCTGGGAGCGCGGTCCCTCAGTCCCTTAGAGCGCAGTCCCTCAGTCCCTGGGAGCGCAGTCCCTCAGTCGCTGTGAGCGCGGTCCTTCAGTCGCTAGGAGCGCAGTTCCTCAGTACCTGGGAGCGCCGTCCCTCAGTCCTTCAGTCGCTGGGAGCAAGGTTCTTCAGTCGCTGGGAGCGCAGTCCTTCAGTTGCTCGGAGCGCTGTCCCTCAGTCCTTCAGTCGCAGGATGTGCGGACCTTTAGTCGCTGGGAGCGCGGTCCCTCAGTCATTCAGTCGCTGGGAGCGCAGTCCCTCAGTCCCTGGGAGCGTGGTCCCTCAGTCCTTAAGTCCCTGGGAGCGCAGTCCTCAGTCCCTGGGAGCGCAGTCCCTCAGTCCTTGGGAGCGCGGTCGCTCATTCCTTCAGTCCCTGGGAGCGCGGTCCCTCAGTCCTTCAGTCCCTGGGAGCACGGTCCTTCAGTCGCTGGGAGACGCGCTCCCTCAGTCCTTCAGTCCCTGGGAGTGTGGTCCCTCAGTCCTTCAGTCGCTGGGAGTGCGGTCCTTCAGTCCCTGGGAGCGCGGTCCCTCAGTCCTTCAGTCGCTAGGAGCGTTGTCCCTCAGTCCGTGGGAGTGTGATCCCTCAGTCCTTCAGTCCCTGGGAGCACGGTCCTTCAGTCGCTGGAAGCGCGGTTTTTCAGTCGCTGGGAGCGCGGTCCCTCAGCCCTTCAGTCGCTGGGAGCGCGGTCCCTCAGTCGCTGGGAGCGCGGTTCCTCATTACCTGGGAGTGCGGTCCCTCAGTCCTTCAGTCACTGCGAGCGCGGTCCCTCAGTCTTCAGTTGCTGGGAGCGCGGTCCCTCAGTCCCTTAGAGCGCAGTCCCTCAGTCCCTGGGAGCGCAGTCCCTCAGTCGCTGGGAGCGCGGTCCTTCAGTCGCTAGGAGCGCAGTTCCTCAGTACCTGGGAGCGTTTTCCCTCAGTACTTGGAAGCGCGGTCCCTCAGTCCTTCAGTCGTTGGGAGCAAGGTGCTTCAGTCGCTGGGAGCGCAGTCCTTCAGTCGCTGGGAGCGCGGTCCCTCAGTCCTTCAGTCGCTGGATGCGCGGATCTTTAGTTGCTGGGAGCGCGGTCCCTCAGTCTCTGGGAGAGCAGTCCCTCAGTCCCTGGGAGCGCAGTACATCAGTTGCTGGGAGCGCGGTCCTTCAGTCGCTAGGAGCGCAGTTCCTCAGTACCTAGGAGTGCAGTCCCTCAGTACTTAGAAGCGCTCAGTCCTTCAGTCGCTGGGAGCGCGGTCCTTCAGTCGCTGGGAGCGTGGTCCCTCAGTCCTTCAGTCGCTGGGAGCGCGGATCTTTAGTTGCTGGGAGCGCAGTCCCTCAGTCCCTGGGAGCGCGGTCCCTCAGTCCTTAAGTCCCTGGAAGTGAGGTCCTCAGTCCTTCAGTAGCTGGGAGACGCGCTCCCTCATTCCTTCAATCCCTGGAAGTGTGGTCCCTCAGTCCTTCAGTCCCTGGGAGCGCAGTCCCTCAGTCCTTCAGTCCCTAGGAGCGCGGTCCTTCTGTCGCTGGGAAAGGCGGTCCCTCAGTCCCTCAGTCTCTGGAAGCGCGGTCCCTCAGTCCTTCAGTCGCTGGGAGCGCGGTCCCTCAGTCCTTCAGTCGCTAGGAGCGTTGTCCCTCAGTCCCTGGGAGTGCGGTCCCTCAGTCCCTGGGAGCGCAGTCCTTCAGTCACTGGGAGCGCGGCCCCTCAGTCCCTGGGAGTGCGGTCCTTCAGTCCATCAGGCGCTGGGAGCACGGTCCTTCAGTCGCTGGAAGCGCGGTCCTTCAGTCGCTGGGAGCGCGGTCCCTCAGCCCTTCAGTCGCTGGGAGCGCGGTCCTTTAGTCGCTGGGAGCGCAGTTCCTCAGTCCCTGGGAGCGCGGTCCCTCAGTCCTTAAGTCCCTGGAAGTGAGGTCCTCAGTCCCTGGGAGCGCAGTCCCTCAGTCACTGGGAGCGCGGACCCTCATTCCTTCAGTCCCTGGGAGCGCGGTCCCTCAGTCCTTCAGTCCCTGGGAGCGCGGTCCTTCAGTAGCTGGGAGACGCGCTCCCTCAGTCCTTCAATCCCTGGAAGGGTGGTCCCTCAGTGCTTCAGTCCCTGGGAGCGCAGTCTCTCAGTCCTTCAGTCCCTGGGAGCGCGGTCCTTCTGTCGCTGGGAGAGGCGGTCCCTCAGTCCCTCAGTCTCTGGAAGCGCGGTCCCTCAGTCCTTCAGTCGCTGGGAGCGCGGTCCCTCAGTCCTTCAGTCGCTAGGAGCGTTGTCCCTCAGTCCCTGGGAGTGCGGTCCCTCAGTCCCTGGGAGCGTAGTCCTTCAGTCCCTGGGAGCGCGGCCCCTCAGTCCCTGGGAGTGCGGTCCCTCAGTCCATCAGGCGCTGGGAGCACGGTCCTTCAGTCGCTGGAAGCGCGGTCCTTCAGTCGCTGGGAGCGCGGTCCCTCAGCCCTTCAGTCGCTGGGAGCGCGGTCCCTCAGTCGCTGGGAGCGCGGTTCCTCATTACCTGGGAGTGCGGTCCCTCAGTCCTTCAGTCACTGCGAGCGCGGTCCCTCAGTCTTCAGTTGCTGGGAGCGCAGTCCCTCAGTCCCTGGGAGCGCAGTCCCTCAGTCGCTGGGAGCGCAGTTCCTCAGTACCTGGGAGCGCCGTCCCTCAGTACTTGGAAGCGCGGTCCCTCAGTCCTTCAGTCGCTGGGAGCAAGGTCCTTCAGTCGCTGGGAGCGCAGTCCTTCAGTCGCTGGGAGCGCGGTCCCTCAGTCCTTCAGTCGCTGGATGCGCGGACCTTTAGTCGCTGGGAGCGCGGTCCCTCAGTCCTTAAGTCCCTGGGAGCGCAGTCCTCAGTCCCTGGGAGCGCAGTCCCTCAGTCCTTGGGAGCGCGGTCCCTCATTCCTTCAGTCCCTGGGAGCACGGTCCTTCAGTCGCTGGGAGACACGGTCCCTCAGTCCTTCAGTCCCTGGGAGCACGGTCCTTCAGTCGCTGGGAGACGCGCTCCCTCAGTCCTTCAGTCCCTGGGAGTGTGTTCCCTCAGTCCCTCAGTCCCTGGGAGCGCGGTCCTTCAGTCCATGGGAGCGCGGTCCCTCAGTCTTCAGTCGCTGGGAGCGCGGTCCCTCAGTCCCTTAGAGCGCAGTCCCTCAGTCCCTGGGAGCGCAGTCCCTCAGTCGCTGGGAGCGCAGTTCCTCAGTACCTGGGAGCGCCGTCCCTCAGTACTTGGAAGCGCGGTCCCTCAGTCCTTCAGTCGCTGGGAGCAAGGTCCTTCAGTCACTGGGAGTGCAGTCATTCAGTCGCTGGGAGCGCGGTCCCTCAGTCCTTCAGTCGCTGGATGCGCGGACCTTTAGTCGCTGGGAGCGTGGTCCCTCAGTCCTTAAGTCCCTGGGAGCGCAGTCTTCAGTCCCTGGGAGCGCAGTGCCTCAGTCCTTGGGAGCGCGGTCCCTCATTCCTTCAGTCCCTGGGAGCGCGGTCCCTCAGTCCTTCAGTCCCTGGGAGCACGGTCCTTCAGTCGCTGGGAGACGCGCTCCCTCAGTCCTTCAGTCCCTGGGAGTGTGGTCCCTCAGTCCCTCAGTCCCTGGGAGCGCGGTCCTTCAGTCCATGGGAGCGCGGTCCCTCAGTCCTTCAGTCGCTGGGAGCGCGGTCCCTCAGTCCCTGGGAGTGCGGTCCCTCAGTCCCTGGGTCGCAGTCCTTCAGTCACTGGGAGCACGGCCCCTCAGTCCCTGGGAGCGCGTTCCCTCCGTCCATCAGGCGTTGGGAGCGCGGTCCCTCAGTCCCTGGGAGTGTGGTCCTTCAGTCCTTGGAAGCGCGGTCCCTCAGTCCTTCAGTCGCTGGGAGTGCAGTCCCTCAGTCCTTCAGTCACTGGGAGCGCGGTCCTTCAGTCGCTGGGAGCGCGGTCCCTCAGTCCCTGGGAGCTCAGTCCCTGGGAGCGCGGTCTGTCAGTTTCGGAGCTCAGACCCTGGGAGTGCGGTCCCTCAGTCGCTGGGAGCACTGTCCCTCAGTCGCTGGGAGCGCGGTCCTTCAGTCGCTGGGAGCGCGGTCCCTCAGTCCCTGGGAGCGCGGTCCCTCAGTCCCTGGGAGCGCAGTCCCTCAGTCCCTGGGAGCGCAGTCCCTCAGTCGCTGGGAGCGCGGTCCTTCAGTCGCTAGGAGCGCAGTTCCTCAGTACCTGGGAGTGCGTTCCCTCAGTCCTTCAGTGGCTGGGAGCGCGGTCCCTCAGTCTTTCAGTCGCTGGGAGCGTGGTTCCTCCGTCCCTGGGAGCGCAGTCCCTCAGTCCCTGGGAGCGCAGTTCCTCAGTACCTGGGAACGCCGTACCTCAGTACTTGGAAGCGCGGTCCCTCAATCCTTCAGTCGCTGGGAGCGCGGTCCCTCAGTCCTTCAGTCGCTGGGAGCGCGGTCCCTCAGTCCCTGGGAGTGTGGTCCTTCAGTCCTTGGAAGCGCGGTCCCTCAGTCCTTCAGTCGCTGGGAGTGCGGTCCCTCAGTCCTTCAGTCACTGGGAGCGCGGTCCTTCAGTCACTGGGAGCGCGGTCCCTCAGTCCTTCAGTCGCTGGGAGCGCGGTCCCTCAGTCCCTGGGAGTGCGGTCCCTCAGTCCCTGGGAGTGCGGTCCCTCAGTCCATCAGGCGCTGGGAGCACGGTCCTTCAGTCGCTGGGAGCGCGGTCCCTCAGTCCTTCAGTCGCTAGGAGCGTTGTCCCTCAGTCCCTGGGAGTGCGGTCCCTCAGTCCCTGGGAGCGTAGTCCTTCAGTCCCTGGGAGCGCGGCCCCTCAGTCCCTGGGAGTGCGGTCCTTCAGTCCATCAGGCGCTGGGAGCACGGTCCTTCAGTCGCTGGAAGCGCGGTCCTTCAGTCGCTGGGAGCGCGGTCCCTCAGCCCTTCAGTCGCTGGGAGCGCGGTCCCTCAGTCGCTGGGAGCGCGGTTCCTCATTACCTGGGAGTGCGGTCCCTCAGTCCTTCAGTCACTGCGAGCGCGGTCCCTCAGTCTTCAGTTGCTGGGAGCGCGGTCCCTCAGTCGCTTAGAGCGCAGTCCCTCAGTCCCTGGGAGCGCAGTCCCTCAGTCGCTGGGAGCGCAGTTCCTCAGTACCTGGGAGCGCCGTCCCTCAGTACTTGGAAGCGCGGTCCCTCAGTCCTTCAGTCGCTGGGAGCAAGGTCCTTCAGTCGCTGGGAGCGCAGTCCTTCAGTCGCTGGGAGCGCGGTCCCTCAGTCCTTCAGTCGCTGGATGCGCGGACCTTTAGTCGCTGGGAGCGCGGTCCCTCAGTCCTTAAGTCCCTGGGAGCGTAGTCCTCAGTCCCTGGGAGCGCGGTCCTTCAGTAGCTGGGAGACGCGCTCCCTCAGTCCTTCAATCCCTGGAAGTGTGGTCCGTCAGTCCTTCAGTCCCTGGGAGCGCAGTCCCTCAGTCCTTCAGTCCCTAGGAGCGCGGTCCTTCTGTCGCTGGGAGTGGCGGTCCCTCAGTCCCTCAGTCTCTGGAAGCGCGGTCCCTCAGTCCTCCAGTAGCTGGGAGCGCGGTCCCTCAGTCCTTCAGTCGCTAGGAGCGTTGTCCCTCAGTCCCTGGGAGTGCGGTCCCTCAGTCCCTGGGAGCGCAGTCCTTCAGTCACTGGGAGCGCGGCCCCTCAGTCCCTGGGAGTGCGGTCCCTCAGTCCATCAGGCACTGGGAGCACGGTCCTTCAGTCGCTGGAAGCGCGGTCCTTCAGTCGCTGGGAGCGCGGTCCCTCAGCCCTTCAGTTGCTGGGAGCGCGGTCCCTCAGTCGCTGGGAGCGCGGTTCCTCATTACCTGGGAGTGTGGTCCCTCAGTCCTTCAGTCACTTGAGCGCGGTCCCTCAGTCTTCAGTTGCTGGGAGCGCGGTCCCTCAGTCCCTTAGAGCGCAGTCCCTCAGTCCCTGGGAGCGCAGTCCCTCAGTCGCTGTGAGCGCGGTCCTTCAGTCGCTAGGAGCGCAGTTCCTCAGTACCTGGGAGCGCCGTCCCTCAGTCCTTCAGTCGCTGGGAGCAAGGTTCTTCAGTCGCTGGGAGCGCAGTCCTTCAGTTGCTCGGAGCGCTGTCCCTCAGTCCTTCAGTCGCAGGATGTGCGGACCTTTAGTCGCTGGGAGCGCGGTCCCTCAGTCATTCAGTCGCTGGGAGCGCAGTCCCTCAGTCCCTGGGAGCGTGGTCCCTCAGTCCTTAAGTCCCTGGGAGCGCAGTCCTCAGTCCCTGGGAGCGCAGTCCCTCAGTCCTTGGGAGCGCGGTCGCTCATTCCTTCAGTCCCTGGGAGCGCGGTCCCTCAGTCCTTCAGTCCCTGGGAGCACGGTCCTTCAGTCGCTGGGAGACGCGCTCCCTCAGTCCTTCAGTCCCTGGGAGTGTGGTCCCTCAGTCCTTCAGTCCCTGGGAGTGTGGTCCCTCAGTCCCTCAGTCCCTGGGAGCGCGGTCCTTCAGTCCATGGGAGCGCGGTCCTCAGTCCTTCAGTCGCTGGGAGCGCGGTCCCTCAGTCCCTGGGAGTGCGGTCCCTCAGTCCCTGGAGCGCAGTCCTTCAGTCACTGGGAGCGCGGCCCCTCAGTCCCTGGGAGCGCGTTCCCTCCGTCCATCAGGCGCTGGGAGCGCGGTCCCTCAGTCCCTGGGAGTGTGGTCCTTCAGTCCTTGGAAGCGCGGTCCCTCAGTCCTTCAGTCGCTGGGAGTGCGGTCCCTCAGTCCTTCAGTCACTGGGAGCGCGGTCCTTCAGTCGCTGGGAGCGCGGTCCCTCAGTCCCTGGGAGCTCAGTCCCTGGGAGCGCGGTCTGTCAGTTTCGGAGCTCAGACCCTGGGAGTGCGGTCCCTCAGTCGCTGGGAGCACTGTCCCTCAGTCGCTGGGAGCGCGGTCCTTCAGTCGCTGGGAGCGCGGTCCCTCAGTCCCTGGGAGCGCGGTCCCTCAGTCCCTGGGAGCGCAGTCCCTCAGTCCCTGGGAGCGCAGTCCCTCAGTCGCTGGGAGCGCGGTCCCTCAGTCCTTAAGTCCCTGGAAGTGAGGTCCTCAGTCCCTGGGAGCGCAGTCCCTCAGTCACTGGGAGCGCGGACTCTCATTCCTTCAGTCCCTGGGAGCGCGGTCCCTCAGTCCTTCAGTCCCTGGGAGCGCGGTCCTTCAGTAGCTGGGAGACGCGCTCCCTCAGTCCTTCAATCCCTGGAAGTGTGGTCCGTCAGTCCTTCAGTCCCTGGGAGCGCAGTCCCTCAGTCCTTCAGTCGTTGGGAGCAAGGTCCTTCAGTCGCTAGGAGCGCAGTTCCTCAGTACCTGGGAGCGTTTTCCCTCAGTACTTGGAAGCGCGGTCCCTCAGTCCTTCAGTCGTTGGGAGCAAGGTGCTTCAGTCGCTGGGAGCGCAGTCCTTCAGTCGCTGGGAGCGCGGTCCCTCAGTCCTTCAGTCGCTGGATGCGCGGATCTTTAGTTGCTGGGAGCGCGGTCCCTCAGTCTCTGGGAGAGCAGTCCCTCAGTCCCTGGGAGCGCAGTACATCAGTTGCTGGGAGCGCGGTCCTTCAGTCGCTAGGAGCGCAGTTCCTCAGTACCTAGGAGCGCAGTCCCTCAGTACTTAGAAGCGCTCAGTCCTTCAGTCGCTGGGAGCGCGGTCCTTCAGTCGCTGGGAGCGTGGTCCCTCAGTCCTTCAGTCGCTGGGAGCGCGGATCTTTAGTTGCTGGGAGCGCAGTCCCTCAGTCCCTGGTAGCGCGGTCCCTCAGTCCTTAAGTCCCTGGAAGTGAGGTCCTCAGTCCCTGGGAGCGCGGTCCTTCAGTAGCTGGGAGACGCGCTCCCTCAGTCCTTCAATCCCTGGAAGTGTGGTCCCTCAGTCCTTCAGTCCCTGGGAGCGCAGTCCCTCAGTCCTTCAGTCCCTAGGAGCGCGGTCCTTCTGTCGCTGGGAAAGGCGGTCCCTCAGTCCCTCAGTCTCTGGAAGCGCGGTCCCTCAGTCCCTGGGAGTGCGGTCCCTCAGTCCCTGGAGCGCAGTCCTTCAGTCACTGGGAGCGCGGCCCCTCAGTCCCTGGGAGCGCGTTCCCTCCGTCCATCAGGCGCTGGGAGCGCGGTCCCTCAGTCCCTGGGAGTGTGGTCCTTCAGTCCTTGGAAGCGCGGTCCCTCAGTCCTTCAGTCGCTGGGAGTGCGGTCCCTCAGTCCTTCAGTCACTGGGAGCGCGGTCCTTCAGTCGCTGGGAGCGCGGTCCCTCAGTCCCTGGGAGCTCAGTCCCTGGGAGCGCGGTCTGTCAGTTTCGGAGCTCAGACCCTGGGAGTGCGGTCCCTCAGTCGCTGGGAGCACTGTCCCTCAGTCGCTGGGAGCGCGGTCCTTCAGTCGCTGGGAGCGCGGTCCCTCAGTCCCTGGGAGCGCGGTCCCTCAGTCCCTGGGAGCGCAGTCCCTCAGTCCCTGGGAGCGCAGTCCCTCAGTCGCTGGGAGCGCGGTCCCTCAGTCCTTAAGTCCCTGGAAGTGAGGTCCTCAGTCCCTGGGAGCGCAGTCCCTCAGTCACTGGGAGCGCGGACTCTCATTCCTTCAGTCCCTGGGAGCGCGGTCCCTCTGTCCTTCAGTCCCTGGGAGCGCGGTCCTTCAGTAGCTGGGAGACGCGCTCCCTCAGTCCTTCAATCCCTGGAAGTGTGGTCCGTCAGTCCTTCAGTCCCTGGGAGCGCAGTCCCTCAGTCCTTCAGTCGTTGGGAGCAAGGTCCTTCAGTCGCTAGGAGCGCAGTTCCTCAGTACCTGGGAGCGTTTTCCCTCAGTACTTGGAAGCGCGGTCCCTCAGTCCTTCAGTCGTTGGGAGCAAGGTGCTTCAGTCGCTGGGAGCGCAGTCCTTCAGTCGCTGGGAGCGCGGTCCCTCAGTCCTTCAGTCGCTGGATGCGCGGATCTTTAGTTGCTGGGAGCGCGGTCCCTCAGTCTCTGGGAGAGCAGTCCCTCAGTCCCTGGGAGCGCAGTACATCAGTTGCTGGGAGCGCGGTCCTTCAGTCGCTAGGAGCGCAGTTCCTCAGTACCTAGGAGCGCAGTCCCTCAGTACTTAGAAGCGCTCAGTCCTTCAGTCGCTGGGAGCGCGGTCCTTCAGTCGCTGGGAGCGTGGTCCCTCAGTCCTTCAGTCGCTGGGAGCGCGGATCTTTAGTTGCTGGGAGCGCAGTCCCTCAGTCCCTGGTAGCGCGGTCCCTCAGTCCTTAAGTCCCTGGAAGTGAGGTCCTCAGTCCCTGGGAGCGCGGTCCTTCAGTAGCTGGGAGACGCGCTCCCTCAGTCCTTCAATCCCTGGAAGTGTGGTCCCTCAGTCCTTCAGTCCCTGGGAGCGCAGTCCCTCAGTCCTTCAGTCCCTAGGAGCGCGGTCCTTCTGTCGCTGGGAAAGGCGGTCCCTCAGTCCCTCAGTCTCTGGAAGCGCGGTCCCTCAGTCCTTCAGTCGCTGGGAGCGCGGTCCCTCAGTCCTTCAGTCGCTAGGCTAGGAGCGTTGTCCCTCAGTCCCTGGGAGTGCGGTCCCTCAGTCCCTGGGAGCGTAGTCCTTCAGTCCCTGGGAGCGCGGCCCCTCAGTCCCTGGGAGTGCGGTCCTTCAGTCCATCAGGCGCTGGGAGCACGGTCCTTCAGTCGCTGGAAGCGCGGTCCTTCAGTCGCTGGGAGCGCGGTCCCTCAGCCCTTCAGTCGCTGGGAGCGCGGTCCCTCAGTCGCTGGGAGCGCGGTTCCTCATTACCTGGGAGTGCGGTCCCTCAGTCCTTCAGTCACTGCGAGCGCGGTCCCTCAGTCTTCAGTTGCTGGGAGCGCGGTCCCTCAGTCGCTTAGAGCGCAGTCCCTCAGTCCCTGGGAGCGCAGTCCCTCAGTCGCTGGGAGCGCAGTTCCTCAGTACCTGGGAGCGCCGTCCCTCAGTACTTGGAAGCGCGGTCCCTCAGTCCTTCAGTCGCTGGGAGCAAGGTCCTTCAGTCGCTGGGAGCGCAGTCCTTCAGTCGCTGGGAGCGCGGTCCCTCAGTCCTTCAGTCGCTGGATGCGCGGACCTTTAGTCGCTGGGAGCGCGGTCCCTCAGTCCTTAAGTCCCTGGGAGCGCAGTCCTCAGTCCCTGGGAGCGCGGTCCTTCAGTAGCTGGGAGACGCGCTCCCTCAGTCCTTCAATCCCTGGAAGTGTGGTCCGTCAGTCCTTCAGTCCCTGGGAGCGCAGTCCCTCAGTCCTTCAGTCCCTAGGAGCGCGGTCCTTCTGTCGCTGGGAGTGGCGGTCCCTCAGTCCCTCAGTCTCTGGAAGCGCGGTCCCTCAGTCCTCCAGTAGCTGGGAGCGCGGTCCCTCAGTCCTTCAGTCGCTAGGAGCGTTGTCCCTCAGTCCCTGGGAGTGCGGTCCCTCAGTCCCTGGGAGCGCAGTCCTTCAGTCACTGGGAGCGCGGCCCCTCAGTCCCTGGGAGTGCGGTCCCTCAGTCCATCAGGCACTGGGAGCACGGTCCTTCAGTCGCTGGAAGCGCGGTCCTTCAGTCGCTGGGAGCGCGGTCCCTCAGCCCTTCAGTTGCTGGGAGCGCGGTCCCTCAGTCGCTGGGAGCGCGGTTCCTCATTACCTGGGAGTGTGGTCCCTCAGTCCTTCAGTCACTTGAGCGCGGTCCCTCAGTCTTCAGTTGCTGGGAGCGCGGTCCCTCAGTCCCTTAGAGCGCAGTCCCTCAGTCCCTGGGAGCGCAGTCCCTCAGTCGCTGTGAGCGCGGTCCTTCAGTCGCTAGGAGCGCAGTTCCTCAGTACCTGGGAGCGCCGTCCCTCAGTCCTTCAGTCGCTGGGAGCAAGGTTCTTCAGTCGCTGGGAGCGCAGTCCTTCAGTTGCTCGGAGCGCTGTCCCTCAGTCCTTCAGTCGCAGGATGTGCGGACCTTTAGTCGCTGGGAGCGCGGTCCCTCAGTCCTTCAGTCGCTGGGAGCGCAGTCCCTCAGTCCCTGGGAGCGTGGTCCCTCAGTCCTTAAGTCCCTGGGAGCGCAGTCCTCAGTCCCTGGGAGCGCAGTCCCTCAGTCCTTGGGAGCGCGGTCGCTCATTCCTTCAGTCCCTGGGAGCGCGGTCCCTCAGTCCTTCAGTCCCTGGGAGCACGGTCCTTCAGTCGCTGGGAGACGCGCTCCCTCAGTCCTTCAGTCCCTGGGAGTGTGGTCCCTCAGTCCTTCAGTCGCTGGGAGTGCGGTCCTTCAGTCCCTGGGAGCGCGGTCCCTCAGTCCTTCAGTCGCTAGGAGCGTTGTCCCTCAGTCCGTGGGAGTGTGATCCCTCAGTCCTTCAGTCCCTGGGAGCACGGTCCTTCAGTCGCTGGAAGCGCGGTCCTTCAGTCGCTGGGAGCGCGGTCCCTCAGCCCTTCAGTCGCTGGGAGCGCGGTCCCTCAGTCGCTGGGAGCGCGGTTCCTCATTACCTGGGAGTGCGGTCCCTCAGTCCTTCAGTCACTGCGAGCGCGGTCCCTCAGTCTTCAGTTGCTGGGAGCGCGGTCCCTCAGTCCCTTAGAGCGCAGTCCCTCAGTCCCTGGGAGCGCAGTCCCTCAGTCGCTGGGAGCGCGGTCCTTCAGTCGCTAGGAGCGCAGTTCCTCAGTACCTGGGAGCGTTTTCCCTCAGTACTTGGAAGCGCGGTCCCTCAGTCCTTCAGTCGTTGGGAGCAAGGTGCTTCAGTCGCTGGGAGCGCAGTCCTTCAGTCGCTGGGAGCGCGGTCCCTCAGTCCTTCAGTCGCTGGATGCGCGGATCTTTAGTTGCTGGGAGCGCGGTCCCTCAGTCTCTGGGAGAGCAGTCCCTCAGTCCCTGGGAGCGCAGTACATCAGTTGCTGGGAGCGCGGTCCTTCAGTCGCTAGGAGCGCAGTTCCTCAGTACCTAGGAGTGCAGTCCCTCAGTACTTAGAAGCGCTCAGTCCTTCAGTCGCTGGGAGCGCGGTCCTTCAGTCGCTGGGAGCGTGGTCCCTCAGTCCTTCAGTCGCTGGGAGCGCGGATCTTTAGTTGCTGGGAGCGCAGTCCCTCAGTCCCTGGGAGCGCGGTCCCTCAGTCCTTAAGTCCCTGGAAGTGAGGTCCTCAGTCCCTGGGAGCGCGGTCCTTCAGTAGCTGGGAGACGCGCTCCCTCATTCCTTCAATCCCTGGAAGTGTGGTCCCTCAGTCCTTCAGTCCCTGGGAGCGCAGTCCCTCAGTCCTTCAGTCCCTAGGAGCGCGGTCCTTCTGTCGCTGGGAAAGGCGGTCCCTCAGTCCCTCAGTCTCTGGAAGCGCGGTCCCTCAGTCCTTCAGTCGCTGGGAGCGCGGTCCCTCAGTCCTTCAGTCGCTAGGAGCGTTGTCCCTCAGTCCCTGGGAGTGCGATCCCTCAGTCCCTGGGAGCGCAGTCCTTCAGTCACTGGGAGCGCGGCCCCTCAGTCCCTGGGAGTGCGGTCCTTCAGTCCATCAGGCGCTGGGAGCACGGTCCTTCAGTCGCTGGAAGCGCGGTCCTTCAGTCGCTGGGAGCGCGGTCCCTCAGCCCTTCAGTCGCTGGGAGCGCGGTCCTTTAGTCGCTGGGAGCGCAGTTCCTCAGTCCCTGGGAGCGCGGTCCCTCAGTCCTTAAGTCCCTGGAAGTGAGGTCCTCAGTCCCTGGGAGCGCAGTCCCTCAGTCACTGGGAGCGCGGACCCTCATTCCTTCTGTCCCTGGGAGCGCGGTCCCTCAGTCCTTCAGTCCCTGGGAGCGCGGTCCTTCAGTAGCTGGGAGACGCGCTCCCTCAGTCCTTCAATCCCTGGAAGGGTGGTCCCTCAGTCCTTCAGTCCCTGGGAGCGCAGTCTCTCAGTCCTTCAGTCCCTGGGAGCGCGGTCCTTCTGTCGCTGGGAGAGGCGGTCCCTCAGTCCCTCAGTCTCTGGAAGCGCGGTCCCTCAGTCCTTCAGTCGCTGGGAGCGCGGTCCCTCAGTCCTTCAGTCGCTAGGAGCGTTGTCCCTCAGTCCCTGGGAGTGCGGTCCCTCAGTCCCTGGGAGCGTAGTCCTTCAGTCCCTGGGAGCGCGGCCCCTCAGTCCCTGGGATTGCGGTCCCTCAGTCCATCAGGCGCTGGGAGCACGGTCCTTCAGTCGCTGGAAGCGCGGTCCTTCAGTCGCTGGGAGCGCGGTCCCTCAGCCCTTCAGTCGCTGGGAGCGCGGTCCCTCAGTCGCTGGGAGCGCGGTTCCTCATTACCTGGGAGTGCGGTCCCTCAGTCCTTCAGTCACTGCGAGCGCGGTCCCTCAGTCTTCAGTTGCTGGGAGCGCAGTCCCTCAGTCCCTGGGAGCGCAGTCCCTCAGTCGCTGGGAGCGCAGTTCCTCAGTACCTGGGAGCGCCGTCCCTCAGTACTTGGAAGCGCGGTCCCTCAGTCCTTCAGTCGCTGGGAGCAAGGTCCTTCAGTCGCTGGGAGCGCAGTCCTTCAGTCGCTGGGAGCGCGGTCCCTCAGTCCTTCAGTCGCTGGATGCGCGGACCTTTAGTCGCTGGGAGCGCGGTCCCTCAGTCCTTAAGTCCCTGGGAGCGCAGTCCTCAGTCCCTGGGAGCGCAGTCCCTCAGTCCTTGGGAGCGCGGTCCCTCATTCCTTCAGTCCCTGGGAGCACGGTCCTTCAGTCGCTGGGAGACGCGGTCCCTCAGTCCTTCAGTCCCTGGGAGCACGGTCCTTCAGTCGCTGGGAGATGCGCTCCCTCAGTCCTTCAGTCCCTGGGAGTGTGGTCCCTCAGTCCCTCAGTCCCTGGGAGCGCGGTCCTTCAGTCCATGGGAGCGCGGTCCCTCAGTCTTCAGTCGCTGGGAGCGCGGTCCCTCAGTCCCTTAGAGCGCAGTCCCTCAGTCCCTGGGAGCGCAGTCCCTCAGTCGCTGGGAGCGCAGTTCCTCAGTACCTGGGAGCGCCGTCCCTCAGTACTTGGAAGCGCGGTCCCTCAGTCCTTCAGTCGCTGGGAGCAAGGTCCTTCAGTCACTGGGAGCGCAGTCATTCAGTCGCTGGGAGCGCGGTCCCTCAGTCCTTCAGTCGCTGGATGCGCGGAACTTTAGTCGCTGGGAGCGTGGTCCCTCAGTCCTTAAGTCCCTGGGAGCGCAGTCTTCAGTCCCTGGGAGCGCAGTGCCTCAGTCCTTGGGAGCGCGGTCCCTCATTCCTTCAGTCCCTGGGAGCGCGGTCCCTCAGTCCTTCAGTCCCTGGGAGTGTGGTCCCTCAGTCCCTCAGTCCCTGGGAGCGCGGTCCTTCAGTCCATGGGAGCGCGGTCCCTCAGTCCTTCAGTCGCTGGGAGCGCGGTCCCTCAGTCCCTGGGAGTGCGGTCCCTCAGTCCCTGGGTCGCAGTCCTTCAGTCACTGGGAGCGCGGCCCCTCAGTCCCTGGGAGCGCGTTCCCTCCGTCCATCAGGCGTTGGGAGCGCGGTCCCTCAGTCCCTGGGAGTGTGGTCCTTCAGTCCTTGGAAGCGCGGTCCCTCAGTCCTTCAGTCGCTGGGAGTGCGGTTCCTCAGTCCTTCAGTCACTGGGAGCGCGGTCCTTCAGTCGCTGGGAGCGCGGTCCCTCAGTCCCTGGGAGCTCAGTCCCTGGGAGCGCGGTCTGTCAGTTTCGGAGCTCAGACCCTGGGAGTGCGGTCCCTCAGTCGCTGGGAGCACTGTCCCTCAGTCGCTGGGAGCGCGGTCCTTCAGTCGCTGGGAGCGCGGTCCCTCAGTCCCTGGGAGCGCGGTCCCTCAGTCCCTGGGAGCGCAGTCCCTCAGTCCCTGGGAGCGCAGTCCCTCAGTCGCTGGGAGCGCGGTCCTTCAGTCGCTAGGAGCGCAGTTCCTCAGTACCTGGGAGTGCGTTCCCTCAGTCCTTCAGTGGCTGGGAGCGCGGTCCCTCAGTCTTTCAGTCGCTGGGAGCGTGGTTCCTCCGTCCCTGGGAGCGCAGTCCCTCAGTCCCTGGGAGCGCAGTTCCTCAGTACCTGGGAACGCCGTACCTCAGTACTTGGAAGCGCGGTCCCTCAATCCTTCAGTCGCTGGGAGCGCGGTCCCTCAGTCCTTCAGTCGCTGGGAGCGCGGTCCCTCAGTCCCTGGGAGTGTGGTCCTTCAGTCCTTGGAAGCGCGGTCCCTCAGTCCTTCAGTCGCTGGGAGTGCGGTCCCTCAGTCCTTCAGTCACTGGGAGCGCGGTCCTTCAGTCACTGGGAGCGCGGTCCCTCAGTCCTTCAGTCGCTGGGAGCGCGGTCCCTCAGTCCCTGGGAGTGCGGTCCCTCAGTCCCTGGGAGTGCGGTCCCTCAGTCCATCAGGCGCTGGGAGCACGGTCCTTCAGTCGCTGGGAGCGCGGTCCCTCAGTCCTTCAGTCGCTAGGAGCGTTGTCCCTCAGTCCCTGGGAGTGCGGTCCCTCAGTCCCTGGGAGCGTAGTCCTTCAGTCCCTGGGAGCGCGGCCCCTCAGTCCCTGGGAGTGCGGTCCCTCAGTCCATCAGGCGCTGGGAGCACGGTCCTTCAGTCGCTGGAAGCGCGGTCCTTCAGTCGCTGGGAGCGCGGTCCCTCAGCCCTTCAGTCGCTGGGAGCGCGGTCCCTCAGTCGCTGGGAGCGCGGTTCCTCATTACCTGGGAGTGCGGTCCCTCAGTCCTTCAGTCACTGCGAGCGCGGTCCCTCAGTCTTCAGTTGCTGGGAGCGCGGTCCCTCAGTCGCTTAGAGCGCAGTCCCTCAGTCCCTGGGAGCGCAGTCCCTCAGTCGCTGGGAGCGCAGTTCCTCAGTACCTGGGAGCGCCGTCCCTCAGTACTTGGAAGCGCGGTCCCTCAGTCCTTCAGTCGCTGGGAGCAAGGTCCTTCAGTCGCTGGGAGCGCAGTCCTTCAGTCGCTGGGAGCGCGGTCCCTCAGTCCTTCAGTCGCTGGATGCGCGGACCTTTAGTCGCTGGGAGCGCGGTCCCTCAGTCCTTAAGTCCCTGGGAGCGCAGTCCTCAGTCCCTGGGAGCGCGGTCCTTCAGTAGCTGGGAGACGCGCTCCCTCAGTCCTTCAATCCCTGGAAGTGTGGTCCGTCAGTCCTTCAGTCCCTGGGAGCGCAGTCCCTCAGTCCTTCAGTCCCTAGGAGCGCGGTCCTTCTGTCGCTGGGAGTGGCGGTCCCTCAGTCCCTCAGTCTCTGGAAGCGCGGTCCCTCAGTCCTCCAGTAGCTGGGAGCGCGGTCCCTCAGTCCTTCAGTCGCTAGGAGCGTTGTCCCTCAGTCCCTGGGAGTGCGGTCCCTCAGTCCCTGGGAGCGCAGTCCTTCAGTCACTGGGAGCGCGGCCCCTCAGTCCCTGGGAGTGCGGTCCCTCAGTCCATCAGGCACTGGGAGCACGGTCCTTCAGTCGCTGGAAGCGCGGTCCTTCAGTCGCTGGGAGCGCGGTCCCTCAGCCCTTCAGTTGCTGGGAGCGCGGTCCCTCAGTCGCTGGGAGCGCGGTTCCTCATTACCTGGGAGTGTGGTCCCTCAGTCCTTCAGTCACTTGAGCGCGGTCCCTCAGTCTTCAGTTGCTGGGAGCGCGGTCCCTCAGTCCCTTAGAGCGCAGTCCCTCAGTCCCTGGGAGCGCAGTCCCTCAGTCGCTGTGAGCGCGGTCCTTCAGTCGCTAGGAGCGCAGTTCCTCAGTACCTGGGAGTGCGTTCCCTCAGTCCTTCAGTGGCTGGGAGCGCGGTCCCTCAGTCTTTCAGTCGCTGGGAGCGTGGTTCCTCCGTCCCTGGGAGCGCAGTCCCTCAGTCCCTGGGAGCGCAGTTCCTCAGTACCTGGGAACGCCGTACCTCAGTACTTGGAAGCGCGGTCCCTCAATCCTTCAGTCGCTGGGAGCGCGGTCCCTCAGTCCTTCAGTCGCTGGGAGCGCGGTCCCTCAGTCCCTGGGAGTGTGGTCCTTCAGTCCTTGGAAGCGCGGTCCCTCAGTCCTTCAGTCGCTGGGAGTGCGGTCCCTCAGTCCTTCAGTCACTGGGAGCGCGGTCCTTCAGTCACTGGGAGCGCGGTCCCTCAGTCCTTCAGTCGCTGGGAGCGCGGTCCCTCAGTCCCTGGGAGTGCGGTCCCTCAGTCCCTGGGAGTGCGGTCCCTCAGTCCATCAGGCGCTGGGAGCACGGTCCTTCAGTCGCTGGGAGCGCGGTCCCTCAGTCCTTCAGTCGCTAGGAGCGTTGTCCCTCAGTCCCTGGGAGTGCGGTCCCTCAGTCCCTGGGAGCGTAGTCCTTCAGTCCCTGGGAGCGCGGCCCCTCAGTCCCTGGGAGTGCGGTCCCTCAGTCCATCAGGCGCTGGGAGCACGGTCCTTCAGTCGCTGGAAGCGCGGTCCTTCAGTCGCTGGGAGCGCGGTCCCTCAGCCCTTCAGTCGCTGGGAGCGCGGTCCCTCAGTCGCTGGGAGCGCGGTTCCTCATTACCTGGGAGTGCGGTCCCTCAGTCCTTCAGTCACTGCGAGCGCGGTCCCTCAGTCTTCAGTTGCTGGGAGCGCGGTCCCTCAGTCCCTTAGAGCGCAGTCCCTCAGTCCCTGGGAGCGCAGTCCCTCAGTCGCTGGGAGCGCAGTTCCTCAGTACCTGGGAGCGCCGTCCCTCAGTACTTGGAAGCGCGGTCCCTCAGTCCTTCAGTCGCTGGGAGCAAGGTCCTTCAGTCGCTGGGAGCGCAGTCCTTCAGTCGCTGGGAGCGCGGTCCCTCAGTCCTTCAGTCGCTGGATGCGCGGACCTTTAGTCGCTGGGAGCGCGGTCCCTCAGTCCTTAAGTCCCTGGGAGCGCAGTCCTCAGTCCCTGGGAGCGCGGTCCTTCAGTAGCTGGGAGACGCGCTCCCTCAGTCCTTCAATCCCTGGAAGTGTGGTCCGTCAGTCCTTCAGTCCCTGGGAGCGCAGTCCCTCAGTCCTTCAGTCCCTAGGAGCGCGGTCCTTCTGTCGCTGGGAGTGGCGGTCCCTCAGTCCCTCAGTCTCTGGAAGCGCGGTCCCTCAGTCCTCCAGTAGCTGGGAGCGCGGTCCCTCAGTCCTTCAGTCGCTAGGAGCGTTGTCCCTCAGTCCCTGGGAGTGCGGTCCCTCAGTCCCTGGGAGCGCAGTCCTTCAGTCACTGGGAGCGCGGCCCCTCAGTCCCTGGGAGTGTGGTCCCTCAGTCCATCAGGCACTGGGAGCACGGTCCTTCAGTCGCTGGAAGCGCGGTCCTTCAGTCGCTGGGAGCGCGGTCCCTCAGCCCTTCAGTTGCTGGGAGCGCGGTCCCTCAGTCGCTGGGAGCGCGGTTCCTCATTACCTGGGAGTGTGGTCCCTCAGTCCTTCAGTCACTTGAGCGCGGTCCCTCAGTCTTCAGTTGCTGGGAGCGCGGTCCCTCAGTCCCTTAGAGCGCAGTCCCTCAGTCCCTGGGAGCGCAGTCCCTCAGTCGCTGTGAGCGCGGTCCTTCAGTCGCTAGGAGCGCAGTTCCTCAGTACCTGGGAGCGCCGTCCCTCAGTCCTTCAGTCGCTGGGAGCAAGGTTCTTCAGTCGCTGGGAGCGCAGTCCTTCAGTTGCTCGGAGCGCTGTCCCTCAGTCCTTCAGTCGCAGGATGTGCGGACCTTTAGTCGCTGGGAGCGCGGTCCCTCAGTCCTTCAGTTGCTGGGAGCGCAGTCCCTCAGTCCCTGGGAGCGTGGTCCCTCAGTCCTTAAGTCCCTGGGAGCGCAGTCCTCAGTCCCTGGGAGCGCAGTCCCTCAGTCCTTGGGAGCGCGGTCCCTCAGCCCTTCAGTCGCTGGGAGCGCGGTCCCTCAGTCGCTGGGAGCGCGGTTCCTCATTACCTGGGAGTGCGGTCCCTGAGTCCTTCAGTCACTGCGAGCGCGGTCCCTCAGTCTTCAGTTGCTGGGAGCGCGGTCCCTCAGTCCCTTAGAGCGCAGTCCCTCAGTCCCTGGGAGCGCAGTCCCTCAGTCGCTGGGAGCGCGGTCCTTCAGTCGCTAGGAGCGCAGTTCCTCAGTACCTGGGAGCGTTTTCCCTCAGTACTTGGAAGCGCGGTCCCTCAGTCCTTCAGTCGTTGGGAGCAAGGTGCTTCAGTCGCTGGGAGCGCAGTCCTTCAGTCGCTGGGAGCGCGGTCCCTCAGTCCTTCAGTCGCTGGATGCGCGGATCTTTAGTTGCTGGGAGCGCGGTCCCTCAGTCTTTGGGAGAGCAGTCCCTCAGTCCCTGGGAGCGCAGTACATCAGTTGCTGGGAGCGCGGTCCTTCAGTCGCTAGGAGCGCAGTTCCTCAGTACCTAGGAGTGCAGTCCCTCAGTACTTAGAAGCGCTCAGTCCTTCAGTCGCTGGGAGCTCGGTCCTTCAGTCGCTGGGAGCGTGGTCCCTCAGTCCTTCAGTCGCTGGGAGCGCGGATCTTTAGTTGCTGGGAGCGCAGTCCCTCAGTCCCTGGGAGCGCGGTCCCTCTGTCCTTAAGTCCCTGGAAGTGAGGTCCTCAGTCCCTGGGAGCGCGGTCCTTCAGTAGCTCGGAGACGCGCTCCCTCATTCCTTCAATCCCTGGAAGTGTGGTCCCTCAGTCCTTCAGTCCCTGGGAGCGCAGTCCCTCAGTCCTTCAGTCCCTAGGAGCGCGGTCCTTCTGTCGCTGGGAAAGGCGGTCCCTCAGTCCCTCAGTCTCTGGAAGCGCGGTCCCTCAGTCCTTCAGTCGCTGGGAGCGCGGTCCCTCAGTCCTTCAGTCGCTAGGAGCGTTGTCCCTCAGTCCCTGGGAGTGCGGTCCCTCAGTCCCTGGGAGCGCAGTCCTTCAGTCACTGGGAGCGCGGCCCCTCAGTCCCTGGGAGTGCGGTCCTTCAGTCCATCAGGCGCTGGGAGCACGGTCCTTCAGTCGCTGGAAGCGGGGTCCTTCAGTCGCTGGGAGCGCGGTCCCTCAGCCCTTCAGTCGCTGGGAGCGCGGTCCTTTAGTCGCTGGGAGCGCAGTTCCTCAGTCCCTGGGAGCGCGGTCCCTCAGTCCTTAAGTCCCTGGAAGTGAGGTCCTCAGTCCCTGGGAGCGCAGTCCCTCAGTCACTGGGAGCGCGGACCCTCATTCCTTCTGTCCCTGGGAGCGCGGTCCCTCAGTCCTTCAGTCCCTGGGAGCGCGGTCCTTCAGTAGCTGGGAGACGCGCTCCCTCAGTCCTTCAATCCCTGGAAGGGTGGTCCCTCAGTCCTTCAGTCCCTGGGAGCGCAGTCTCTCAGTCCTTCAGTCCCTGGGAGCGCGGTCCTTCTGTCGCTGGGAGAGGCGGTCCCTCAGTCCCTCAGTCTCTGGAAGCGCGGTCCCTCAGTCCTTCAGTCGCTGGGAGCGCGGTCCCTCAGTCCTTCAGTCGCTAGGAGCGTTGTCCCTCAGTCCCTGGGAGTGCGGTCCCTCAGTCCCTGGGAGCGTAGTCCTTCAGTCCCTGGGAGCGCGGCCCCTCAGTCCCTGGGAGTGCGGTCCCTCAGTCCATCAGGCGCTGGGAGCACGGTCCTTCAGTCGCTGGAAGCGCGGTCCTTCAGTCGCTGGGAGCGCGGTCCCTCAGCCCTTCAGTCGCTGGGAGCGCGGTCCCTCAGTCGCTGGGAGCGCGGTTCCTCATTACCTGGGAGTGCGGTCCCTCAGTCCTTCAGTCACTGCGAGCGCGGTCCCTCAGTCTTCAGTTGCTGGGAGCGCAGTCCCTCAGTCCCTGGGAGCGCAATCCCTCAGTCGCTGGGAGCGCAGTTCCTCAGTACCTGGGAGCGCCGTCCCTCAGTACTTGGAAGCGCGGTCCCTCAGTCGTTCAGTCGCTGGGAGCAAGGTCCTTCAGTCGCTGGGAGCGCAGTCCTTCAGTCGCTGGGAGCGCGGTCCCTCAGTCCTTCAGTCGCTGGATGCGCGGACCTTTAGTCGCTGGGAGCGCGGTCCCTCAGTCCTTAAGTCCCTGGGAGCGCAGTCCTCAGTCCCTGGGAGCGCAGTCCCTCAGTCCTTGGGAGCGCGGTCCCTCATTCCTTCAGTCCCTGGGAGCACGGTCCTTCAGTCGCTGGGAGACGCGGTCCCTCAGTCCTTCAGTCCCTGGGAGCACGGTCCTTCAGTCGCTGGGAGACGCGCTCCCTCAGTCCTTCAGTCCCTGGGAGTGTGGTCCCTCAGTCTTCAGTCGCTGGGAGCGCGGTCCCTCAGTCCCTTAGAGCGCAGTCCCTCCGTCCCTGGGAGCGCAGTCCCTCAGTCGCTGGGAGCGCAGTTCCTCAGTCCCTGGGAGCGCCGTCCCTCAGTACTTGGAAGCGCGGTCCCTCAGTCCTTCAGTCGCTGGGAGCAAGGTCCTTCAGTCACTGGGAGCGCAGTCATTCAGTCGCTGGGAGCGCGGTCCCTCAGTCCTTCAGTCGCTGGATGCGCGGACCTTTAGTCGCTGGGAGCGTGGTCCCTCAGTCCTTAAGTCCCTGGGAGCGCAGTCTTCAGTCCCTGGGAGCGCAGTGCCTCAGTCCTTGGGAGCGCGGTCCCTCATTCCTTCAGTCCCTGGGAGCGCGGTCCCTCAGTCCTTCAGTCCCTGGGAGCACGGTCCTTCAGTCGCTGGGAGACGCGCTCCCTCAGTCCTTCAGTCCCTGGGAGTGTGGTCCCTCAGTCCCTCAGTCCCTGGGAGCGCGGTCCTTCAGTCCATGGGAGCGCGGTCCCTCAGTCCTTCAGTCGCTGGGAGCGCGGTCCCTCAGTCCCTGGGAGTGCGGTCCCTCAGTCGCTGGGTCGCAGTCCTTCAGTCACTGGGAGCGCGGCCCCTCAGTCCCTGGGAGCGCGTTCCCTCCGTCCATCAGGCGTTGGGAGCGCGGTCCCTCAGTCCCTGGGAGTATGGTCCTTCAGTCCTTGGAAGCGCGGTCCCTCAGTCCTTCAGTCGCTGGGAGTGCGGTCCCTCAGTCCTTCAGTCACTGGGAGCGCGGTCCTTCAGTCGCTGGGAGCGCGGTCCCTCAGTCCCTGGGAGCTCAGTCCCTGGGAGCGCGGTCTGTCAGTTTCGGAGCTCAGACCCTGGGAGTGCGGTCCCTCAGTCGCTGGGAGCACTGTCCCTCAGTCGCTGGGAGCGCGGTCCTTCAGTCGCTGGGAGCGCGGTCCCTCAGTCCCTGGGAGCGCGGTCCCTCAGTCCCTGGGAGCGCAGTCCCTCAGTCGCTGGGAGCGCGGTCCTTCAGTCGCTAGGAGCGCAGTTCCTCAGTACCTGGGAGTGCGTTCCCTCAGTCCTTCAGTGGCTGGGAGCGCGGTCCCTCGGTCTTTCAGTCGCTGGGAGCGTGGTTCCTCCGTCCCTAGGAGCGCAGTCCCTCAGTCCCTGGGAGCGCAGTTCCTCAGTACCTGGGAACGCCGTACCTCAGTACTTGGAAGCGCGGTCCCTCAATCCTTCAGTCGCTGGGAGCGCGGTCCCTCAGTCCTTCAGTCGCTGGGAGCGCGGTCCCTCAGTCCCTGGGAGTGTGGTCCTTCAGTCCTTGGAAGCGCGGTCCCTCAGTCCTTCAGTCGCTGGGAGTGCGGTCCCTCAGTCCTTCAGTCACTGGGAGCGCGGTCCTTCAGTCACTGGGAGCGCGGTCCCTCAGTCCTTCAGTCGCTGGGAGCGCGGTCCCTCAGTCCCTGAGAGTGCGGTCCCTCAGTCCCTGGGAGCGCAGTCCTTCAGTCGCTGGGTGCGCGACCCCTCAGTCCCTGGGAGCGCGGCCCCTCAGTCCATCAGGCGCTGGGAGCGCGGTCCCTCAGTCCCTGGGAGCACAGTCCTTCAGTCCCTGGGAGCGCGGTCCCTCAGTCCCTGGGAGCTCAGTCCCTGGGAGCGCAGTACATCAGTTGCTGGGAGCGCGGTCCTTCAGTCGCTAGGAGCGCAGTTCCTCAGTACCTAGGAGCGCAGTCCCTCAGTACTTAGAAGCGCTCAGTCATTCAGTCGCTGGGAGCGCGGTTCCTCAGTACCTGGGAGTGCAGTCCCTCAGTCCTTCAGTCGCTGGGAGCGCGGTCCCTCAGTCCTTCAGTCGCTGGGAGCGTGGTCCCTCAGTCCTTCAGTCGCTGGGAGCGTGGATCTTTAGTTGCTGGGAGCGCAGTCCCTCAGTCCCTGGGAGCGCGGTCCCTCAGTCCTTAAGTCCCTGGAAGTGAGGTCCTCAGTCCCTGGGAGCGCGGTCCTTCAGTAGCTGGGAGACGCGCTCCCTCAGTCCTTCAATCCCTGGAAGTGTGGTCCCTCAGTCCTTCAGTCCCTGGGAGCGCAGTCCCTCAGTCCTTCAGTCCCTAGGAGCGTGGTCCTTCTGTCACTGGGAAAGGCGGTCCCTCAGTCCCTCAGTCTCTGGAAGCGCGGTCCCTCAGTCCTTCAGTTGCTGGGAGCGCGGTCCCTCAGTCCTTCAGTCGCTAGGAGCGTTGTCCCTTAGTCCCTGGGAGTGCGGTCCCTCAGTCCCTGGGAGCGCAGTCCTTCAGTCACTGGGAGCGCGGCCCCTCAGTCCCTGGGAGTGCGGTCCTTCAGTCCATCAGGCGCTGGGAGCACGGTCCTTCAGTCGCTGGAAGCGCGGACCTTCAGTCGCTGGGAGCGCGGTCCCTCAGCCCTTCAGTCGCTGGGAGCGCGGTCCTTTAGTCGCTGGGAGCGCAGTTCCTCAGTCCCTGGGAGCGCGGTCCCTCAGTTCTTAAGTCCCTGGAAGTGAGGTCCTCAGTCCCTGGGAGCGCAGTCCCTCAGTCACTGGGAGCGCGGACCCTCATTCCTTCAGTCCCTGGGAGCGCGGTCCCTCAGTCCTTCAGTCCCTGGGAGCGCGGTCCTTCAGTAGCTGGGAGACGCGCTCCCTCAGTCCTTCAATCCCTGGAAGGGTGGTCCCTCAGTCCTTCAGTCCCTGGGAGCGCAGTCTCTCAGTCCTTCAGTCCCTGGGAGCGCGATCCTTCTGTCGCTGGGAGAGGCGGTCCCTCAGTCCCTCAGTCTCTGGAAGCGCGGTCCCTCAGTCCTTCAGTCGCTGGGAGCGCGGTCCCTCAGTCCTTCAGTCGCTAGGAGCGTTGTCCCTCAGTCCCTGGGAGTGCGGTCCCTCAGTCCCTGGGAGCGTAGTCCTTCAGTCCCTGGGAGCGCGGCCCCTCAGTCCCTGGGAGTGCGGTCCCTCAGTCCATCAGGCGCTGGGAGCACGGTCCTTCAGTCGCTGGGAGCGCGGTCCCTCAGTCCTTCAGTCGCTAGGAGCGTTGTCCCTCAGTCCCTGGGACTGCGGTCCCTCAGTCCCTGGGAGCGTAGTCCTTCAGTCCCTGGGAGCGCGGCCCCTCAGTCCCTGGGATTCCGGTCCCTCAGTCCATCAGGCGCTGGGAGCACGGTCCTTCAGTCGCTGGAAGCGCGGTCCTTCAGCCGCTGGGAGCGCGGTCCCTCAGCCCTTCAGTCGCTGGGAGCGCGGTCCCTCAGTCGCTGGGAGCACGGTTCCTCATTACCTGGGAGTGCGGTCCCTCAGTCCTTCAGTCACTGCGAGCGCGGTCCCTCAGTCTTCAGTTGCTGGGAGCGCGGTCCCTCAGTCCCTTAGAGCGCAGTCCCTCAGTCCCTGGGAGCGCAGTCCCTCAGTCGCTGGGAGCGCAGTTCCTCAGTACCTGGGAGCGCCGTCCCTCAGTACTTGGAAGCGCGGTCCCTCAGTCCTTCAGTCGCTGGGAGCAAGGTCCTTCAGTCGCTGGGAGCGCAGTCCTTCAGTCGCTGGGAGCGCGGTCCCTCAGTCCTTCAGTCGCTGGATGCGCGGACCTTTAGTCGCTGGGAGCGCGGTCCCTCAGTCCTTAAGTCCCTGGGAGCGCAGTCCTCAGTCCCTGGGAGCGCAGTCCCTCAGTCCTTGGGAGCGCGGTCCCTCATTCCTTCAGTCCCTGGGAGCACGGTCCTTCAGTCGCTGGGAGACGCGGTCCCTCAGTCCTTCAGTCCCTGGGAGCACGGTCCTTCAGTCGCTGGGAGACGCGCTCCCTCAGTCCTTCAGTCCCTGGAAGTGTGGTCCCTCAGTCCCTCAGTCCCTGGGAGCGCGGTCCTTCAGTCCATGGGAGCGCAGTCCCTCAGTCTTCAGTCGCTGGAAGCGCGGTCCCTCAGTCCCTTAGAGCGCAGTCCCTCAGTCCCTGGGAGCGCAGTCCCTCAGTCGCTGGGAGCGCAGTTCCTCAGTACCTGGGAGCGCCGTCCCTCAGTACTTGGAAGCGCGGTCCCTCACTCCTTCAGTCGCTGGGAGCAAGGTCCTTCAGTCACTGGGAGCGCAGTCCTTCAGTCGCTGGGAGCGCGGTCCCTCAGTCCTTCAGTCGCTGGATGCGCGGACCTTTAGTCGCTGGGAGCGTGGTCCCTCAGTCCTTAAGTCCCTGGGAGCGCAGTCTTCAGTCCCTGGGAGCGCAGTGCCTCAGTCCTTGGGAGCGCGGTCCCTCATTCCTTCAGTCCCTGGGAGCGCGGTCCCTCAGTCCTTCAGTCCCTGGGAGCACGGTCCTTCAGTCGCTGGGAGACACGCTCCCTCAGTCCTTCAGTCCCTGGGAGTGTGGTCCCTCAGTCCCTCAGTCCCTGGGAGCGCGGTCCTTCAGTCCATGGGAGCGCGGTCCCTCAGTCCTTCAGTCGCTGGGAGCGCGGTCCCTCAGTCCCTGGGAGCGCAGTCCTTCAGTCGCTGGGTGCGCGACCCCTCAGTCCCTGGGAGCGCGGCCCCTCAGTCCATCAGGCGCTGGGAGCGTGGTCCCTCAGTCCCTGGGAGCACAGTCCTTCAGTCCCTGGGAGCGCGGTCCCTCAGTCCCTGGGAGCTCAGACCCTGGGAGCGCGGTCTGTCAGTTTGGGAGCTCAGACACTGGGAGTGCGGTACCTCAGTCGCTGGGAGCGCTGTCCCTCAGTCGCAGGGAGCACGGTCCTTCAGTCACTGGAAGCGCGGTCCTTCAGTCGCTGGGAGCGCGGTCCCTCAGCCCTTCAGTCGCTGGGAGCAAGGCCCTTCTGTCGCTGGGAGCGCGGTCCTTCAGTCGCTGGGAGCGCGGTCCCTCAGTCCTTCAGTCGCTGGGAGCGCGGTCCCTCAGTCTCTGGGAGAGCAGTCCCTCAGTCCCTGGGAGCGCAGTACATCAGTTGCTGGGAGCGCGGTCCTTCAGTCGCTAGGAGCGCAGTTCCTCAGTACCTAGGAGCGCAGTCCCTCAGTACTTAGAAGCGCTCAGTCATTCAGTCGCTGGGAGCGCGGTTCCTCAGTACCTGGGAGTGCAGTCCCTCAGTCCTTCAGTCGCTGGGAGCGCGGTCCCTCAGTCCTTCAGTCGCTGGGAGCGTGGTCCCTCAGTCTCTGGGAGAGCAGTCCCTCAGTCCCTGGGAGCGCAGTACCTCAGTTGCTGGGAGCGCGGTCCTTCAGTTGCTAGGAGCGCAGTTCCTCAGTACCTAGTAGCGCAGTCCCTCAGTACTTAGAAGCGCTCAGTCCTTCAGTCGCTGGGAGCAAGGTCCTTCAGTCGCTGGGAGCGCGGTCCCTCAGTCTCTGGGAGAGCAGTCCCTCAGTCCCTGGGAGCGCAGTACATCAGTTGCTGGGAGCGCGGTCCTTCAGTCGCTAGGAGCGCAGTTCCTCAGTACCTAGGAGCGCAGTCCCTCAGTACTTAGAAGCGCTCAGTCATTCAGTCGCTGGGAGCGCGGATCCTCAGTACCTGGGAGTGCAGTCCCTCAGTCCTTCAGTCGCTGGGAGCGCGGTCCCTCAGTCCTTCAGTCGCTGGGAGCGTGGTCCCTCAGTCTCTGGGAGAGCAGTCCCTCAGTCCCTGGGAGCGCAGTACCTCAGTTGCTGGGAGCGCGGTCCTTCAGTTGCTAGGAGCGCAGTTCCTCAGTACCTAGTAGCGCAGTCCCTCAGTACTTAGAAGCGCTCAGTCCTTCAGTCGCTGGGAGCAAGGTCCTTCAGTCGCTGGGAGCGCGGTCCCTCAGTCTCTGGGAGAGCAGTCCCTCAGTCCCTGGGAGCGCAGTACATCAGTTGCTGGGAGCGCGGTCCTTCAGTCGCTACGAGCGCAGTTCCTCAGTACCTAGGAGCGCAGTCCCTCAGTACTTAGAAGCACTCAGTCCTTCAGTCGCTGGGAGCAAGGTCCTTCAGTCACTGGGAGCGCGGTCCTTCAGTCGCTGGGAGCGTGGTCCCGCAGTCCTTCAGTCCCTGGGAGCGCGGTCCTTCTGTCGCTGGGAGAGGCAGTCCCTCAGTCCCTCAGTCTCTGGAAGCGCGGTCCCTCAGTCCTTCAGTCGCTGGGAGCGCGGTCCCTCAGTCCTTCAGTCGCTAGGAGCGTTGTCCCTTAGTCCCTGGGAGTGCGGTCCCTCAGTCCCTGGGAGCGCAGTCCTTCAGTCACTGGGAGCGCGGCCCCTCAGTCCCTGGGAGTGCGGTCCTTCAGTCCATCAGGCGCTGGGAGCACGGTCCTTCAGTCGCTGGAAGCGCGGTCCTTCAGTCGCTGGGAGCGCGGTCCCTCAGCCCTTCAGTCGCTGGGAGCGCGGTCCTTTAGTCGCTGGGAGCGCAATTCCTCAGTCCCTGGGAGCGCGGTCCCTCAGTTCTTAAGTCCCTGGAAGTGAGGTCCTCAGTCCCTGGGAGCGCAGTCCCTCAGTCCCTGGGAGCGCAGTCCCACAGTCGCTGGGAGCGCAGTTCCTCAGTACCTGGGAGCGCCGTCCCTCAGTACTTGGAAGCGCGGTCCCTCAGTCCTTCAGTCGCTGGGAGCAAGGTCCTTCAGTCGCTGGGAGCGCAGTCCTTCAGTCGCTGGGAGCGCTGTCCCTCAGTCCTTCAGTCGCTGGATGCGCGGACCTTTAGTCGCTGGGAGCGCGGTCCCTCAGTCCTTAAGTCCCTGGGAGCGCAGTCCTCAGTCCCTGGGAGCGCAGTCCCTCAGTCCTTGGGAGCGCGGTCCCTCATTCCTTCAGTCCCTGGGAGCACGGTCCTTCAGTCGCTGGGAGACGCGCTCCCTCAGTCCTTCAGTCCCTGGGAGTGTGGTCCCTCAGTCTTCAGTCCCTGGGAGCGCGGTCCTTCAGTCCATGGGAGCGCGGTCCCTCAGTCTTCAGTCGCTGGGAGCGCGGTCCCTCAGTCCCTTAGAGCGCAGTCCCTCAGTCCCTGGGAGCGCAGTCCCTCAGTCGCTGGGAGCGCAGTTCCTCAGTACCTGGGAGCGCCGTCCCTCAGTACTTGGAAGCGCGGTCCCTCAGTCCTTCAGTCGCTGGGAGCAAGGTCCTTCAGTCACTGGGAGCGCAGTCCTTCAGTCGCTGGGAGCGCGGGCCCTCAGTCCTTCAGTCGCTGGATGCGCGGACCTTTAGTCGCTGGGAGCGTGGTCCCTCAGTCCTTAAGTCCCTGGGAGCGCAGTCCTCAGTCCCTGGGAGCGCAGTCCCTCAGTCCTTGGGAGCGCGGTCCCTCATTCCTTCAGTCCCTGGGAGCGCGGTCCCTCAGTCCTTCAGTCCCTGGGAGCACGGTCCTTCAGTCGCTGGGAGACGCGCTCCCTCAGTCCTTCAGTCCCTGGGAGTGTGGTCCCTCAGTCCCTCAGTCCCTGGGAGCGCGGTCCTTCAGTCCATGGGAGCGCGGTCCCTCAGTCCTTCAGTCGCTGGGAGCGCGGTCCCTCAGTCCCTGGGAGTGCGGTCCCTCAGTCGCTGGAGCGCAGTCCTTCAGTCACTGGGAGCGCGGCCCCTCAGTCCCTGGGAGCGCGTTCCCTCCGTCCATCAGGCGCTGGGAGCGCGGTCCCTCAGTCCCTGGGAGTGTGGTCCTTCAGTCCTTGGAAGCGCGGTCCCTCAGTACTTCAGTCGCTGGGAGTGCGGTCCCTCAGTCCTTCAGTCACTGGGAGCGCGGTCCTTCAGTCGCTGGGAGCGCGGTCCCTCAGTCCCTGGGAGCTCAGTCCCTGGGAGCGCGGTCTGTCAGTTTCGGAGCTCAGACCCTGGGAGTGCGGTCCTTCAGTCGCTGGGAGCACTGCCCCTCAGTCGCTGGGAGCGCGGTCCTTCAGTCGCTGGGAGCGCGGTCCCTCAGTCCCTGGGAGCGCGGTCCCTCAGTCCCTGGGAGCGCAGTCCCTCAGTCCCTGGGAGCGCAGTCCCTCCGTCCCTGGGAGCGCAGTCCCTCAGTCCCTGGGAGCGCAGTTCCTCAGTACCTGGGAACGCCGTACCTCAGTACTTGGAAGCGCGGTCCCTCAATCCTTCAGTCGCTGGGAGCGCGGTCCCTCAGTCCTTCAGTCGCTGGGAGCGCGGTCCCTCAGTCCCTGGGAGTGTGGTCCTTCAGTCCTTGGAAGCGCGGTCCCTCAGTCCTTCAGTCGCTGGGAGTGCGGTCCCTCAGTCCTTCAGTCACTGGGAGCGCGGTCCTTCAGTCGCTGGGAGCGCGGTCCCTCAGTCCTTCAGTCGCTGGGAGCGCGGTCCCTCAGTCCCTGGGAGTGCGGTCCCTCAGTCCCTGGGAGCGCAGTCCTTCAGTCGCTGGGTGCGCGACCCCTCAGTCCCTGGGAGCGCGGCCCCTCAGTCCATCAGGCGCTGGGAGCGCGGTCCCTCAGTCCCTGGGAGCACAGTCCTTCAGTCCCTGGGAGCGCGGTCCCTCAGTCCCTGGGAGCTCAGACCCTGGGAGCGCGGTCTGTCAGTTTGGGAGCTCAGACACTGGGAGTGCGGTACCTCAGTCGCTGGGAGCGCTGTCCCTCAGTCGCAGGGAGCACGGTCCTTCAGTCACTGGAAGCGCGGTCCTTCAGTCGCTGGGAGCGCGGTCCCTCAGCCCTTCAGTCGCTGGGAGCAAGGCCCTTCTGTCGCTGGGAGCGCGGTCCTTCAGTCGCTGGGAGCGCGGTCCCTCAGTCCTTCAGTCGCTGGGAGCGCGGTCCCTCAGTCTCTGGGAGAGCAGTCCCTCAGTCCCTGGGAGCGCAGTACATCAGTTGCTGGGAGCGCGGTCCTTCAGTCGCTAGGAGCGCAGTTCCTCAGTACCTAGGAGCGCAGTCCCTCAGTACTTAGAAGCGCTCAGTCATTCAGTCGCTGGGAGCGCGGTTCCTCAGTACCTGGGAGTGCAGTCCCTCAGTCCTTCAGTCGCTGGGAGCGCGGTCCCTCAGTCCTTCAGTTGCTGGGAGCGCGGTCCCTCAGTCCTTCAGTCTCTAGGAGCGTTGTCCCTTAGTCCCTGGGAGTGCGGTCCCTCAGTCCCTGGGAGCGCAGTCCTTCAGTCACTGGAAGCGCGGCCCCTCAGTCCCTGGGAGTGCGGTCCTTCAGTCCATCAGGCGCTGGGAGCACAGTCCTTCAGTCGCTGGAAGCGCGGTCCTTCAGTCGCTGGGAGCGCGGTCCCTCAGCCCTTCAGTCGCTGGGAGCGCGGTCCTTTAGTCGCTGGGAGCGCAGTTCCTCAGTCCCTGGGAGCGCGGTCCCTCAGTTCTTAAGTCCCTGGAAGTGAGGTCCTCAGTCCCTCGAAGCGCAGTCCCTCAGTCACTGGGAGCGCGGACCCTCATTCCTTCAGTCCCTGGGAGCGCGGTCCCTCAGTCCTTCAGTCCCTGGGAGCGCGGTCCTTCAGTAGCTGGGAGACGCGCTCCCTCAGTCCTTCAATCCCTGGAAGGGTGGTCCCTCAGTCCTTCAGTCCCTGGGAGCGCAGTCTCTCAGTCCTTCAGTCCCTGGGAGCGCGGTCCTTCTGTCGCTGGGAGAGGCGGTCCCTCAGTCCCTCAGTCTCTGGAAGCGCGGTCCCTCAGTCCTTCAGTCGCTGGGAGCGCGGTCCCTCAGTCCTTCAGTCGCTAGGAGCGTTGTCCCTCAGTCCCTGGGAGTGCGGTCCCTCAGTCCCTGGGAGCGTAGTCCTTCAGTCCCTGGGAGTGCGGCCCCTCAGTCCCTGGGAGTGCGGTCCCTCAGTCCATCAGGCGCTGGGAGCACGGTCTTTCAGTCGCTGGAAGCGCGGTTATTCAGTCGCTGGGAGCGCGGTCCCTCAGCCCTTCAGTCGCTGGGAGCGCGGTCCCTCAGTCGCTGGGAGCGCGGTTCCTCATTACCTGGGAGTGCGGTCCCTCAGTCCTTCAGTCACTGCGAGCGCGGTCCCTCAGTCTTCAGTTGCTGGGAGCGCGGTCCCTCAGTCCCTTAGAGCGCAGTCCCTCAGTCCCTGGGAGCGCAGTCCCACAGTCGCTGGGAGCGCAGTTCCTCAGTACCTGGGAGCGCCGTCCCTCAGTACTTGGAAGCGCGGTCCCTCAGTCCTTCAGTTGCTGGGAGCAAGGTCCTTCAGTCGCTGGGAGCGCAGTCCTTCAGTCGCTGGGAGCGCGGTCCCTCAGTCCTTCAGTCGCTGGATGCGCGGACCTTTAGTCGCTGGGAGCGCGGTCCCTCAGTCCTTAAGTCCCTGGGAGCGCAGTCCTCAGTCCCTGGGAGCGCAGTCCCTCAGTCCTTGGGAGCGCGGTCCCTCATTCCTTCAGTCCCTGGGAGCACGGTCCTTCAGTCGCTGGGAGACGCGCTCCCTCAGTCCTTCAGTCCCTGGGAGTGTGGTCCCTCAGTCTTCAGTCCCTGGGAGCGCGGTCCTTCAGTCCATGGGAGCGCGGTCCCTCAGTCTTCAGTCGCTGGGAGCGCGGTCCCTCAGTCCCTTAGAGCGCAGTCCCTCAGTCCCTGGGAGCGCAGTCCCTCAGTCGCTGGGAGCGCAGTTCCTCAGTACCTGGGAGCGCCGTCCCTCAGTACTTGGAAGCGCGGTCCCTCAGTCCTTCAGTCGCTGGGAGCAAGGTCCTTCAGTCACTGGGAGCGCAGTCCTTCAGTCGCTGGGAGCGCGGGCCCTCAGTCCTTCAGTCGCTGGATGCGCGGACCTTTAGTCGCTGGGAGCGTGGTCCCTCAGTCCTTAAGTCCCTGGGAGCGCAGTCCTCAGTCCCTGGGAGCGCAGTCCCTCAGTCCTTGGGAGCGCGGTCCCTCATTCCTTCAGTCCCTGGGAGCGCGGTCCCTCAGTCCTTCAGTCCCTGGGAGCACGGTCCTTCAGTCGCTGGGAGACGCGCTCCCTCAGTCCTTCAGTCCCTGGGAGTGTGGTCCCTCAGTCCCTCAGTCCCTGGGAGCGCGGTCCTTCAGTCCATGGGAGCGCGGTCCCTCAGTCCTTCAGTCGCTGGGAGCGCGGTCCCTCAGTCCCTGGGAGTGCGGTCCCTCAGTCCCTGGAGCGCAGTCCTTCAGTCACTGGGAGCGCGGCCCCTCAGTCCCTGGGAGCGCGTTCCCTCCGTCCATCAGGCGCTGGGAGCGCGGTCCCTCAGTCCCTGGGAGTGTGGTCCTTCAGTCCTTGGAAGCGCGGTCCCTCAGTACTTCAGTCGCTGGGAGTGCGGTCCCTCAGTCCTTCAGTCACTGGGAGCGCGGTCCTTCAGTCGCTAGGAGCGCGGTCCCTCAGTCCCTGGGAGCTCAGTCCCTGGGAGCGCGGTCTGTCAGTTTCGGAGCTCAGACCCTGGGAGTGCGGTCCCTCAGTCGCTGGGAGCACTGCCCCTCAGTCGCTGGGAGCGCGGTCCTTCAGTCGCTGGGAGCGCGGTCCCTCAGTCCCTGGGAGCGCGGTCCCTCAGTCCCTGGGAGCGCAGTCCCTCAGTCCCTGGGAGCGCAGTCCCTCCGTCCCTGGGAGCGCAGTCCCTCAGTCCCTGGGAGCGCAGTTCCTCAGTACCTGGGAACGCCGTACCTCAGTACTTGGAAGCGCGGTCCCTCAATCCTTCAGTCGCTGGGAGCGCGGTCCCTCAGTCCTTCAGTCGCTGGGAGCGCGGTCCCTCAGTCCCTGGGAGTGTGGTCCTTCAGTCCTTGGAAGCGCGGTCCCTCAGTCCTTCAGTCGCTGGGAGTGCGGTCCCTCAGTCCTTCAGTCACTGGGAGCGCGGTCCTTCAGTCGCTGGGAGCGCGGTCCCTCAGTCCTTCAGTCGCTGGGAGCGCGGTCCCTCAGTCCCTGGGAGTGCGGTCCCTCAGTCCCTGGGAGCGCAGTCCTTCAGTCGCTGGGTGCGCGACCCCTCAGTCCCTGGGAGCGCGGCCCCTCAGTCCATCAGGCGCTGGGAGCGCGGTCCCTCAGTCCCTGGGAGCACAGTCCTTCAGTCCCTGGGAGCGCGGTCCCTCAGTCCCTGGGAGCTCAGACCCTGGGAGCGCGGTCTGTCAGTTTGGGAGCTCAGACACTGGGAGTGCGGTACCTCAGTCGCTGGGAGCGCTGTCCCTCAGTCGCAGGGAGCACGGTCCTTCAGTCACTGGAAGCGCGGTCCTTCAGTCGCTGGGAGCGCGGTCCCTCAGCCCTTCAGTCGCTGGGAGCAAGGCCCTTCTGTCGCTGGGAGCGCGGTCCTTCAGTCGCTGGGAGCGCGGTCCCTCAGTCCTTCAGTCGCTGGGAGCGCGGTCCCTCAGTCTCTGGGAGAGCAGTCCCTCAGTCCCTGGGAGCGCAGTACATCAGTTGCTGGGAGCGCGGTCCTTCAGTCGCTAGGAGCGCAGTTCCTCAGTACCTAGGAGCGCAGTCCCTCAGTACTTAGAAGCGCTCAGTCATTCAGTCGCTGGGAGCGCGGTTCCTCAGTACCTGGGAGTGCAGTCCCTCAGTCCTTCAGTCGCTGGGAGCGCGGTCCCTCAGTCCTTCAGTTGCTGGGAGCGCGGTCCCTCAGTCCTTCAGTCGCTAGGAGCGTTGTCCCTTAGTCCCTGGGAGTGCGGTCCCTCAGTCCCTGGGAGCGCAGTCCTTCAGTCACTGGGAGCGCGGCCCCTCAGTCCCTGGGAGTGCGGTCCTTCAGTCCATCAGGCGCTGGGAGCACGGTCCTTCAGTCGCTGGAAGCGCGGTCCTTCAGTCGCTGGGAGCGCGGTCCCTCAGCCCTTCAGTCGCTGGGAGCACGGTCCTTTAGTCGCTGGGAGCGCAGTTCCTCAGTCCCTGGGAGCGCAGTCCCTCAGTTCTTAAGTCCCTGGAAGTGAGGTCCTCAGTCCCTGGAAGCGCAGTCCCTCAGTCACTGGGAGCGCGGACCCTCATTCCTTCAGTCCCTGGGAGCGCGGTCCCTCAGTCCTTCAGTCCCTGGGAGCGCGGTCCTTCAGTAGCTGGGAGACGCGCTCCCTCAGTCCTTCAATCCCTGGAAGGGTGGTCCCTCAGTCCTTCAGTCCCTGGGAGCGCAGTCTCTCAGTCCTTCAGTCCCTGGGAGCGCGGTCCTTCTGTCGCTGGGAGAGGCGGTCCCTCAGTCCCTCAGTCTCTGGAAGCGCGGTCCCTCAGTCCTTCAGTCGCTGGGAGCGCGGTCCCTCAGTCCTTCAGTCGCTAGGAGCGTTGTCCCTCAGTCCCTGGGAGTGCGGTCCCTCAGTCCCTGGGAGCGTAGTCCTTCAGTCCCTGGGAGCGCGGCCCCTCAGTCCCTGGGAGTGCGGTCCCTCAGTCCATCAGGCGCTGGGAGCACGGTCCTTCAGTCGCTGGAAGCGCGGCCCTTCAGTCGCTGGGAGCGCGGTCCCTCAGCCCTTCAGTCGCTGGGAGCGCGGTCCCTCAGTCGCTGGGAGCGCGGTTCCTCATTACCTGGGAGTGCGGTCCCTCAGTCCTTCAGTCACTGCGAGCGCGGTCCCTCAGTCTTCAGTTGCTGGGAGCGCGGTCCCTCAGTCCCTTAGAGCGCAGTCCCTCAGTCCCTGGGAGCGCAGTCCCTCAGTCGCTGGGAGCGCAGTTCCTCAGTACCTGGGAGCGCCGTCCCTCAGTACTTGGAAGCGCGGTCCCTCAGTCCTTCAGTCGCTGGGAGCAAGGTCCTTCAGTCGCTGGGAGCGCAGTCCTTCAGTCGCTGGGAGCGCGGTCCCTCAGTCCTTCAGTCGCTGGATGCGCGGACCTTTAGTCGCTGGGAGCGCGGTCCCTCAGTCCTTAAGTCCCTGGGAGCGCAGTCCTCAGTCCCTGGGAGCGCAGTCCCTCAGTCCTTGGGAGCGCGGTCCCTCATTCCTTCAGTCCCTGGGAGCACGGTCCTTCAGTCGCTGGGAGACGCGGTCCCTCAGTCCTTCAGTCCCTGGGAGCACGGTCCTTCAGTCGCTGGGAGACGCGCTCCCTCAGTCCTTCAGTCCCTGGGAGTGTGGTCCCTCAGTCCCTCAGTACCTGGGAGCGCGGTCCTTCAGTCCATGGGAGCGCGGTCCCTCAGTCTTCAGTCGCTGGGAGCGCGGTCCCTCAGTCCCTTAGAGCGCAGTCCCTCAGTCCCTGGGAGCGCAGTCCCTCAGTCGCTGGGAGCGCAGTTCTTCAGTACCTGGGAGCGCCGTCCCTCAGTACTTGGAAGCGCGGTCCCTCAGTCCTTCAGTCGCTGGGAGCAAGGTCCTTCAGTCACTGGGAGTGCAGTCCTTCAGTCGATGGGAGCGCGGTCCCTCAGTCCTTCAGTCACTGGATGCGCGGACCTTTAGTCGCTGGGAGCGTGGTCCCTCAGTCCTTAAGTCCCTGGGAGCGCAGTCCTCAGTCCCTGGGAGCGCAGTCCCTCAGTCCTTGGGAGCGCGGTCCCTCATTCCTTCAGTCCCTGGGAGCGCGGTCCCTCAGTCCTTCAGTCCCTGGGAGCACGGTCCTTCAGTCGCTGGGAGACGCGCTCCCTCAGTCCTTCAGTCCCTGGGAGTGTGGTCCCTCAGTCCCTCAGTCCCTGGGAGCGCGGTCCTTCAGTCCATGGGAGCGCGGTCCCTCAGTCCTTCAGTCGCTGGGAGCGCGGTACCTCAGTCCCTGGGAGTGCGGTCCCTCAGTCCCTGGAGCGCAGTCCTTCAGTCACTGGGAGCGCGGCCCCTCAGTCCCTGGGAGCGCGTTCCCTCCGTCCATCAGGCGCTGGGAGCGCGGTCCCTCAGTCCCTGGGAGTGTGGTCCTTCAGTCCTTGGAAGCGCGGTCCCTCAGTCCTTCAGTCGCTGGGAGTGCGGTCCCTCACTCCTTCAGTCACTGGGAGCGCGGTCCTTCAGTCGCTGGGAGCGCGGTCCCTCAGTCCCTGGGAGCTCAGTCCCTGGGAGCGCGGTCTGTCAGTTTCGGAGCTCAGACCCTGGGAGTGCGGTCCCTCAGTCGCTGGGAGCACTGTCCCTCAGTCGCTGGGAGCGCGGTCCTTCAGTCGCTGGGAGCGCGGTCCCTCAGTCCCTGGGAGCGCGGTCCCTCAGTCCCTGGGAGCGCAGTCCCTCAGTCCCTGGGAGCGCAGTCCCTAAGTCGCTGGGAGCGCGGTCCTTCAGTCGCTAGGAGCGCAGTTCCTCAGTACCTGGGAGTGCGTTCCCTCAGTCCTTCAGTGGCTGGGAGCGCGGTCCCTCAATCCTTCAGTCGCTGGGAGCGCGGTCCCTCAGTCCTTCAGTCGCTGGGAGCGCGGTCCCTCAGTCCCTGGGAGTGTGGTCCTTCAGTCCTTGGAAGCGCGGTCCCTCAGTCCTTCAGTCGCTGGGAGTGCGGTCCCTCAGTCCTTCAGTCACTGGGAGCGCGGTCCTTCAGTCGCTGGGAGCGCGGTCCCTCAGTCCTTCAGTCGCTGGGAGCGCGGTCCCTCAGTCCCTGGGAGTGCGGTCCCTCAGTCCCTGGGAGCGCAGTCCTTCAGTCGCTGGGTGCGCGACCCCTCAGTCCCTGGGAGCGCGGCCCCTCAGTCCATCAGGCGCTGGGAGCGCGGTCCCTCAGTCCCTGGGAGCACAGTCCTTCAGTCCCTGGGAGCGCGGTCCCTCAGTCCCTGGGAGCTCAGACCCTGGGAGCGCGGTCTGTCAGTTTGGGAGCTCAGACACTGTGAGTGCGGTACCTCAGTCGCTGGGAGCGCTGTCCCTCAGTCGCAGGGAGCACGGTCCTTCAGTCACTGGAAGCGCGGTCCTTCAGTCGCTGGGAGCGCGGTCCCTCAGCCCTTCAGTTGCTGGGAGCAAGGCCCTTCTGTCGCTGGGAGCGCGGTCCTTCAGTCGCTGGGAGCGCGGTCCCTCAGTCCTTCAGTCGCTGGGAGCGCGGTCCCTCAGTCCTTCAGTCGCTGGGAGCGTGGTCCCTCAGTCTCTGGGAGAGCAGTCCCTCAGTCCCTGGGAGCGCAGTACCTCAGTTGCTGGGAGCGCGGTCCTTCAGTTGCTAGGAGCGCAGTTCCTCAGTACCTAGTAGCGCAGTCCCTCAGTAATTAGAAGCGCTCAGTCCTTCAGTCGCTGGGAGCAAGGTCCTTCAGTCGCTGGGAGCGCGGTCCCTCAGTCTCTGGGAGAGCAGTCCCTCAGTCCCTGGGAGCGCAGTACATCAGTTGCTGGGAGCGCGGTCCTTCAGTCGCTACGAGCGCAGTCCCTCAGTACTTAGAAGCACTCAGTCCTTCAGTCGCTGGGAGCAAGGTCCTTCAGTCACTGGGAGCGCGGTCCTTCAGTCGCTGGGAGCGTGGTCCCGCAGTCCTTCAGTCGCTGGGAGCGCGGACCTTTAGTCGCTGGGAGCGCAGTCCCTCAGTCCTTAAGTCCCTGGAAGTGAGGTCCTTCAGTAGCTGGGAGACGCGCTCCCTCAGTCCTTCAATCCCTGGAAGTGTGGTCCCTCAGTCCTTCAGTCCGTGGGAGCACGGTCCTTCAGTAGCTGGGAGACGCGCTCCCTCAGTCCTTCAATCCCTGGGAGCGCGGACCCTCATTCCTTCAATCCCTGGGAGCGCGGTCCCTCAGTCCTTCAGTCCCTGGGAGCGCGGTCCTTCAGTAGCTGGGAGACGCGCTCCCTCAGTCCTTCAATCCCTGGAAGTGTGGTCCCTCAGTCCTTCAGTCCCTGGGAGCGCAGTCCCTCAGTCCTTCAGTCCCTGGGAGCGCGGTCCTTCTGTCGCTGGGAGAGGCAGTCCCTCAGTCCCTCAGTCTCTGGAAGCGCGGTCCCTCAGTCCTTCAGTCGCTGGGAGCGCGGTCCCTCAGTTCTTCAGTCGCTAGGAGCGTTGTCCCTCAGTCCCTGGGAGTGCGGTCCCTCAGTCCCTGGGAGCGTAGTCCTTCAGTCCCTGGGAGCGCGGCCCCTCAGTCCCTGGGAGTGCGGTCCCTCAGTCCATCAGGCGCTGGGAGCACGGTCCTTCAGTCGCTGGAAGCGCGGTCCTTCAGTCGCTGGGAGCGCGGTCCCTCAGCCCTTCAGTCGCTGGGAGCGCGGTCCCTCAGTCGCTGGGAACGCGGTTCCTCATTACCTGGGAGTGCGGTCCCTCAGTCCTTCAGTCACTGCGAGCGCGGTCCCTCAGTCTTCAGTTGCTGGGAGCGCGGTCCCTCAGTCCCTTAGAGCGCAGTCCCTCAGTCCCTGGGAGCGCAGTCCCTCAGTCGCTGGGAGCGCAGTTCCTCAGTACCTGGGAGCGCCGTCCCTCAGTACTTGGAAGCGCGGTCCCTCAGTCCTTCAGTCGCTGGGAGCAAGGTCCTTCAGTCGCTGGGAGCGCAGTCCTTCAGTCGCTGGGAGCGCGGTCCCTCAGTCCTTAAGTCCCTGGGAGCGCAGTCCTCAGTCCCTGGGAGCGCAGTCCCTCAGTCCTTGGGAGCGCGGTCCCTCATTCCTTCAGCCCCTGGGAGCACGGTCCTTCAGTCGCTGGGAGACGCGGTCCCTCAGTCCTTCAGTCCCTGGGAGCACGGTCCTTCAGTCGCTGGGAGACGCGCTCCCTCAGTCCTTCAGTCCCTGGGAGTGTGGTCCCTCAGTCCCTCAGTCCCTGGGAGCGCGGTCCTTCAGTCCATGGGAGCGCGGTCCCTCAGTCTTCAGTCGCTGGGAGCGCGGTCCCTCTGTCCCTTAGAGCGCAGTCCCTCAGTCCCTGGGAGCGCAGTCCCTCAGTCGCTGGGAGCGCAGTTCCTCAGTACCTGGGAGCGCCGTCCCTCAGTACTTGGAAGCGCGGTCCCTCAGTCCTTCAGTCGCTGGGAGCAAGGTCCTTCAGTCACTGGGAGCGCAGTCCTTCAGTCGCTGGGAGCGCGGTCCCTCAGTCCTTCAGTCGCTGGGAGTGCGGTCCCTCAGTCCTTCAGTCACTGGGAGCGCGGTCCTTCAGTCGCTGGGAGCGCGGTCCCTCAGTCCCTGGGAGCTCAGTCCCTGGGAGCGTGGTCTGTCAGTTTCGGAGCTCAGACCCTGGGAGTGCGGTCCCTCAGTCGCTGGGAGCACTGTCCCTCAGTCGCTGGGAGCGCGGTCCTTCAGTCGCTGGGAGCGCGGTCCCTCAGCCCTTCAGTCGCTGGGAGCGCGGTCCCTCAGTCGCTGGGAGCGCGGTTCCTCATTACCTGGGAGTGCGGTCCCTCAGTCCTTCAGTCACTGCGAGCGCAGTTCCTCAGTCTTCAGTTGCTGGGAGCGCGGTCCCTCAGTCCCTTAGAGCGCAGTCCCTCAGTCCCTGGGAGCGCAGTCCCTCAGTCGCTGGGAGCGCAGTTCCTCAGTACCTGGGAGCGCCGTCCCTCAGTACTTGGAAGCGCGGTCCCTCAGTCCTTCAGTCGCTGGGAGCAAGTCCTTCAGTCGCTGGGAGCGCAGTCCTTCAGTCGCTGGGAGCGCGGTCCCTCAGTCCTTCAGTCGCTGGATGCGCGGACCTTTAGTCGCTGGGAGCGCGGTCCCTCAGTCCTTAAGTCCCTGGGAGCGCAGTCCTCAGTCCCTGGAAGCGCAGTCCCTCAGTCCTTGGGAGCGCGGTCCCTCATTCCTTCAGTCCCTGGGAGCACGGTCCTTCAGTCGCTGGGAGATGCGGTCCCTCAGTCCTTCAGTCCCTGGGAGTGTGGTCCCTCAGTCCCTCAGTCCCTGGGAGCGCGATCCTTCAGTCCATGGGAGCGCGGTCCCTCAGTCTTCAGTCGCTGGGAGCGCGGTCCCTCAGTCCCTTAGAGCGCAGTCCCTCAGTCCCTGGGAGCGCAGTCCCTCAGTCGCTGGGAGCGCAGTTCCTCAGTACCTGGGAGCGCCGTCCCTCAGTACTTGGAAGCGCGGTCCCTCAGTCCTTCAGTCGCTGGGAGCAAGGTCCTTCAGTCACTGGGAGCGCAGTCCTTCAGTCGCTGGGAGCGCGGGCCCTCAGTCCTTCAGTCGCTGGATGCTCGGACCTTTAGTCGCTGGGAGCGTGGTCCCTCAGTCCTTAAGTCCCTGGGAGCGCAGTCCTCAGTCCCTGGGAGCGCAGTCCCTCAGTCCTTGGGAGCGCGGTCCCTCATTCCTTCAGTCCCTGGGAGCGCGGTCCCTCAGTCCTTCAGTCCCTGGGAGCACGGTCCTTCAGTCGCTGGGAGACGCGCTCCCTCAGTCCTTCAGTCCCTGGGAGTGTGGTCCCTCAGTCCCTGGGAGCGCGGTCCTTCAGTCCATGGGAGCGCGGTCCCTCAGTCCTTCAGTCGCTGGGAGCGCGGTCCCTCAGTCCCTGGGAGTGCGGTCCCTCAGTCCCTGGAGCGCAGTCCTTCAGTCACTGGGAGCGCGGCCCCTCAGTCCCTGGGAGCGCGTTCCCTCCGTCCATCAGGCGCTGGGAGCGCGGTCCCTCAGTCCCTGGGAGTGTGGTCCTTCAGTCCTTGGAAGCGCGGTCCCTCAGTCCTTCAGTCGCTGGGAGTGCGGTCCCTCAGTCCTTCAGTCACTGGGAGCGCGGTCCTTCAGTCGCTGGGAGCGCGGTCCCTCAGTCCCTGGGAGCTCAGTCCCTGGGAGCGCGGTCTGTCAGTTTCGGAGCTCAGACCCTGGGAGTGCGGTCCCTCAGTCGCTGGGAGCACTGTCCCTCAGTCGCTGGGAGCGCGGTCCTTCAGTCGCTGGGAGCGCGGTCCCTCAGTCCCTGGGAGCGCGGTCCCTCAGTCCCTGGGAGCGCAGTCCCTCAGTCCCTGGGAGCGCAGTCCCTCAGTCGCTGGGAGCGCGGTCCTTCAGTCGCTAGGAGCGCAGTTCCTCAGTACCTGGGAGTGCGTTCCCTCAGTCCTTCAGTGGCTGGGAGCGCGGTCCCTCAGTCTTTCAGTCGCTGGGAGCGTGGTTCCTCCGTCCCTGGGAGCGCAGTCCCTCAGTCCCTGGGAGCGCAGTTCCTCAGTACCTGGGAACGCCGTACCTCAGTACTTGGAAGCGCGGTCCCTCAATCCTTCAGTCGCTGGGAGCGCGGTCCCTCAGTACTTCAGTCACTGGGAGCGCGGTCCCTCAGTCCCTGGGAGTGTGGTCCTTCAGTCCTTGGAAGCGCGGTCCCTCAGTCCTTCAGTCGCTGGGAGTGCGGTCCCTCAGTCCTTCAGTCACTGGGAGCGCGGTCCTTCAGTCGCTGGGAGCGCGGTCCCTCAGTCCTTCAGTCGCTGGGAGCGCGGTCCCTCAGTCCCTGGGAGTGCGGTCCCTCAGTCCCTGGGAGCGCAGTCCTTCAGTCGCTGGGTGCGCGACCCCTCAGTCCCTGGGAGCGCGGCCCCTCAGTCCATCAGGCGCTGGGAGCGCGGTCCCTCAGTCCCTGGGAGCACAGTCCTTCAGTCCCTGGGAGCGCGGTCCCTCAGTCCCTGGGAGCTCAGACCCTGGGAGCGCGGTCTGTCAGTTTGGGAGCTCAGACACTGGGAGTGCGGTACCTCAGTCGCTGGGAGCGCTGTCCCTCAGTCGCAGGGAGCACGGTCCTTCAGTCACTGGAAGCGCGGTCCTTCAGTCGCTGGGAGCGCGGTCCCTCAGCCCTTCAGTCGCTGGGAGCAAGGCCCTTCTGTCGCTGGGAGCGCGGTCCTTCAGTCGCTGGGAGCGCGGTCCCTCAGTCCTTCAGTCGCTGGGAGCGCGGTCCCTCAGTCTCTGGGAGAGCAGTCCCTCAGTCCCTGGGAGCGCAGTACATCAGTTGCTGGGAGCGCGGTCCTTCAGTCGCTAGGAGCGCAGTTCCTCAGTACCTAGGAGCGCAGTCCCTCAGTACTTAGAAGCGCTCAGTCATTCAGTCGCTGGGAGCGCGGTTCCTCAGTACCTGGGAGTGCAGTCCCTCAGTCCTTCAGTCGCTGGGAGCGCGGTCCCTCAGTCCTTCAGTCGCTGGGAGCGTGGTCCCTCAGTCTCTGGGAGAGCAGTCCCTCAGTCCCTGGGAGCGCAGTACCTCAGTTGCTGGGAGCGCGGTCCTTCAGTTGCTAGGAGCGCAGTTCCTCAGTACCTAGTAGCGCAGTCCCTCAGTACTTAGAAGCGCTCAGTCCTTCAGTCGCTGGGAGCAAGGTCCTTCAGTCGCTGGGAGCGCGGTCCCTCAGTCTCTGGGAGAGCAGTCCCTCAGTCCCTGGGAGCGCAGTACATCAGTTGCTGGGAGCGCGGTCCTTCAGTCGCTACGAGCGCAGTTCCTCAGTACCTAGGAGCGCAGTCCCTCAGTACTTAGAAGCACTCAGTCCTTCAGTCGCTGGGAGCAAGGTCCTTCAGTCACTGGGAGCGCGGTCCTTCAGTCGCTGGGAGCGTGGTCCCGCAGTCCTTCAGTCGCTGGGAGCGTGGACCTTTAGTCGCTGGGAGCGCAGTCCCTCAGTCCCTGGGAGCGCGGTCCCTCAGTCCTTAAGTCCCTGGAAGTGAGGTCCTTCAGTAGCTGGGAGACGCGCTCCCTCAGTCCTTCAATCCCTGGAAGTGTGGTCCCTCAGTCCTTCAGTCCCTGGGAGCGCGGTCCTTAAGTAGCTGGGAGACGCGCTCCCTCAGTCCTTCAATCCCTGGGAGCGCGGACCCTCATTCCTTCAGTCCCTGGGAGCGCGGTCCCTCAGTCCTTCAGTCCCTGGGAGCGCGGTCCTTCAGTAGCTGGGAGACGCGCTCCCTCAGTCCTTCAATCCCTGGAAGTGTGGTCCCTCAGTCCTTCAGTCTCTGGGAGCGCAGTCCCTCAGTCCTTCAGTCCCTGGGAGCGCGGTCCTTCTGTCGCTGGGAGAGGCAGTACCTCAGTCCCTCAGTCTCTGGAAGCGCGGTCCCTCAGTCCTTCAGTCGCTAGGAGCGATGTCCCTCAGTCCCTGGGAGTGCGGTCCCTCAGTCCCTGGGAGCGTAGTCCTTCAGTCCCTGGGAGCGCGGCCCCTCAGTCCCTGGGAGTGCGGTCCCTCAGTCCATCAGGCGCTGGGAGCACGGTCCTTCAGTCGCTGGAAGCGCGGTCCTTCAGTCGCTGGGAGCGCGGTCCCTCAGCCCTTCAGTCGCTGGGAGCGCGGTCCCTCAGTCGCTGGGAGCGCGGTTCCTCATTACCTGGGAGTGCGGTCCCTCAGTCCTTCAGTCACTGCGAGCGCGGTCCCTCAGTCTTCAGTTGCTGGGAGCGCAGTCCTTCAGTCGCTGGGAGCGCGGTCCCTCAGTCCTTCAGTCGCTGGATGCGCGGACCTTTAGTCGCTGGGAGCGCGGTCCCTCAGTCCTTAAGTCCCTGGGAGCGCAGTCCTCAGTCCCTGGGAGCGCAGTCCCTCAGTCCTTGGGAGCGCGGTCCCTCATTCCTTCAGTCCCTGGGAGCACGGTCCTTCAGTCGCTGGGAGACGCGGTCCCTCAGTCCTTCAGTCCCTGGGAGCACGGTCCTTCAGTCGCTGGGAGACGCGCTCCCTCAGTCCTTCAGTCCCTGGGAGTGTGGTCCCTCAGTCCCTCAGTCCCTGGGAGCGCGGTCCTTCAGTCCATGGGAGCGCGGTCCCTCAGTCTTCAGTCGCTGGGAGCGCGGTCCCTCAGTCCCTTAGAGTGCAGTCCCTCAGTCCCTGTGAGCGCAGTCCCTCAGTCGCTGGGAGCGCAGTTACTCAGTACCTGGGAGCGCCGTCCCTCAGTACTTGGAAGCGCGGTCCCTCAGTCCTTCAGTCGCTGGGAGCAAGGTCCTTCAGTCACTGGGAGCGCAGTCCTTCAGTCGCTGGGAGCGCGGTCCCTCAGTCCTTCAGTCGCTGGATGCGTGGACCTTTAGTCGCTGGGAGCGTGGTCCCTCAGTCCTTAAGTCCCTGGGAGCGCAGTCTTCAGTCCCTGGGAGCGCAGTCCCTCAGTCCTTGGGAGCGCGGTCCCTCATTCCTTCAGTCCCTGGGAGCGCGGTCCCTCAGTCCTTCAGTCCCTGGGAGCACGGTCCTTCAGTCGCTGGGAGACGCGCTCCCTCAGTCCTTCAGTCCCTGGGAGTGTGGTCCCTCAGTCCCTCAGTCCCTGGGAGCGCGGTCCTTCAGTCCATGGGAGCGCGGTCCCTCAGTCCTTCAGTCGCTGGGAGCGCGGTCCCTCAGTCCCTGGGAGTGCGGTCCCTCAGTCCCTGGAGCACAGTCCTTCAGTCACTGGGAGCGCGGCCCCTCAGTCCCTGGGAGCGCGTTCCCTCCGTCCATCAGGCGCTGGGAGCGTGGTCCCTCAGTCCCTGGGAGTGTGGTCCTTCAGTCCTTGGAAGCGCGGTCTCTCAGTCCTTCAGTCGCTGGGAGTGCGGTCCCTCAGTCCTTCAGTCACTGGGAGCGCGGTCCTTCAGTCGCTGGGAGCGCGGTCCCTCAGTCCCTGGGAGCTCAGTCCCTGGGAGCGCGGTCTGTCAGTTCGGAGCTCAGACCCTGGGAGTGCGGTCCCTCAGTCGCTGGGAGCACTGTCCCTCAGTCGCTGGGAGCGCGGTCCTTCAGTCGCTGGGAGCGCGGTCCCTCAGTCCCTGGGAGCGCGGTCCCTCAGTCCCTGGGAGCGCAGTCCCTCAGTCCCTGGGAGCGCAGTCCCTCAGTCGCTGGGAGCGCGGTCCTTCAGTCGCTAGGAGCGCAGTTCCTCAGTACCTGGGAGTGCGTTCCCTCAGTCCTTCAGTGGCTGGGAGCGCGGTCCCTCAGTCTTTCAGTCGCTGGGAGCGCGGTCCCTCAGTCCTTCAGTCGCTGGATGCGTGGACCTTTAGTCGCTGGGAGCGTGGTCCCTCAGTCCTTAAGTCCCTGGGAGCGCAGTCTTCAGTCCCTGGGAGCGCAGTCCCTCAGTCCTTGGGAGCGCGGTCCCTCATTCCTTCAGTCCCTGGGAGCGCGGTCCCTCAGTCCTTCAGTCCCTGGGAGCACGGTCCTTCAGTCGCTGGGAGACGCGCTCCCTCAGTCCTTCAGTCCCTGGGAGTGTGGTCCCTCAGTCCCTCAGTCCCTGGGAGCGCGGTCCTTCAGTCCATGGGAGCGCGGTCCCTCAGTCCTTCAGTCGCTGGGAGCGCGGTCCCTCAGTCCCTGGGAGTGCGGTCCCTCAGTCCCTGGAGCACAGTCCTTCAGTCACTGGGAGCGCGGCCCCTCAGTCCCTGGGAGCGCGTTCCCTCCGTCCATCAGGCGCTGGGAGCATGGTCCCTCAGTCCCTGGGAGTGTGGTCCTTCAGTCCTTGGAAGCGCGGTCTCTCAGTCCTTCAGTCGCTGGGAGTGCGGTCCCTCAGTCCTTCAGTCACTGGGAGCGCGGTCCTTCAGTCGCTGGGAGCGCGGTCCCTCAGTCCCTGGGAGCTCAGTCCCTGGGAGCGCGGTCTGTCAGTTTCGGAGCTCAGACCCTGGGAGTGCGGTCCCTCAGTCGCTGGGAGCACTGTCCCTCAGTCGCTGGGAGCGCGGTCCTTCAGTCGCTGGGAGCGCGGTCCCTCAGTCCCTGGGAGCGCGGTCCCTCAGTCCCTGGGAGCGCAGTCCCTCAGTCCCTGGGAGCGCAGTCCCTCAGTCGCTGGGAGCGCGGTCCTTCAGTCGCTAGGAGCGCAGTTCCTCAGTACCTGGGAGTGCGTTCCCTCAGTCCTTCAGTGGCTGGGAGCGCGGTCCCTCAGTCTTTCAGTCGCTGGGAGCGTGGTTCCTCCGTCCCTGGGAGCGCAGTCCCTCAGTCCCTGGTAGCGCAGTTCCTCAGTACCTGGGAACGCCGTACCTCAGTACTTGGAAGCGCGGTCCCTCAATCCTTCAGTCGCTGGGAGCGCGGTCCCTCAGTCCTTCAGTCGCTGGGAGCGCGGTCCCTCAGTCCCTGGGAGTGTGGTCCTTCAGTCCTTGGAAGCGCGGTCCCTCAGTCCTTCAGTCGCTGGGAGTGCGGTCCCTCAGTCCTTCAGTCACTGGGAGCGCGGTCCTTCAGTCGCTGGGAACGCGGTCCCTCAGTCCTTCAGTCGCTGGGAGCGCGATCCCTCAGTCCCTGGGAGTGCGGTCCCTCAGTCCCTGGGAGCACAGTCCTTCAGTCCCTGGGAGCGCGGTCCCTCAGTCCCTGGGAGCTCAGACCCTGGGAGCGCGGTCTGTCAGTTTGGGAGCTCAGACACAGGGAGTGCGGTACCTCAGTCGCTGGGAGCGCTGTCCCTCAGTCGCAGGGAGCACGGTCCTTCAGTCACTGGAAGCGCGGTCCTTCAGTCGCTGGGAGCGCGGTCCCTCAGCCCTTCAGTCGCTGGGAGCAAGGCCCTTCAGTCGCTGGGAGCGCGGTCCTTCAGTCGCTGGGAGCGCGGTCCCTCAGTCCTTCAGTCGCTGGGAGCGCGGTCCCTCAGTCTCTGGGAGAGCAGTCCCTCAGTCCCTGGGAGCGCGGTCCTTCAGTCGCTAGGAGCGCGGTCCTTCAGTCGCTAGGAGCGCAGTTCCTCAGTAGCTAGGAGCGCAGTCCCTCAGTACTTAGAAGCGCTCAGTCATTCAGTCGCTGGGAGCGCGGTTCCTCAGTACCTGGGAGTGCAGTCCCTCAGTCCTTCAGTCGCTGGGAGCGCGGTCCCTCAGTCCTTCAGTCGCTGGGAGCGTGGACCCTCAGTCCTTCAGTCGCTGGGAGCGCGGATCTTTAGTTGCTGGGAGCGCAGTCCCTCAGTCCCTGGGAGCGCGGTCCCTCAGTCCTTAAGTCCCTGGAAGTGAGGTCCTCAGTCCCTGGGAGCGCGGTCCTTCAGTAGCTGGGAGACGCGCTCCCTCAGTCCTTCAATCCCTGGAAGTGTGGTCCCTCAGTCCTTCAGTCCCTAGGAGCGTGGTCCTTCTGTCGCTGGGAAAGGCGGTCCCTCAGCCCCTCAGTCTCTGGAAGCGCGGTCCCTCAGTCCTTCAGTTGCTGGGAGCACGGTCCCTCAGTCCTTCAGTCGCTAGGAGCGTTGTCCCTTAGTCCCTGGGAGTGCAGTCCCTCAGTCCCTGGGAGCGCAGTCCTTCAGTCACTGGGAGCGCGGCCCCTCAGTCCCTGGGAGTGCGGTCCTTCAGTCCATCAGGCGCTGGGAGCACGGTCCTTCAGTCGCTGGAAGCGCGGTCCTTCAGTCGCTGGGAGCGCGGTCCCTCAGCCCTTCAGTCGCTGGGAGCGCGGTCCTTTAGTCGCTGGGAGCGCAGTTCCTCAGTCCCTGGGAGCGCGGTCCCTCAGTTCTTAAGTCCCTGGAAGTGAGGTCCTCAGTTCCTGGGAGCGCAGTCCCTCAGTCACTGGGAGCGCGGACCCTCATTCCTTCAGTCCCTGGGAGCGCGGTCCCTCAGTCCTTCAGTCCCTGGGAGCGCGGTCCTTCTGTCGCTGGGAGAGGCGGTCCCTCAGTCCCTCAGTCTCTGGAAGCGCGGTCACTCAGTCCTTCAGTCGCTGGGAGCGCGGTCCCTCAGTCCTTCAGTCGCTAGGAGCGTTGTCCCTCAGTCCCTGGGAGTGCGGTCCCTCAGTCCCTGGGAGCGTAGTCCTTCAGTCCCTGGGAGCGCGGCCCCTCAGTCCCTGGGAGTGCGGTCCCTCAGTCCATCAGGCGCTGGGAGCACGGTCCTTCAGTCGCTGGAAGCGCGGTCCTTCAGTCGCTGGGAGCGCGGTCCCTCAGCCCTTCAGTCGCTGGGAGCGCGGTCCCTCAGTCGCTGGGAGCGCGGTTCCTCATTACCTGGGAGTGCGGTCCCTCAGTCCTTCAGTCACTGCGAGCGCGGTCCCTCAGTCTTCAGTTGCTGGGAGCGCGGTCCCTCAGTCCCTGAGAGCGCAGTCCCTCAGTCCCTGGGAGCGCAGTCCCTCAGTCGCTGGGAGCGCAGTTCCTCAGTACCTGGGAGCGCCGTCCCTCAGTACTTGGAAGCGCGGTCCCTCAGTCCTTCAGTCGCTGGGAGCAAGGTCCTTCAGTCGCTGGGAGCGCAGTCCTTCAGTCTCTGGGAGCGCAGTCCCTCAGTCCTTCAGTCCCTGGGAGTGTGGTCCCTCAGTCCTTCAGTCGCTGGGAGTGCGGTCCTTCAGTCCCTGGGAGCGCGGTCCCTCAGTCTTCAGTCGCTGGGAGCGCGGTCCCTCAGTCCCTTAGAGTGCAGTCCCTCAGTCCCTGGGAGCGCAGTCCCTCAGTCGCTGGGAGCGCAGTTCCTCAGTACCTGGGAGCGCCGTCCCTCAGTACTTGGAAGCGCGGTCCCTCAGTCCTTCAGTCGCTGGGAGCAAGGTCCTTCAGTCACTGGGAGCGCAGTCCTTCAGTCGCTGGGAGCGCGGTCCCTCAGTCCTTCAGTCGCTGGATGCGCGGACCTTTAGTCGCTGGGAGCGTGGTCCCTCAGTCCTTAAGTCCCTGGGAGCGCAGTCTTCAGTCCCTGGGAGCGCAGTCCCTCAGTCCTTGGGAGCGCGGTCCCTCATTCCTTCAGTCCCTGGGAGCGCGGTCCCTCAGTCCTTCAGTCCCTGGGAGCACGGTCCTTCAGTCGCTGGGAGACGCGCTCCCTCAGTCCTTCAGTCCCTGGGAGTGTGGTCCCTCAGTCCCTCAGTCCCTGGGAGCGCGGTCCTTCAGTCCATGGGACGCGGTCCCTCAGTCCTTCAGTCGCTGGGAGCGCGGTCCCTCAGTCCCTGGGTGTGCGGTCCCTCAGTCCCTGGAGCGCAGTCTTTCAGTCACTGGGAGCGCGGCCCCTCAGTCCCTGGGAGCGCGTTCCCTCCGTCCATCAGGCGCTGGGAGCGCGGTCCCTCAGTCCCTGGGAGTGTGGTCCTTCAGTCCTTGGAAGCGCGGTCTCTCAGTCCTTCAGTCGCTGGGAGTGCGGTCCCTCAGTCCTTCAGTCACTGGGAGCGCGGTCCTTCAGTCGCTGGGAGTGTGGTCCCGCAGTCCTTCAGTCGCTGGGAGCGTGGACCTTTAGTCGCTGGGAGCGCAGTCCCTCAGTCCCTGGGAGCGCGGTCCCTCAGTCCTTAAGTCCCTGGAAGTGAGGTCCTTCAGTAGCTGGGAGACGCGCTCCCTCAGTCCTTCAATCCCTGGAAGTGTGGTCCCTCAGTCCTTCAGTCCCTGGGAGCGCGGTCCTTCAGTAGCTGGGAGACGTGCTCCCTCAGTCCTTCAATCCCTGGGAGCGCGGACCCTCATTCCTTCAGTCCCTGGGAGCGCAGTCCCTCAGTCCTTCAGTCCCTGGGAGCGCGGTCCTTCAGTAGCTGGGAGACGCGCTCCCTCAGTCCTTCAATCCCTGGAAGTGTGGTCCCTCAGTCCTTCAGTCCCTGGGAGCGCAGTCCCTCAGTCCTTCAGTCCCTGGGAGCGCGGTCCTTCTGTCGCTGGGAGAGGCAGTACCTCAGTCCCTCAGTCTCTGGAAGCGCGGTCCCTCAGTCCTTCAGTCGCTGGGAGCGCGGTCCCTCAGTCCTTCAGTCGCTAGGAGCGATGTCCCTCAGTCCCTGGGAGTGCGTTCCCTCAGTCCCTGGGAGCGTAGTCCTTCAGTCCCTGGGAGCGCGGCCCCTCAGTCCCTGGGAGTGCGGTCCCTCAGTCCATCAGGCGCTGGGAGCACGGTCCTTCAGTCGCTGGAAGCGCGGTCCTTCAGTCGCTGGGAGCGCGGTCCCTCAGCCCTTCAGTCGCTGGGAGCGCGGTCCCTCAGTCGCTGGGAGCGCGGTTCCTCATTACCTGGGAGTGCGGTCCCTCAGTCCTTCAGTCACTGCGAGCGCGGTCCCTCAGTCTTCAGTTGCTGGGAGCGCGGTCCCTCAGTCCCTTAGAGCGCAGTCCCTCAGTCCCTGGGAGCGCAGTCCCTCAGTCGCTGGGAGCGCAGTTCCTCAGTACCTGGGAGCGCCGTCCCTCAGTACTTGGAAGCGCGGTCCCTCAGTCCTTCAGTCGCTGGGAGCAAGGTCCTTCAGTCGCTGGGAGCGCAGTCCTTCAGTCGCTGGGAGCGCGGTCCCTCAGTCCTTCAGTCGCTGGATGCGCGGACCTTTAGTCGCTGGGAGCGCGGTCCCTCAGTCCTTAAGTCCCTGGGAGCGCAGTCCTCAGTCCCTGGGAGCGCAGTCCCTCAGTCCTTGGGAGCGCGGTCCCTCATTCCTTCAGTCCCTGGGAGCACGGTCCTTCAGTCGCTGGGAGACGCGGTCCCTCAGTCCTTCAGTCCCTGGGAGCACGGTCCTTCAGTCGCTGGGAGACGCGCTCCCTCAGTCCTTCAGTCCCTGGGAGTGTGGTCCCTCAGTCACTCAGTCCCTGGGAGCGCGGTCCTTCAGTCCATGGGAGCGCGGTCCCTCAGTCTTCAGTCGCTGGGAGCGCGGTCCCTCAGTCCCTTAGAGTGCAGTCCCTCAGTCCCTGTGAGCGCAGTCCCTCAGTCGCTGGGAGCGCAGTTACTCAGTACCTGGGAGCGCCGTCCCTCAGTACTTGGAAGCGCGGTCCCTCAGTCCTTCAGTCGCTGGGAGCAAGGTCCTTCAGTCACTGGGAGCGCAGTCCTTCAGTCGCTGGGAGCGCGGTCCCTCAGTCCTTCAGTCGCTGGATGCGTGGACCTTTAGTCGCTGGGAGCGTGGTCCCTCAGTCCTTAAGTCCCTGGGAGCGCAGTCTTCAGTCCCTGGGAGCGCAGTCCCTCAGTCCTTGGGAGCGCGGTCCCTCATTCCTTCAGTCCCTGGGAGCGCGGTCCCTCAGTCCTTCAGTCCCTGGGAGCACGGTCCTTCAGTCGCTGGGAGACGCGCTCCCTCAGTCCTTCAGTCCCTGGGAGTGTGGTCCCTCAGTCCCTCAGTCCCTGGGAGCGCGGTCCTTCAGTCCATGGGAGCGCGGTCCCTCAGTCCTTCAGTCGCTGGGAGCGCGGTCCCTCAGTCCCTGGGAGTGCGGTCCCTCAGTCCCTGGAGCACAGTCCTTCAGTCACTGGGAGCGCGGCCCCTCAGTCCCTGGGAGCGCGTTCCCTCCGTCCATCAGGCGCTGGGAGCGTGGTCCCTCAGTCCCTGGGAGTGTGGTCCTTCAGTCCTTGGAAGCGCGGTCTCTCAGTCCTTCAGTCGCTGGGAGTGCGGTCCCTCAGTCCTTCAGTCACTGGGAGCGCGGTCCTTCAGTCGCTGGGAGCGCGGTCCCTCAGTCCCTGGGAGCTCAGTCCCTGGGAGCGCGGTCTGTCAGTTTCGGAGCTCAGACCCTGGGAGTGCGGTCCCTCAGTCGCTGGGAGCACTGTCCCTCAGTCGCTGGGAGCGCGGTCCTTCAGTCGCTGGGAGCGCGGTCCCTCAGTCCCTGGGAGCGCGGTCCCTCAGTCCCTGGGAGCGCAGTCCCTCAGTCCCTGGGAGCGCAGTCCCTCAGTCGCTGGGAGCGCGGTCCTTCAGTCGCTAGGAGCGCAGTTCCTCAGTACCTGGGAGTGCGTTCCCTCAGTCCTTCAGTGGCTGGGAGCGCGGTCCCTCAGTCTTTCAGTCGCTGGGAGCGTGGTTCCTCCGTCCCTGGGAGCGCAGTCCCTCAGTCCCTGGTAGCGCAGTTCCTCAGTACCTGGGAACGCCGTACCTCAGTACTTGGAAGCGCGGTCCCTCAATCCTTCAGTCGCTGGGAGCGCGGTCCCTCAGTCCTTCAGTCGCTGGGAGCGCGGTCCCTCAGTCCCTGGGAGTGTGGTCCTTCAGTCCTTGGAAGCGCGGTCCCTCAGTCCTTCAGTCGCTGGGAGTGCGGTCCCTCAGTCCTTCAGTCACTGGGAGCGCGGTCCTTCAGTCGCTGGGAACGCGGTCCCTCAGTCCTTCAGTCGCTGGGAGCGCGATCCCTCAGTCCCTGGGAGTGCGGTCCCTCAGTCCCTGGGAGCACAGTCCTTCAGTCCCTGGGAGCGCGGTCCCTCAGTCCCTGGGAGCTCAGACACTGGGAGCGCGGTCTGTCAGTTTGGGAGCTCAGACACTGTGAGTGCGGTACCTCAGTCGCTGGGAGCGCTGTCCCTCAGTCGCAGGGAGCACGGTCCTTCAGTCACTGGAAGCGCGGTCCTTCAGTCGCTGGGAGCGCGGTCCCTCAGCCCTTCAGTCGCTGGGAGCAAGGCCCTTCAGTCGCTGGGAGCGCGGTCCTTCAGTCGCTGGGAGCGCGGTCCCTCAGTCCTTCAGTCGCTGGGAGCGCGGTCCCTCAGTCTCTGGGAGAGCAGTCCCTCAGTCCCTGGGAGCGCAGTACATCAGTTGCTGGGAGCGCGGTCCTTCAGTCGCTAGGAGCGCGGTCCTTCAGTCGCTAGGAGCGCAGTTCCTCAGTACCTAGGAGCGCAGTCCCTCAGTACTTAGAAGCGCTCAGTCATTCAGTCGCTGGGAGCGCGGTTCCTCAGTACCTGGGAGTGCAGTCCCTCAGTCCTTCAGTCGCTGGGAGCGCGGTCCCTCAGTCCTTCAGTCGCTGGGAGCGTGGACCCTCAGTCCTTCAGTCGCTGGGAGCGCGGATCTTTAGTTGCTGGGAGCGCAGTCCCTCAGTCCCTGGGAGCGCGGTCCCTCAGTCCTTAAGTCCCTGGAAGTGAGGTCCTCAGTCCCTGGGAGCGCGGTCCTTCAGTAGCTGGGAGACGCGCTCCCTCAGTCCTTCAATCCCTGGAAGTGTGGTCCCTCAGTCCTTCAGTCCCTGGGAGCGCAGTCCCTCAGTCCTTCAGTCCCTAGGAGCGTGGTCCTTCTGTCGCTGGGAAAGGCGGTCCCTCAGCCCCTCAGTCTCTGGAAGCGCGGTCCCTCAGTCCTTCAGTTGCTGGGAGCACGGTCCCTCAGTCCTTCAGTCGCTAGGAGCGTTGTCCCTTAGTCCCTGGGAGTGCAGTCCCTCAGTCCCTGGGAGCGCAGTCCTTCAGTCACTGGGAGCGCGGCCCCTCAGTCCCTGGGAGTGCGGTCCTTCAGTCCATCAGGCGCTGGGAGCACGGTCCTTCAGTCGCTGGAAGCGCGGTCCTTCAGTCGCTGGGAGCGCGGTCCCTCAGCCCTTCAGTCGCTGGGAGCGCGGTCCTTTAGTCGCTGGGAGCGCAGTTCCTCAGTCCCTGGGAGCGCGGTCCCTCAGTTCTTAAGTCCCTGGAAGTGAGGTCCTCAGTTCCTGGGAGCGCAGTCCCTCAGTCACTGGGAGCGCGGACCCTCATTCCTTCAGTCCCTGGGAGCGCGGTCCCTCAGTCCTTCAGTCACTGGGAGCGCGGTCCTTCTGTCGCTGGGAGAGGCGGTCCCTCAGTCCCTCAGTCTCTGGAAGCGCGGTCACTCAGTCCTTCAGTCGCTGGGAGCGCGGTCCCTCAGTCCTTCAGTCGCTAGGAGCGTTGTCCCTCAGTCCCTGGGAGTGCGGTCCCTCAGTCCCTGGGAGCGTAGTCCTTCAGTCCCTGGGAGCGCGGCCCCTCAGTCCCTGGGAGTGCGGTCCCTCAGTCCATCAGGCGCTGGGAGCACGGTCCTTCAGTCGCTGGAAGCGCGGTCATTCAGTCGCTGGGAGCGCGGTCCCTCAGCCCTTCAGTCGCTGGGAGCGCGGTCCCTCAGTCGCTGGGAGCGCGGTTCCTCATTACCTGGGAGTGCGGTCCCTCAGTCCTTCAGTCACTGCGAGCGCGGTCCCTCAGTCTTCAGTTGCTGGGAGCGCGGTCCCTCAGTCCCTGAGAGCGCAGTCCCTCAGTCCCTGGGAGCGCAGTCCCTCAGTCGCTGGTAGCGCAGTTCCTCAGTACCTGGGAGCGCCGTCCCTCAGTACTTGGAAGCGCGGTCCCTCAGTCCTTCAGTCGCTGGGAGCAAGGTCCTTCAGTCGCTGGGAGCGCAGTCCTTCAGTCGCTGGGAGCGCGGTCCCTCAGTCCTTCAGTCCCTGGGAGTGTGGTCCCTCAGTCCTTCAGTCCCTGGGAGCGCGGTCCCTCAGTCTTCAGTCGCTGGGAGCGCGGTCCCTCAGTCCCTTAGAGTGCAGTCCCTCAGTCCCTGGGAGCGCAGTCCCTCAGTCGCTGGGAGCGCAGTTCCTCAGTACCTGGGAGCGCCGTCCCTCAGTACTTGGAAGCGCGGTCCCTCAGTCCTTCAGTCGCTGGGAGCAAGGTCCTTCAGTCACTGGGAGCGCAGTCCTTCAGTCGCTGGGAGCGCGGTCCCTCAGTCCTTCAGTCGCTGGATGCGCGGACCTTTAGTCGCTGGGAGCGTGGTCCCTCAGTCCTTAAGTCCCTGGGAGCGCAGTCTTCAGTCCCTGGGAGCGCAGTCCCTCAGTCCTTGGGAGCGCGGTCCCTCATTCCTTCAGTCCCTGGGAGCGCGGTCCCTCAGTCCTTCAGTCCCTGGGAGCACGGTCCTTCAGTCGCTGGGAGACGCGCTCCCTCAGTCCTTCAGTCCCTGGGAGTGTGGTCCCTCAGTCCCTCAGTCCCTGGGAGCGCGGTCCTTCAGTCCATGGGACGCGGTCCCTCAGTCCTTCAGTCGCTGGGAGCGCGGTCCCTCAGTCCCTGGGTGTGCGGTCCCTCAGTCCCTGGAGCGCAGTCCTTCAGTCACTGGGAGCGCGGCCCCTCAGTCCCTGGGAGCGCGTTCCCTCCGTCCATCAGGCGCTGGGAGCGCGGTCCCTCAGTCCCTGGGAGTGTGGTCCTTCAGTCCTTGGAAGCGCGGTCTCTCAGTCCTTCAGTCGCTGGGAGTGCGGTCCCTCAGTCCTTCAGTCACTGGGAGCGCGGTCCTTCAGTCGCTGGGAGCGCGGTCCCTCAGTCCCTGGGAGCTCAGTCCCTGGGAGCGTGGTCTGTCAGTTTCGGAGCTCAGACCCTGGGAGTGCGGTCCCTCAGTCGCTGGGAGCACTGTCCCTCAGTCGCTGGGAGCGCGGTCCTTCAGTCGCTGGGAGCGCGGTCCCTCAGTCCCTGGGAGCGCAGTCCCTCAGTCCCTGGGAGCGCAGTCCCTCAGTCGCTGGGAGCGCGGTCCTTCAGTCGCTAGGAGCGCAGTTCCTCAGTACCTGGGAGTGCGTTCCCTCAGTCCTTCAGTGGCTGGGAGCGCGGTCCCTCAGTCTTTCAGTCGCTGGGAGCGTGGTTCCTCCGTCCCTGGGAGCGCAGTCCCTCAGTCCCTGGTAGCGCAGTTCCTCAGTACCTGGGAACGCCGTACCTCAGTACTTGGAAGCGCGGTCCCTCAATCCTTCAGTCGCTGGGAGCGCGGTCCCTCAGTCCTTCAGTCGCTGGGAGCGCGGTCCCTCAGTCCCTGGGAGTGTGGTCCTTCAGTCCTTGGAAGCGCGGTCCCTCAGTCCTTCAGTCGCTGGGAGTGCGGTCCCTCAGTCCTTCAGTCACTGGGAGCGCGGTCCTTCAGTCGCTGGGAGCGCGGTCCCTCAGTCCTTCAGTCGCTGGGAGCGCGGTCCCTCAGTCCCTGGGAGTGCGGTCCCTCAGTCCCTGGGAGCGCAGTCCTTCAGTCGCTGGGTGCGCGACCCCTCAGTCCCTGGGAGCGCGGCCCCTCAGTCCATCAGGCGCTGGGAGCGCGGTCCCTCAGTCCCTGGGAGCACAGTCCTTCAGTCCCTGGGAGCGCGGTCCCTCAGTCCCTGGGAGCTCAGACCCTGGGAGCGCTGTCTGTCAGTTTGGGAGCTCAGACACTGGGAGTGCGGTGCCTCAGTCGCTGGGAGCGCTGTCCCTCAGTCGCAGGGAGCACGGTCCTTCAGTCACTGGAAGCGCGGTCCTTCAGTCGCTGGGAGCGCGGTCCCTCTGCCCTTCAGTCGCTGGGAGCAAGGCCCTTCAGTCGCTGGGAGCGCGGTCCTTCAGTCGCTGGGAGCGCGGTCCCTCAGTCCTTCAGTCGCTGGGAGCGCGGTCCCTCAGTCTCTGGGAGAGCAGTCCCTCAGTCCCTGGGAGCGCAGTACATCAGTTGCTGGGAGCGCGGTCCTTCAGTCGCTAGGAGCGCAGTTCCTCAGTACCTAGGAGCGCAGTCCCTCAGTACTTAGAAGCGCTCAGTCATTCAGTCGCTGGGAGCGCGGTTCCTCAGTACCTGGGAGTGCAGTCCCTCAGTCCTTCAGTCGCTGGGAGCGCGGTCCCTCAGTCCTTCAGTCGCTGGGAGCGTGGTCCCTCAGTCCTTCAGTCGCTGGGAGCGCGGATCTTTAGTTGCTGGGAGCACAGTCCCTCAGTCGCTGGGAGCGCGGTCCCTCAGTCCTTAAGTCCCTGGAAGTGAGGTCCTCAGTCCCTGGGAGCGCGGTCCTTCAGTAGCTGGGAGACGCGCTCCCTCAGTCCTTCAATCCCTGGAAGTGTGGTCCCTCAGTCCTTCAGTCCCTGGGAGCGCAGTCCCTCAGTCCTTCAGTCCCTAGGAGCGTGGTCCTTCTGTCGCTGGGAAAGGCGGTCCCTCAGTCCCTCAGTCTCTGGAAGCGCGGTCCCTCAGTCCTTCAGTTGCTGGGAGCGCGGTCCCTCAGTCCTTCAGTCGCTAGGAGCGTTGTCCCTTAGTCCCTGGGAGTGCAGTCCCTCAGTCCCTGGGAGCGCAGTCCTTCAGTCACTGGGAGCGCGGACCCTCAGTCCCTGGGAGTGCGGTCCTTCAGTCCATCAGGCGCTGGGAGCACGGTCCTTCAGTCGCTGGAAGCGCGGTCCTTCAGTCGCTGGGAGCGCGGTCCCTCAGCCCTTCAGTCGCTGGGAGCGCGGTCCTTTAGTCGCTGGGAGCGCAGTTCCTCAGTCCCTGGGAGCGCGGTCCCTCAGTTCTTAAGTCCCTGGAAGTGAGGTCCTCAGTCCCTGGGAGCGCAGTCCCTCAGTCACTGGGAGCGCGGACCCTCATTCCTTCAGTCCCTGGGAGCGCGGTCCCTCAGTCCTTCAGTCCCTGGGAGCGCGGTCCTTCAGTAGCTGGGAGACGCGCTCCCTCAGTCCTTCAATCCCTGGAAGGGTGGTCCCTCAGTCCTTCAGTCCCTGGGAGCGCAGTCTCTCAGTCCTTCAGTCCCTGGGAGCGCGGTCCTTCTGTCGCTGGGAGAGGCGGTCCCTCAGTCCCTCAGTCTCTGGAAGCGCGGTCACTCAGTCCTTCAGTCGCTGGGAGCGCGGTCCCTCAGTCCTTCAGTCGCTAGGAGCGTTGTCCCTCAGTCCCTGGGAGTGCGGTCCCTCAGTCCCTGGGAGCGTAGTCCTTCAGTCCCTGGGAGCGCGGCCCCTCAGTCCCTGGGAGTGCGGTCCCTCAGTCCATCAGGCGCTGGGAGCACGGTCCTTCAGTCGCTGGAAGCGCGGTCCTTCAGTTGCTGGGAGCGCGGTCCCTCAGCCCTTCAGTCGCTGGGAGCGCGGTCCCTCAGTCGCTGGGAGCGCGGTTCCTCATTACCTGGGAGTGCGGTCCCTCAGTCCTTCAGTCACTGCGAGCGCGGTCCCTCAGTCTTCAGTTGCTGGGAGCGCGGTCCCTCAGTCCCTTAGAGCGCAGTCCCTCAGTCCCTGGGAGCGCAGTCCCTCAGTCGCTGGGAGCGCAGTTCCTCAGTACCTGGGAGCGCCGTCCCTCAGTACTTGGAAGCGCGGTCCCTCAGTCCTTCAGTCGCTGGGAGCAAGGTCCTTCAGTCGCTGGGAGCGCAGTCCTTCAGTCGCTGGGAGCGCGGTCCCTCAGTCCTTCAGTCCCTGGGAGTGTGGTCCCTCAGTCCTTCAGTCGCTGGGAGTGCGGTCCTTCAGTCCCTGGGAGCGCGGTCCCTCAGTCCTTGAGTCCCTGGGAGCGCAGTCCCTCAGTCCTTCAGTCCCTGGGAGCGTGGTCCTTCAGTCGCTGGGAGAGGCGGTCCCTCAGTCCTTCAGTCGCTGGGAGCGCGGTCCCTCAGTCCTTCAGTCGCTGGAAGCGTGGTCCCTCAGTCCTTCAGTCGCTGGGAGCGCGGTCCCTCAGTCCTTCAGTCGCTGGGAGCGTTGTCCCTCAGTCCCTGGGAGCGTGGTCCCTCAGTCCTTTAGCCCTGGGAGCGCAGTCCTTCAGTCCCTGGGAGCGCGGTCCCTCAGTCCTTCAGTCGCTGGGATCGCGGACCCTCAGTCCCTGGGAGTGCGGTCCCTAAGTCCCTGGGAGCGCAGTCCTTCAGTCGCTGGGAGCGCGGTCCCTCAGTCCATCAGGCGCTGGGAGCGCGGTCCCTCAGTCCCTGGGAGCTTAGTCCCTGGGAGCGTGGTCTGTCAGTTTGGGAGCTCAGACCCTGGGAGCGCTGTCCCTCAGTCGCTGGGAGCGCGGTCCCTCAGTCCTTCAGTCGCTGGGAGCGCGGTCCTTCAGTCCCTGGTCGTGCGGTACCTCAGTCCTTCAGTCCCTGGGAGCACGGTCCTTCAGTCGCTGGGAGCGCAGTCCTTCAGTCGCTGGGAGCGCGGTCCCTCAGTCCTTCAGTCCCTGGGAGTGTGGTCCCTCAGTCCTTCAGTCGCTGGGAGTGCGGTCCTTCAGTCCCTGGGAGCGCGGTCCCTCAGTCTTCAGTCGCTGGGAGCGCGGTCCCTCAGTCCCTTAGAGTGCAGTCCCTCAGTCCCTGTGAGCGCAGTCCCTCAGTCGCTGGGAGCGCAGTTCCTCAGTACCTGGGAGCGCCGTCCCTCAGTACTTGGAAGCGCGGTCCCTCAGTCCTTCAGTCGCTGGGAGCAAGGTCCTTCAGTCACTGGGAGCGCAGTCCTTCAGTCGCTGGGAGCGCAGTCCCTCAGTCCTTCAGTCGCTGGATGCGCGGACCTTTAGTCGCTGGGAGCGTGGTCCCTCAGTCCTTAAGTCCCTGGGAGCGCAGTCTTCAGTCCCTGGGAGCGCAGTCCCTCAGTCCTTGGGAGCGCGGTCCCTCATTCCTTCAGTCCCTGGGAGCGCGGTCCCTCAGTCCTTCAGTCCCTGGGAGCACGGTCCTTCAGTCGCTGGGAGACGCGCTCCCTCAGTCCTTCAGTCCCTGGGAGTGTGGTCCCTCAGTCCCTCAGTCCCTGGGAGCGCGGTCCTTCAGTCCATGGGAGCGCGGTCCCTCAGTCCTTCAGTCGCTGGGAGCGCGGTCCCTCAGTCCCTGGGAGTGCGGTCCCTCAGTCCCTGGAGCGCAGTCCTTCAGTCACTGGGAGCGCGGCCCCTCAGTCCCTGGGAGCGCGTTCCCTCCATCCATCAGGCGCTGGGAGCGCGGTCCCTCAGTCCCTGGGAGTGTGGTCCTTCAGTCCTTGGAAGCGCGGTCTCTCAGTCCTTCAGTCGCTGGGAGTGCGGTCCCTCAGTCCTTCAGTCACTGGGAGCGCGGTCCTTCAGTCGCTGGGAGCGCGGTCCCTCAGTCCCTGGGAGCTCAGTCCCTGGGAGCGCGGTCTGTCAGTTTCGGAGCTCAGACCCTGGGAGTGCGGTCCCTCAGTCGCTGGGAGCACTGTCCCTCAGTCGCTGGGAGCGCGGTCCTTCAGTCGCTGGGAGCGCGGTCCCTCAGTCCCTGGGAGCGCGGTCCCTCAGTCCCTGGGAGCGCAGTCCCTCAGTCCCTGGGAGCGCAGTCCCTCAGTCGCTGGGAGCGCGGTCATTCAGTTGCTAGGAGCGCAGTTCCTCAGTACCTGGGAGTGCGTTCCCTCAGTCCTTCAGTGGCTGGGAGCGCGGTCCCTCAGTCTTTCAGTCGCTGGGAGCGTGGTTCCTCCGTCCCTGGGAGCGCAGTCCCTCAGTCCCTGGGAGCGCAGTTCCTCAGTACCTGGGAACGCCGTACCTCAGTACTTGGAAGCGCGGTCCCTCAATCCTTCAGTCGCTGGGAGCGCGGTCCCTCAGTACTTCAGTCACTGGGAGCGCGGTCCCTCAGTCCCTGGGAGTGTGGTCCTTCAGTCCTTGGAAGCGCGGTCCCTCAGTCCTTCAGTCGCTGGGAGTGCGGTCCCTCAGTCCTTCAGTCACTGGGAGCGCGGTCCTTCAGTCGCTGGGAGCGCGGTCCCGCAGTCCTTCAGTCGCTGGGAGCGCGGTCCCTCAGTCCCTGGGAGTGCGGTCCCTCAGTCCCTGGGAGCGCAGTCCTTCAGTCGCTGGGTGCGCGACCCCTCAGTCCCTGGGAGCGCGGCCCCTCAGTCCATCAGGCGCTGGGAGCGCGGTCCCTCAGTCCCTGGGAGCACAGTCCTTCAGTCCCTGGGAGCGCGGTCCCTCAGTCCCTGGGAGCTCAGACCCTGGGAGCGCGGTCTGTCAGTTTGGGAGCTCAGACACTGTGAGTGCGGTACCTCAGTCGCTGGGAGCGCTGTCCCTCAGTCGCAGGGAGCACGGTCCTTCAGTCACTGGAAGCGCGGTCCTTCAGTAGCTGGGAGCGCGGTCCCTCAGCCCTTCAGTCGCTGGGAGCAAGGCCCTTCAGTCGCTGGGAGCGCGGTCCTTCAGTCGCTGGGAGCGCGGTCCCTCAGTCCTTCAGTCGCTGGGAGCGCGGTCCCTCAGTCTCTGGGAGAGCAGTCCCTCAGTCCCTGGGAGCGCAGTACATCAGTTGCTGGGAGCGCGGTCCTTCAGTCGCTAGGAGCGCAGTTCCTCAGTACCTAGGAGCGCAGTCCCTCAGTACTTAGAAACGCTCAGTCATTCAGTCGCTGGGAGCGCGGTTCCTCAGTACCTGGGAGTGCAGTCCCTCAGTCCCTCAGTCACTGGGAGCGCGGACCCTCATTCCTTCAGTCCCTGGGAGCGCGGTCCCTCAGTCCTTCAGTCGCTGGGAGCCCGGTCCTTCAGTAGCTGGGAGACGCGCTCCCTCAGTCCTTCAATCCCTGGATGTGTGGTCCCTCAGTCCTTCAGTCCCTGGGAGCGCAGTCCCTCAGTCCTTCAGTCCCTAGGGGCGTGGTCCTTCTGTCGCTGGGAAAGGCGGTCCCTCAGTCCCTCAGTCTCTGGAAGCGCGGTCCCTCAGTCCTTCAGTTGCTGGGAGCGCGGTCCCTCAGTCCTTCAGTCGCTAGGAGCGTTGTCCCTTAGTCCCTGGGAGTGCAGTCCCTCAGTCCCTGGGAGCGCAGTCCTTCAGTCACTGGGAGCGCGGCCCCTCAGTCCTTGGGAGTGCGGTCCTTCAGTCCATCAGGCGCTGGGAGCACGGTCCTTCAGTCGCTGGAAGCGCGGTCCTTCAGTCGCTGGGAGCGCGGTCCCTCAGCCCTTCAGTCGCTGGGAGCGCGGTCCTTTAGTCGCTGGGAGCGCAGTTCCTCAGTCCCTGGGAGCGCGGTCCCTCAGTTCTTAAGTCCCTGGAAGTGAGGTCCTCAGTCCCTGGGAGCGCAGTCCCTCAGTCACTGGGAGCGCGGACCCTCATTCCTTCAGTCCCTGGGAGCGCGGTCCCTCAGTCCTTCAGTCCCTGGGAGCGCGGTCCTTCAGTAGCTGGGAGACGCGCTCCCTCAGTCCTTCAATCCCTGGAAGGGTGGTCCCTCAGTCCTTCAGTCCCTGGGAGCGCAGTCTCTCAGTCCTTCAGTCCCTGGGAGCGCGGTCCTTCTGTCGCTGGGAGAGGCGGTCCCTCAGTCCCTCAGTCTCTGGAAGCGCGGTCACTCAGTCCTTCAGTCGCTGGGAGCGCGGTCCCTCAGTCCTTCAGTCGCTAGGAGCGTTGTCCCTCAGTCCCTGGGAGTGCGGTCCCTTAGTCCCTGGGAGCGTAGTCCTTCAGTCCCTGGGAGCGCGGCCCCTCAGTCCCTGGGAGTGCGGTCCCTCAGTCCATCAGGCGCTGGGAGTACGGTCCTTCAGTCGCTGGAAGCGCGGTCCTTCAGTCGCTGGGAGCGCGGTCCCTCAGCCCTTCAGTCGCTGGGAGCGCGGTCCCTCAGTCGCTGGGAGCGCGGTTCCTCATTACCTGGGAGTGCGGTCCCTCAGTCCTTCAGTCACTGCGAGCGCGGTCCCTCAGTCTTCAGTTGCTGGGAGCGCGGTCCCTCAGTCCCTGAGAGCGCAGTCCCTCAGTCCCTGGGAGCGCAGTCCCTCAGTCGCTGGGAGCGCAGTTCCTCAGTACCTGGGAGCGCCGTCCCTCAGTACTTGGAAGCGCGGTCCCTCAGTCCTTCAGTCGCTGGGAGCAAGGTCCTTCAGTCGCTGGGAGCGCAGTCCTTCAGTCGCTGGGAGCGCGATCCCTCAGTCCTTCAGTCCCTGGGAGTGTGGTCCCTCAGTCCTTCAGTCGATGGGAGTGCGGTCCTTCAGTCCCTGGGAGCGCGGTCCCTCAGTCCTTGAGTCCCTGGGAGCGCAGTCCCTCAGTCCTTCAGTCCCTGGGAGCGTGGTCCTTCAGTCGCTGGGAGAGGCGGTCCCTCAGTCCTTCAGTCGCTGGGAGCGCGGTCCCTCAGTCCTTCAGTCGCTGGAAGCGCGGTCCCTCAGTCCTTCAGTCGCTGGGAGCGCGGTCCTTCAGTCCTTCAGTCGCTGGGAGCGCGGTCCTTCAGTCCCTGGTCGTGCGGTACCTCAGTCCTTCAGTCCCTGGGAGCACGGTCCTTCAGTCGCTGGGAGTGCGGTCCCTCAGTCCTTCAGTCGTTGGGAGCGCGGTCCCTCAGTCCTTCAGTCGCTGGGAACGCGGTCCCTCAATCCCTGGGAGCGCAGTCCCTCAGTCTCTGGGAGCGCAGTCCCTCAGTCGCTGGGAGCGCGGTCCTTCAGTCGCTAGGAGTGCGGTCCCTCAGTCCCTGGGAGTTTGGTCCTTTAGTCCTTGGAAGCGCAGTCCCTCAGTCCTTCAGTCGCTGGGAGACGCGCTCCCTCAGTCCTTCAGTCCCTGGGATCACGGTCCTTCAGTCGCTGGGAGCGCGGTCCCTCAATCCTTCAGTCGCTGGGAGCGCGGTCCCTCAGTCCTTCTGTTGCTGGGAGCGCAGTCCCTCAGTCCCTGGGAGCACGGTCCCTCAGCCCTTCAGTCCCTGGGAGCGCGGTCCTTCAGTCCCTGGTAGTACGGTCCCTCAGTCCTTCAGTCCCTGGGAGCGCGGTCCCTCAGTCCTTCAGTCCCTGGGAGTGCGGTCCCTCAGTCATTCAGTCCCTGGGAGCGCGGTCCCTCAGTCTTTCAGTCACTGGGAGCGCAGTCCCTCAATTGCTGGGAGTGCGGTTCCTCAGTCCCTGGGAGCGCAGTCCTTCAGTCGCTGGGAGCACGGCCCCTCAGTCCTTCGGTCGCTGGGAGCGCAGTCCCTCAGTCTCTGGGAACACCGTCCCACAGTACTTCAGTCACTGGGAGCGCGGTCCCTCAGTCCCTGGGAGCGCGATCCCTCAGTCCCTGAGTCCCTGGGAGTGCGGTCCCTCAGTCCCTGGGAGCGCGGTCCCTCAGTCATTCAGTCCCTGGGAGCGCGTTCCCTCAGTGTTTCAGTCGCTGGGAGCGCAGTCCCTCAATTGCTGGGAGTGCGGTCCCTCAGTCCCTGGGAGCGCAGTCCTTCAGTCGCTGGGAGCGCGGCCCCTCAGTCCCTGGACCGTGGTCCCTCAGTCCTTCAGTCGCTGGGAGCGCGGTCCCTCAGTCTTTGGGACCACGGTCCCACAGTACTTCAGTCACTGGGAGCGCGGTCCCTCAGTCACTGGGAGCGCGGTCCCTCAGTCCTTGAGTCCCTGGGAGCGCAGTCCCTCAGTCCTTCAGTCCCTGGGAGCGTGGTCCTTCAGTCGCTGGGAGAGGCGGTCCCTCAGTCCTTCAGTCGCTGGGAGTGCGGTCCCTCAGTCCTTCAGTCGCTGGAAGCGCGGTCCCTCAGTCCTTCAGTCGCTGGGAGCGCGGTCCTTCAGTCCTTCAGTCGCTGGGAGCGCGGTCCTTCAGTCCCTGGTCGTGCGGTACCTCAGTCCTTCAGTCCCTGGGAGCACGGTCCTTCAGTCGCTGGGAGCGCAGTCCTTCAGTCGCTGGGAGCGCGGTCCCTCAGTCCTTTAGTCCCTGGGAGTGTGGTCCCTCAGTCCTTCAGTCACTGGGAGTGCGGTCCTTCAGTCCCTGGGAGCGCGGTCCCTCAGTCTTCAGTCGCTGGGAGCGCGGTCCCTCAGTCCCTTAGAGTGCAGTCCCTCAGTCCCTGTGAGCGCAGTCCCTCAGTCGCTGGGAGCGCAGTTCCTCAGTACCTGGGAGCGCCGTCCCTCAGTACTTGGAAGCGCGGTCCCTCAGTCCTTCAGTCGCTGGGAGCAAGGTCCTTCAGTCACTGGGAGCGCAGTCCTTCAGTCGCTGGGAGCGCGGTCCCTCAGTCCTTCAGTCGCTGGATGCGCGGACCTTTAGTCGCTGGGAGCGTGGTCCCTCAGTCCTTAAGTCCCTGGGAGCGCAGTCTTCAGTCCCTGGGAGCGCAGTCCCTCAGTCCTTGGGAGCGCGGTCCCTCATTCCTTCAGTCCCTGGGAGCGCGGTCCCTCAGTCCTTCAGTCCCTGGGAGCACGGTACTTCAGTCGCTGGGAGACGCGCTCCCTCAGTCCTTCAGTCCCTGGGAGTGTGGTCCCTCAGTCCCTCAGTCCCTGGGAGCGCGGTCCTTCAGTCCATGGGAGCGCGGTCCCTCAGTCCTTCAGTCGCTGGGAGCGCGGTCCCTCAGTCCCTGGGAGTGCGGTCCCTCAGTCCCTGGAGCGCAGTCCTTCAGTCACTGGGAGCGCGGCCCCTCAGTCCCTGGGAGCGCGTTCCCTCCGTCCATCAGGCGCTGGGAGCGCGGTCCCTCAGTCCCTGGGAGTGTGGTCCTTCAGTCCTTGGAAGCGCGGTCTCTCAGTCCTTCAGTCGCTGGGAGTGCGGTCCCTCAGTCCTTCAGTCACTGGGAGCGCGGTCCTTCAGTCGCTGGGAGCGCGGTCCCTCAGTCCCTGGGAGCTCAGTCCCTGGGAGCGCGGTCTGTCAGTTTCGGAGCTCAGACCCTGGGAGTGCAGTCCCTCAGTCGCTGGGAGCACTGTCCCTCAGTCGCTGGGAGCGCGGTCCTTCAGTCGCTGGGAGCGCGGTCCCTCAGTCCCTGGGAGCGCGGTCCCTCAGTCCCTGGGAGCGCAGTCCCTCAGTCCCTGGGAGCGCAGTCCCTCAGTCGCTGGGAGCGCGGTCCTTCAGTCGCTAGGAGCGCAGTTCCTCAGTACCTGGGAGTGCGTTCCCTCAGTCCTTCAGTGGCTGGGAGCGCGGTCCCTCAGTCTTTCAGTCGCTGGGAGCGTGGTTCCTCCGTCCCTGGGAGCGCAGTCCCTCAGTCCCTGGGAGCGCAGTTCCTCAGTACCTGGGAACGCCGTACCTCAGTACTTGGAAGCGCGGTCCCTCAATCCTTCAGTCGCTGGGAGCGCGGTCCCTCAGTCCTTCAGTCGCTGGGAGCGCGGTCCCTCAGTCCCTGGGAGTGTGGTCCTTCAGTCCTTGGAAGCGCGGTCCCTCAGTCCTTCAGTCGCTGGGAGTGCGGTCCCTCAGTCCTTCAGTCACTGGGAGCGCGGTCCTTCAGTCGCTGGGAGCGCGGTCCCTCAGTCCTTCAGTCGCTGGGAGTGCGGTCCCTCAGTCCCTGGGAGTGCGGTCCCTCAGTCCCTGGGAGCGCAGTCCTTCAGTCGCTGGGTGCGCGACCCCTCAGTCCCTGGGAGCGCGGCCCCTCAGTCCATCAGGCGCTGGGAGCGCGGTCCCTCAGTCCCTGGGAGCACAGTCCTTCAGTCCCTGGGAGCGCGGTCCCTCAGTCCCTGGGAGCTCAGACCCTGGGCGCGCGGCCTGTCAGTTTGGGAGCTCAGACACTGTGAGTGCGGTACCTCAGTCGCTGGGAGCGCTGTCCCTCAGTCGCAGGGAGCACGGTCCTTCAGTCACTGGAAGCGCGGTCCTTCAGTCGCTGGGAGCGCGGTCCCTCAGCCCTTCAGTCGCTGGGAGCAAGGCCCTTCAGTCGCTGGGAGCGCGGTCCTTCAGTCGCTGGGAGCGCGGTCCCTCAGTCCTTCAGTCGCTGGGAGCGCGGCCCCTCAGTCTCTGGGAGAGCAGTCCCTCAGTCCCTGGGAGCGCAGTACATCAGTTGCTGGGAGCGCGGTCCTTCAGTCGCTAGGAGCGCAGTTCCTCAGTACCTAGGAGCGCAGTCCCTCAGTACTTAGAAACGCTCAGTCATTCAGTCGCTGGGAGCGCGGTTCCTCAGTACCTGGGAGTGCAGTCCCTCAGTCCTTCAGTCGCTGGGAGCGCGGTCCCTCAGTCCTTCAGTCGCTGGGAGCGCGGTCCCTCAGCCCTTCAGTCGCTGGGAGCGCGGTCCTTTAGTCGCTGGGAGCGCAGTTCCTCAGTCCCTGGGAGCGCGGTCCCTCAGTTCTTAAGTCCCTGGAAGTGAGGTCCTCAGTCCCTGGGAGCGCAGTCCCTCAGTCACTGGGAGCGCGGACACTCATTCCTTCAGTCCCTGGGAGCGCGGTCCCTCAGTCCTTCAGTCCCTGGGAGCGCGGTCCTTCAGTAGCTGGGAGACGCGCTCCCTCAGTCCTTCAATCCCTGGAAGGGTGGTCCCTCAGTCCTTCAGTCCCTGGGAGCGCAGTCTCTCAGTCCTTCAGTCCCTGGGAGCGCGGTCCTTCTGTCGCTGGGAGAGGCGGTCCCTCAGTCCCTCAGTCTCTGGAAGCGCGGTCACTCAGTCCTTCAGTCGCTGGGAGCGCGGTCCCTCAGTCCTTCAGTCGCTAGGAGCGTTGTCCCTCAGTCCCTGGGAGTGCGGTCCCTCAGTCCCTGGGAGCGTAGTCCTTCAGTCCCTGGGAGCGCGGCCCCTCAGTCCCTGGGAGTGCGGTCCCTCAGTCCATCAGGCGCTGGGAGCACGGTCCTTCAGGCGCTGGAAGCGCGGTCCTTCAGTCGCTGGGAGCGCGGTCCCTCAGCCCTTCAGTCGCTGGGAGCGCGGTCCCTCAGTCGCTGGGAGCGCGGTTCCTCATTATCTGGGAGTGCGGTCCCTCAGTCCTTCAGTCACTGCGAGCGCGGTCCCTCAGTCTTCAGTTGCTGGGAGCGCGGTCCCTCAGTCCCTGAGAGCGCAGTCCCTCAGTCCCTGGGAGCGCAGTTCCTCAGTACCTGGGAGCGCCGTCCCTCAGTACTTGGAAGCGCGGTCCCTCAGTCCTTCAGTCGCTGGGAGCAAGGTCCTTCAGTCGCTGGGAGCGCAGTCCTTCAGTCGCTGGGAGCGCTGTCCCTCAGTCCTTCAGTCCCTGGGAGTGTGGTCCCTCAGTCCTTCAGTCGCTGGGAGTGCGGTCCTTCAGTCCCTGGGAGCGCGGTCCCTCAGTCCTTGAGTCCCTGGGAGCGCAGTCCCTCAGTCCTTCAGTCCCTGGGAGCGTGGTCCTTCAGTCGCTGGGAGAGGCGGTCCCTCAGTCCTTCAGTCGTTGGGAGCGCGGTCCCTCAGTCCTTCAGTCGCTGGAAGCGCGGTCCCTCAGTCCTTCAGTCGCTGGGAGCGCGGTCCTTCAGTCCTTCAGTCGCTGGGAGCGCGGTCCTTCAGTCCCTGGTCGTGCGGTACCTCAGTCCTTCAGTCCCTGGGAGCACGGTCCTTCAGTCGCTGGGAGTGCGGTCCCTCAGTCCTTCAGTCGTTGGGAGCGCGGTCCCTCAGTCCTTCAGTCGCTGGGAACGCGGTCCCTCAATCCCTGGGAGCGCAGTCCCTCAGTCTCTGGGAGCGCAGTCCCTCAGTCGCTGGGAGCGCGGTCCTTCAGTCGCTAGGAGTGCGGTCCCTCAGTCCCTGGGAGTTTGGTCCTTTAGTCCTTGGAAGCGCAGTCCCTCAGTCCTTCAGTCGCTGGGAGACGCGCTCCCTCAGTCCTTCAGTCCCTGGGATCACGGTCCTTCAGTCGCTGGGAGCGCGGTCCCTCAATCCTTCAGTCGCTGGGAGCGCGGTCCCTCAGTCCTTCTGTTGCTGGGAGCGCAGTCCCTCAGTACCTGGGAGCACGGTTCCTCAGCCCTTCAGTCCCTGGGAGCGCGGTCCTTCAGTCCCTGGTAGTACGGTCCCTCAGTCCTTCAGTCCCTGGGAGCGCGGTCCCTCAGTCCTTCAGTCCCTGGGAGTGCGGTCCCTCAGTCATTCAGTCCCTGGGAGCGCGGTCCCTCAGTCTTTCAGTCACTGGGAGCGCAGTCCCTCAATTGCTGGGAGTGCGGTTCCTCAGTCCCTGGGAGCGCAGTCCTTCAGTCGCTGGGAGCACGGCCCCTCAGTCCTTCGGTCGCTGGGAGCGCAGTCCCTCAGTCTCTGGGAACACGGTCCCACAGTACTTCAGTCACTGGGAGCGCGGTCCCTCAGTCCCTGGGAGCGCGATCCCTCAGTCCCTGAGTCCCTGGGAGTGCGGTCCCTCAGTCCCTGGGAGCGCGGTCCCTCAGTCATTCAGTCCCTGGGAGCGCGTTCCCTCAGTCTTTCAGTCGCTGGGAGCGCAGTCCCTCAATTGCTGGGAGTGCGGTCCCTCAGTCCCTGGGAGCGCAGTCCTTCAGTCGCTGGGAGCGCGGCCCCTCAGTCCCTGGACCGTGGTCCCTCAGTCCTTCAGTCGCTGGGAGCGCGGTCCCTCAGTCTTTGGGACCACGGTCCCACAGTACTTCAGTCACTGGGAGCGCGGTCCCTCAGTCACTGGGAGCGCGGTTCCTCATTACCTGGGAGTGCGGTCCCTCAGTCCTTCAGTCACTGCGAGCGCGGTCCCTCAGTCTTCAGTTGCTGGGAGCGCGGTCCCTCAGTCCCTTAGAGCGCAGTCCCTCAGTCCCTGGGAGCGCAGTCCCTCAGTCGCTGGGAGCGCAGTTCCTCAGTACCTGGGAGCGCCGTCCCTCAGTACTTGGAAGCGCGGTCCCTCAGTCCTTCAGTCGCTGGGAGCAAGGTCCTTCAGTCGCTGGGAGCGCAGTCCTTCAGTCGCTGGGAGCGCGGTCCCTCAGTCCTTCAGTCCCTGGGAGTGTGGTCCCTCAGTCCTTCAGTCGCTGGGAGTGCGGTCCTTCAGTCCCTGGGAGCGCGGTCCCTCAGTCCTTGAGTCCCTGGGAGCGCAGTCCCTCAGTCCTTCAGTCCCTGGGAGCGTGGTCCTTCAGTCGCTGAGAGAGGCGGTCCCTCAGTCCTTCAGTCGCTGGGAGCGCGGTCCCTCAGTCCTTCAGTCGCTGGAAGCGCGGTCCCTCAGTCCTTCAGTCGCTGGGAGCGCGGTCCCTCAGTCCTTCAGTCGCTGGGAGCGTTGTCCCTCAGTCCCTGGGAGCGTGGTCCCTCAGTCCTTTAGCCCTGGGAGCGCAGTCCTTCAGTCCCTGGGAGCGCGGTCCCTCAGTCCTTCAGTCGCTGGGATCGCGGACCCTCAGTCCCTGGGAGTGCGGTCCCTAAGTCCCTGGGAGCGCAGTCCTTCAGTCGCTGGGAGCGCGGTCCCTCAGTCCATCAGGCGCTGGGAGCGCGGTCCCTCAGTCCCTGGGAGCTTAGTCCCTGGGAGCGTGGTCTGTCAGTTTGGGAGCTCAGACCCTGGGAGCGCTGTCCCTCAGTCGCTGGGAGCGCGGTCCCTCAGTCCTTCAGTCGCTGGGAGCGCGGTCCTTCAGTCCCTGGGAGTGCGTTCCCTCAGTCCTTCAGTGGCTGGGAGCGCGGTCCCTCAGTCTTTCAGTCGCTGGGAGCGTGGTTCCTCCGTCCCTGGGAGCGCAGTCCCTCAGTCCCTGGGAGCGCAGTTCCTCAGTACCTGGGAACGCCGTACCTCAGTACTTGGAAGCGCGGTCCCTCAATCCTTCAGTCGCTGGGAGCGCGGTCCCTCAGTCCTTCAGTCGCTGGGAGCGCGGTCCCTCAGTCCCTGGGAGTGTGGTCCTTCAGTCCTTGGAAGCGCGGTCCCTCAGTCCTTCAGTCGCTGGGAGTGCGGTCCCTCAGTCCTTCAGTCACTGGGAGCGCGGTCCTTCAGTCGCTGGGAGCGCGGTCCCTCAGTCCTTCAGTCGCTGGGAGTGCGGTCCCTCAGTCCCTGGGAGTGCGGTCCCTCAGTCCCTGGGAGCGCAGTCCTTCAGTCGCTGGGTGCGCGACCCCTCAGTCCCTGGGAGCGCGGCCCCTCAGTCCATCAGGCGCTGGGAGCGCGGTCCCTCAGTCCCTGGGAGCACAGTCCTTCAGTCCCTGGGAGCGCGGTCCCTCAGTCCCTGGGAGCTCAGACCCTGGGAGCGCGGTCTGTCAGTTTGGGAGCTCAGACACTGTGAGTGCGGTACCTCAGTCGCTGGGAGCGCTGTCCCTCAGTCGCAGGGAGCACGGTCCTTCAGTCACTGGAAGCGCGGTCCTTCAGTCGCTGGGAGCGCGGTCCCTCAGCCCTTCAGTCGCTGGGAGCAAGGCCCTTCAGTCGCTGGGAGCGCGGTCCTTCAGTCGCTGGGAGCGCGGTCCCTCAGTCCTTCAGTCGCTGGGAGCGCGGCCCCTCAGTCTCTGGGAGAGCAGTCCCTCAGTCCCTGGGAGCGCAGTACATCAGTTGCTGGGAGCGCGGTCCTTCAGTCGCTAGGAGCGCAGTTCCTCAGTACCTAGGAGCGCAGTCCCTCAGTACTTAGAAACGCTCAGTCATTCAGTCGCTGGGAGCGCGGTTCCTCAGTACCTGGGAGTGCAGTCCCTCAGTCCTTCAGTCGCTGGGAGCGCGGTCCCTCAGTCCTTCAGTCACTGGGAGCCCGGTCCTTCAGTAGCTGGGAGACGCGCTCCCTCAGTCCTTCAATCCCTGGATGTGTGGTCCCTCAGTCCTTCAGTCCCTGGGAGCGCAGTCCCTCAGTCCTTCAGTCCCTAGGGGCGTGGTCCTTCTGTCGCTGGGAAAGGCGGTCCCTCAGTCCCTCAGTCTCTGGAAGCGCGGTCCCTCAGTCCTTCAGTTGCTGGGAGCGCGGTCCCTCAGTCCTTCAGTCGCTAGGAGCGTTGTCCCTTAGTCCCTGGGAGTGCAGTCCCTCAGTCCCTGGGAGCGCAGTCTTTCAGTCACTGGGAGCGCGGCCCCTCAGTCCCTGGGAGTGCGGTCCTTCAGTCCATCAGGCGCTGGGAGCACGGTCCTTCAGTCGCTGGAAGCGCGGTCCTTCAGTCGCTGGGAGCGCGGTCCCTCAGCCCTTCAGTCGCTGGGAGCGCGGTCCTTTAGTCGCTGGGAGCGCAGTTCCTCAGTCCCTGGGAGCGCGGTCCCTCAGTTCTTAAGTCCCTGGAAGTGAGGTCCTCAGTCCCTGGGAGCGCAGTCCCTCAGTCACTGGGAGCGCGGACCCTCATTCCTTCAGTCCCTGGGAGCGCGGTCCCTCAGTCCTTCAGTCCCTGGGAGCGCGGTCCTTCAGTAGCTGGGAGACGCGCTCCCTCAGTCCTTCAATCCCTGGAAGGGTGGTCCCTCAGTCCTTCAGTCCCTGGGAGCGCAGTCTCTCAGTCCTTCAGTCCCTGGGAGCGCGGTCCTTCTGTCGCTGGGAGAGGCGGTCCCTCAGTCCCTCAGTCTCTGGAAGCGCGGTCACTCAGTCCTTCAGTCGCTGGGAGCGCGGTCCCTCAGTCCTTCAGTCGCTAGGAGCGTTGTCCCTCAGTCCCTGGGAGTGCGGTCCCTCAGTCCCTGGGAGCGTAGTCCTTCAGTCCCTGGGAGCGCGGCCCCTCAGTCCCTGGGAGTGCGGTCCCTCAGTCCATCAGGCGCTGGGAGCACGGTCCTTCAGTCGCTGGAAGCGCGGTCCTTCAGTCGCTGGGAGCGCGGTCCCTCAGCCCTTCAGTCGCTGGGAGCGCGGTCCCTCAGTCGCTGGGAGCGCGGTTCCTCATTATCTGGGAGTGCGGTCCCTCAGTCCTTCAGTCACTGCGAGCGCGGTCCCTCAGTCTTCAGTTGCTGGGAGCGCGGTCCCTCAGTCCCTGAGAGCGCAGTCCCTCAGTCCCTGGGAGCGCAGTTCCTCAGTACCTGGGAGCGCCGTCCCTCAGTACTTGGAAGCGCGGTCCCTCAGTCCTTCAGTCGCTGGGAGCAAGGTCCTTCAGTCGCTGGGAGCGCAGTCCTTCAGTCGCTGGGAGCGCAGTCCCTCAGTCCTTCAGTCCCTGGGAGTGTGGTCCCTCAGTCCTTCAGTCGCTGGGAGTGCGGTCCTTCAGTCCCTGGGAGCGCGGTCCCTCAGTCCTTGAGTCCCTGGGAGCGCAGTCCCTCAGTCCTTCAGTCCCTGGGAGCGTGGTCCTTCAGTCGCTGGGAGAGGCGGTCCCTCAGTCCTTCAGTCGCTGGGAGCGCGGTCCCTCAGTCCTTCAGTCGCTGGAAGCGCGGTCCCTCAGTCCTTCAGTCGCTGGGAGCGCGGTCCTTCAGTCCTTCAGTCGCTGGGAGCGCGGTCCTTCAGTCCCTGGTCGTGCGGTACCTCAGTCCTTCAGTCCCTGGGAGCACGGTCCTTCAGTCGCTGGGAGCGCGGCCCCTCAGTCCATCAGGCGCTGGGAGCGCGGTCCCTCAGTCCCTGGGAGCACAGTCCTTCAGTCCCTGGGAGCGCGGTCCCTCAGTCCCTGGGAGCTCAGACCCTGGGAGCGCGGTCTGTCAGTTTGGGAGCTCAGACACTGTGAGTGCGGTACCTCAGTCGCTGGGAGCGCTGTCCCTCAGTCGCAGGGAGCACGGTCCTTCAGTCACTGGAAGCGCGGTCCTTCAGTCGCTGGGAGCGCGGTCCCTCAGCCCTTCAGTCGCTGGGAGCAAGGCCCTTCAGTCGCTGGGAGCGCGGTCCTTCAGTCGCTGGGAGCGCGGTCCCTCAGTCCTTCAGTCGCTGGGAGCGCGGCCCCTCAGTCCCTGGGAGCGCAGTACATCAGTTGCTGGGAGCGCGGTCCTTCAGTCGCTAGGAGCGCAGTTCCTCAGTACCTAGGAGCGCAGTCCCTCAGTACTTAGAAACGCTCAGTCATTCAGTCGCTGGGAGCGCGGTTCCTCAGTACCTGGGAGTGCAGTCCCTCAGTCCTTCAGTCGCTGGGAGCGCGGTCCCTCAGTCCTTCAGTCACTGGGAGCCCGGTCCTTCAGTAGCTGGGAGACGCGCTCCCTCAGTCCTTCAATCCCTGGATGTGTGGTCCCTCAGTCCTTCAGTCCCTGGGAGCGCAGTCCCTCAGTCCTTCAGTCCCTAGGGGTGTGGTCCTTCTGTCGCTGGGAAAGGCGGTCCCTCAGTCCCTCAGTCTCTGGAAGCGCGGTCCCTCAGTCCTTCAGTTGCTGGGAGCGCGGTCCCTCAGTCCTTCAGTCGCTAGGAGCGTTGTCCCTTAGTCCCTGGGAGTGCAGTCCCTCAGTCCCTGGGAGCGCAGTCTTTCAGTCACTGGGAGCGCGGCCCCTCAGTCCCTGGGAGTGCGGTCCTTCAGTCCATCAGGCGCTGGGAGCACGGTCCTTCAGTCGCTGGAAGCGCGGTCCTTCAGTCGCTGGGAGCGCGGTCCCTCAGCCCTTCAGTCGCTGGGAGCGCGGTCCTTTAGTCGCTGGGAGCGCAGTTCCTCAGTCCCTGGGAGCGCGGTCCCTCAGTTCTTAAGTCCCTGGAAGTGAGGTCCTCAGTCCCTGGGAGCGCAGTCCCTCAGTCACTGGGAGCGCGGACCCTCATTCCTTCAGTCCCTGGGAGCGCGGTCCCTCAGTCCTTCAGTCCCTGGGAGCGCGGTCCTTCAGTAGCTGGGAGACGCGCTCCCTCAGTCCTTCAATCCCTGGAAGGGTGGTCCCTCAGTCCTTCAGTCCCTGGGAGCGCAGTCTCTCAGTCCTTCAGTCCCTGGGAGCGCGGTCCTTCTGTCGCTGGGAGAGGCGGTCCCTCAGTCCCTCAGTCTCTGGAAGCGCGGTCACTCAGTCCTTCAGTCGCTGGGAGCGCGGTCCCTCAGTCCTTCAGTCGCTAGGAGCGTTGTCCCTCAGTCCCTGGGAGTGCGGTCCCTCAGTCCCTGGGAGCGTAGTCCTTCAGTCCCTGGGAGCGCGGCCCCTCAGTCCCTGGGAGTGCGGTCCCTCAGTCCATCAGGCGCTGGGAGCACGGTCCTTCAGTCGCTGGAAGCGCGGTCCTTCAGTCGCTGGGAGCGCGGTCCCTCAGCCCTTCAGTCGCTGGGAGCGCGGTCCCTCAGTCGCTGGGAGCGCGGTTCCTCATTATCTGGGAGTGCGGTCCCTCAGTCCTTCAGTCACTGCGAGCGCGGTCCCTCAGTCTTCAGTTGCTGGGAGCGCGGTCCCTCAGTCCCTGAGAGCGCAGTCCCTCAGTCCCTGGGAGCGCAGTTCCTCAGTACCTGGGAGCGCCGTCCCTCAGTACTTGGAAGCGCGGTCCCTCAGTCCTTCAGTCGCTGGGAGCAAGGTCCTTCAGTCGCTGGGAGCGCAGTCCTTCAGTCGCTGGGAGCGCAGTCCCTCAGTCCTTCAGTCCCTGGGAGTGTGGTCCCTCAGTCCTTCAGTCGCTGGGACTGCGGTCCTTCAGTCCCTGGGAGCGCGGTCCCTCAGTCCTTGAGTCCCTGGGAGCGCAGTCCCTCAGTCCTTCAGTCCCTGGGAGCGTGGTCCTTCAGTCGCTGGGAGAGGCGGTCCCTCAGTCCTTCAGTCGCTGGGAGCGCGGTCCCTCAGTCCTTCAGTCGCTGGAAGCGCGGTCCCTCAGTCCTTCAGTCGCTGGGAGCGCGGTCCTTCAGTCCTTCAGTCGCTGGGAGCGCGGTCCTTCAGTCCCTGGTCGTGCGGTACCTCAGTCCTTCAGTCCCTGGGAGCACGGTCCTTCAGTCGCTGGGAGTGCGGTCCCTCAGTCCTTCAGTCGTTGGGAGCGCGGTCCCTCAGTCCTTCAGTCGCTGGGAACGCGGTCCCTCAATCCCTGGGAGCGCAGTCCCTCAGTCTCTGGGAGCGCAGTCCCTCAGTCGCTGGGAGCGCGGTCCTTCAGTCGCTAGGAGTGCGGTCCCTCAGTCCCTGGGAGTTTGGTCCTTTAGTCCTTGGAAGCGCAGTCCCTCAGTCCTTCAGTCGCTGGGAGACGCGCTCCCTCAGTCCTTCAGTCCCTGGGAGCGCGGTCCTTCAGTCCCTGGTCGTGCGGTACCTCAGTCCTTCAGTCCCTGGGAGCACGGTCCTTCAGTCGCTGGGAGTGCGGTCCCTCAATCCTTCAGTCGCTGGGAGCGCGGTCCCTCAGTCCTTCTGTTGCTGGGAGCGCAGTCCCTCAGTACCTGGGAGCACGGTTCCTCAGCCCTTCAGTCCCTGGGAGCGCGGTCCTTCAGTCCCTGGTAGTACGGTCCCTCAGTCCTTCAGTCCCTGGGAGCGCGGTCCCTCAGTCCTTCAGTCCCTGGGAGTGCGGTCCCTCAGTCATTCAGTCCCTGGGAGCGCGGTCCCTCAGTCTTTCAGTCACTGGGAGCGCAGTCCCTCAATTGCTGGGAGTGCGGTTCCTCAGTCCCTGGGAGCGCAGTCCTTCAGTCGCTGGGAGCACGGCCCCTCAGTCCTTCGGTCGCTGGGAGCGCAGTCCCTCAGTCTCTGGGAACACGGTCCCACAGTACTTCAGTCACTGGGAGCGCGGTCCCTCAGTCCCTGGGAGCGCGATCCCTCAGTCCCTGAGTCCCTGGGAGTGCGGTCCCTCAGTCCCTGGGAGCGCGGTCCCTCAGTCATTCAGTCCCTGGGAGCGCGTTCCCTCAGTCTTTCAGTCGCTGGGAGCGCAGTCCCTCAATTGCTGGGAGTGCGGTCCCTCAGTCCCTGGGAGCGCAGTCCTTCAGTCGCTGGGAGCGCGGCCCCTCAGTCCCTGGACCGTGGTCCCTCAGTCCTTCAGTCGCTGGGAGCGCGGTCCCTCAGTCTTTGGGACCACGGTCCCACAGTACTTCAGTCACTGGGAGCGCGGTCCCTCAGTCACTGGGAGCGCGGTTCCTCATTACCTGGGAGTGCGGTCCCTCAGTCCTTCAGTCACTGCGAGCGCGGTCCCTCAGTCTTCAGTTGCTGGGAGCGCGGTCCCTCAGTCCCTTAGAGCGCAGTCCCTCAGTCCCTGGGAGCGCAGTCCCTCAGTCGCTGGGAGCGCAGTTCCTCAGTACCTGGGAGCGCCGTCCCTCAGTACTTGGAAGCGCGGTCCCTCAGTCCTTCAGTCGCTGGGAGCAAGGTCCTTCAGTCGCTGGGAGCGCAGTCCTTCAGTCGCTGGGAGCGCGGTCCCTCAGTCCTTCAGTCCCTGGGAGTGTGGTCCCTCAGTCCTTCAGTCGCTGGGAGTGCGGTCCTTCAGTCCCTGGGAGCGCGGTCCCTCAGTCCTTGAGTCCCTGGGAGCGCAGTCCCTCAGTCCTTCAGTCCCTGGGAGCGTGGTCCTTCAGTCGCTGAGAGAGGCGGTCCCTCAGTCCTTCAGTCGCTGGGAGCGCGGTCCCTCAGTCCTTCAGTCGCTGGAAGCGCGGTCCCTCAGTCCTTCAGTCGCTGGGAGCGCGGTCCCTCAGTCCTTCAGTCGCTGGGAGCGTTGTCCCTCAGTCCCTGGGAGCGTGGTCCCTCAGTCCTTTAGCCCTGGGAGCGCAGTCCTTCAGTCCCTGGGAGCGCGGTCCCTCAGTCCTTCAGTCGCTGGGATCGCGGACCCTCAGTCCCTGGGAGTGCGGTCCCTAAGTCCCTGGGAGCGCAGTCCTTCAGTCGCTGGGAGCGCGGTCCCTCAGTCCATCAGGCGCTGGGAGCGCGGTCCCTCAGTCCCTGGGAGCTTAGTCCCTGGGAGCGTGGTCTGTCAGTTTGGGAGCTCAGACCCTGGGAGCGCTGTCCCTCAGTCGCTGGGAGCGCGGTCCCTCAGTCCTTCAGTCGCTGGGAGCGCGGTCCTTCAGTCCCTGGTCGTGCGGTACCTCAGTCCTTCAGTCCCTGGGAGCACGGTCCTTCAGTCGCTGGGAGCGCAGTCCTTCAGTCGCTGGGAGCGCGGTCCCTCAGTCCTTCAGTCCCTGGGAGTGTGGTCCCTCAGTCTTCAGTCGCTGGGAGCGCGGTCCCTCAGTCCCTTAGAGTGCAGTCCCTCAGTCCCTGTGAGCGCAGTCCCTCAGTCGCTGGGAGCGCAGTTCCTCAGTACCTGGGAGCGCCGTCCCTCAGTACTTGGAAGCGCGGTCCCTCAGTCCTTCAGTCGCTGGGAGCAAGGTCCTTCAGTCACTGGGAGCGCAGTCCTTCAGTCGCTGGGAGTGCGGTCCCTCAGTCCTTCAGTCGCTGGATGCGCGGACCTTTAGTCGCTGGGAGCGTGGTCCCTCAGTCCTTAAGTCCCTGGGAGCGCAGTCTTCAGTCCCTGGGAGCGCAGTCCCTCAGTCCTTGGGAGCGCGGTCCCTCATTCCTTCAGTCCCTGGGAGCGCGGTCCCTCAGTCCTTCAGTCCCTGGGAGCACGGTACTTCAGTCGCTGGGAGACGCGCTCCCTCAGTCCTTCAGTCCCTGGGAGTGTGGTCCCTCAGTCCCTCAGTCCCTGGGAGCGCGGTCCTTCAGTCCATGGGAGCGCGGTCCCTCAGTCCTTCAGTCGCTGGGAGCGCGGTCCCTCAGTCCCTGGGAGTGCGGTCCCTCAGTCCCTGGAGCGCAGTCCTTCAGTCACTGGGAGCGCGGCCCCTCAGTCCCTGGGAGCGCGTTCCCTCCGTCCATCAGGCGCTGGGAGCGCGGTCCCTCAGTCCCTGGGAGTGTGGTCCTTCAGTCCTTGGAAGCGCGGTCTCTCAGTCCTTCAGTCGCTGGGAGTGCGGTCCCTCAGTCCTTCAGTCACTGGGAGCGCGGTCCTTCAGTCGCTGGGAGCGCGGTCCCTCAGTCCCTGGGAGCTCAGTCCCTGGGAGCGCGGTCTGTCAGTTTCGGAGCTCAGACCCTGGGAGTGCGGTCCCTCAGTCGCTGGGAGCACTGTCCCTCAGTCGCTGGGAGCGCGGTCCTTCAGTCGCTGGGAGCGCGGTCCCTCAGTCCCTGGGAGCGCGGTCCCTCAGTCCCTGGGAGCGCAGTCCCTCAGTCCCTGGGAGCGCAGTCCCTCAGTCGCTGGGAGCCTGGTCCTTCAGTCGCTAGGAGCGCAGTTCCTCAGTACCTGGGAGTGCGTTCCCTCAGTCCTTCAGTGGCTGGGAGCGCGGTCCCTCAGTCTTTCAGTCGCTGGGAGCGTGGTTCCTCCGTCCCTGGGAGCGCAGTCCCTCAGTCCCTGGGAGCGCAGTTCCTCAGTACCTGGGAACGCCGTACCTCAGTACTTGGAAGCGCGGTCCCTCAATCCTTCAGTCGCTGGGAGCGCGGTCCCTCAGTCCTTCAGTCGCTGGGAGCGCGGTCCCTCAGTCCCTGGGAGTGTGGTCCTTCAGTCCTTGGAAGCGCGGTCCCTCAGTCCTTCAGTCGCTGGGAGTGCGGTCCCTCAGTCCTTCAGTCACTGGGAGCGCGGTCCTTCAGTCGCTGGGAGCGCGGTCCCTCAGTCCTTCAGTCCCTGGGAGTACGGTCCCTCAGTCCCTGGGAGCGCAGTCCTTCAGTCGCTGGGTGCGCGACCCCTCAGTCCCTGGGAGCGCGGCCCCTCAGTCCATCAGGCGCTGGGAGCGTGGTCCCTCAGTCCCTGGGAGCACAGTCCTTCAGTCCCTGGGAGCGCGGTCCCTCAGTCCCTGGGAGCTCAGACCCTGGGAGCGCGGTCTGTCAGTTTGGGAGCTCAGACACTGTGAGTGCGGTACCTCAGTCGCTGGGAGCGCTGTCCCTCAGTCGCAGGGAGCACGGTCCTTCAGTCACTGGAAGCGCGGTCCTTCAGTCGCTGGGAGCGCGGTCCCTCAGCCCTTCAGTCGCTGGGAGCAAGGCCCTTCAGTCGCTGGGAGCGCGGTCCTTCAGTCGCTGGGAGCGCGGTCCCTCAGTCCTTCAGTCGCTGGGAGCGCGGTCCCTCAGTCTCTGGGAGAGCAGTCCCTCAGTCCCTGGGAGCGCAGTACATCAGTTGCTGGGAGCGCGGTCCTTCAGTCGCTAGGAGCGCAGTTCCTCAGTACCTAGGAGCGCAGTCCCTCAGTACTTAGAAACGCTCAGTCATTCAGTCGCTGGGAGCGCGGTTCCTCAGTACCTGGGAGTGCAGTCCCTCAGTCCTTCAGTCGCTGGGAGCGTGGTCCCTCAGTCCTTCAGTCACTGGGAGCCCGGTCCTTCAGTAGCTGGGAGACGCGCTCCCTCAGTCCTTCAATCCCTGGATGTGTGGTCCCTCAGTCCTTCAGTCCCTGGGAGCGCAGTCCCTCAGTCCTTCAGTCCCTAGGAGCGTGGTCCTTCTGTCGCTGGGAAAGGCGGTCCCTCAGTCCCTCAGTCTCTGGAAGCGCGGTCCCTCAGTCCTTCAGTTGCTGGGAGCGCGGTCCCTCAGTCCTTCAGTCGCTAGGAGCGTTGTCCCTTAGTCCCTGGGAGTGCAGTCCCTCAGTCCCTGGGAGCGCAGTCCTTCAGTCACTGGGAGCGCGGCCCCTCAGTCCCTGGGAGTGCGGTCCTTCAGTCCATCAGGCGCTGGGAGCACGGTCCTTCAGTCGCTGGAAGCGCGGTCCTTCAGTCGCTGGGAGCGCGGTCCCTCAGCCCTTCAGTCGCTGGGAGCGCGGTCCTTTAGTCGCTGGGAGCGCAGTTCCTCAGTCCCTGGGAGCGCGGTCCCTCAGTTCTTAAGTCCCTGGAAGTGAGGTCCTCAGTCCCTGGGAGCGCAGTCCCTCAGTCACTGGGAGCGCGGACCCTCATTCCTTCAGTCCCTGGGAGCGCGGTCCCTCAGTCCTTCAGTCCCTGGGAGCGCGATCCTTCAGTAGCTGGGAGACGCGCTCCCTCAGTCCTTCAATCCCTGGAAGGGTGGTCCCTCAGTCCTTCAGTCCCTGGGAGCGCAGTCTCTCAGTCCTTCAGTCCCTGGGAGCGCGGTCCTTCTGTCGCTGGGAGAGGCGGTCCCTCAGTCCCTCAGTCTCTGGAAGCGCGGTCACTCAGTCCTTCAGTCGCTGGGAGCGCGGTCCCTCAGTCCTTCAGTCGCTAGGAGCGTTGTCCCTCAGTCCCTGGGAGTGCGGTCCCTCAGTCCCTGGGAGCGTAGTCCTTCAGTCCCTGGGAGCGCGGCCCCTCAGTCCCTGGGAGTGCGGTCCCTCAGTCCATCAGGCGCTGGGAGCACGGTCCTTCAGTCGCTGGAAGCGCGGTCCTTCAGTCGCTGGGAGCGCGGTCCCTCAGCCCTTCAATCGCTGGGAGCGCGGTCCCTCAGTCGCTGGGAGCGCGGTTCCTCATTACCTGGGAGTGCGGTTCCTCAGTCCTTCAGTCACTGCGAGCGCGGTCCCTCAGTCTTCAGTTGCTGGGAGCGCGGTCCCTCAGTCCCTGAGAGCGCAGTCCCTCAGTCCCTGGGAGCGCAGTCCCTCAGTCGCTGGGAGCGCAGTTCCTCAGTACCTGGGAGCACCGTCCCTCAGTACTTGGAAGCGCGGTCCCTCAGTCCTTCAGTCGCTGGGAGCAAGGTCCTTCAGTCGCTGGGAGCGCAGTCCTTCAGTCGCTGGGAGCGCGGTCCCTCAGTCCTTCAGTCCCTGGGAGTGTGGTCCCTCAGTCCTTCAGTCGCTGGGAGTGCGGTCCTTCAGTCCCTGGGAGCGCGGTCCCTCAGTCCTTGAGTCCCTGGGAGCGCAGTCCCTCAGTCCTTCAGTCCCTGGGAGCGTGGTCCTTCAGTCGCTGGGAGAGGCGGTCCCTCAGTCCTTCAGTCGCTGGGAGCGCGGTCCCTCAGTCCTTCAGTCGCTGGAAGCGCGGTCCCTCAGTCCTTCAGTCGCTGGGAGCGCGGTCCCTCAGTCCTTCAGTCGCTGGGAGCGCGGTCCTTCAGTCCCTGGTCGTGCGGTACCTCAGTCCTTCAGTCCCTGGGAGCACGGTCCTTCAGTCGCTGGGAGTGCGGTCCCTCAGTCCTTCAGTCGTTGGGAGCGCGGTCCCTCAGTCCTTCAGTCGCTGGGAACGCGGTCCCTCAATCCCTGGGAGCGCAGTCCCTCAGTCTCTGAGAGCGCAGTCCCTCAGTCGCTGGGAGCGCGGTCCTTCAGTCGCTAGGAGTGCGGTCCCTCAGTCCCTGGGAGTTTGGTCCTTTAGTCCTTGGAAGCGCAGTCCCTCAGTCCTTCAGTCGCTGGGAGACGCGCTCCCTCAGTCCTTCAGTCCCTGGGATCACGGTCCTTCAGTCGCTGGGAGCGCGGTCCCTCAATCCTTCAGTCGCTGGGAGCGCGGTCCCTCAGTCCTTCTGTTGCTGGGAGCGCAGTCCCTCAGTCCCTGGGAGCACGGTCCCTCAGCCCTTCAGTCCCTGGGAGCGCGGTCCTTCAGTCCCTGGTAGTACGGTCCCTCAGTCCTTCAGTCCCTGGGAGCGCGGTCCCTCAGTCCTTCAGTCCCTGGGAGTGCGGTCCCTCAGTCATTCAGTCCCTGGGAGCGCGGTCCCTCAGTCTTTCAGTCACTGGGAGCGCAGTCCCTCAATTGCTGGGAGTGCGGTTCCTCAGTCCCTGGGAGCGCAGTCCTTCAGTCGCTGGGAGCACGGCCCCTCAGTCCTTCGGTCGCTGGGAGCGCAGTCCCTCAGTCTCTGGGAACACGGTCCCACAGTACTTCAGTCACTGGGAGCGCGGTCCCTCAGTCCCTGGGAGCGCGATCCCTCAGTCCCTGAGTCCCTGGGAGTGCGGTCCCTCAGTCCCTGGGAGCGCGGTCCCTCAGTCATTCAGTCCCTGGGAGCGCGTTCCCTCAGTCTTTCAGTCGCTGGGAGCGCAGTCCCTCAATTGCTGGGAGTGCGGTCCCTCAGTCCCTGGGAGCGCAGTCCTTCAGTCGCTGGGAGCGCGGCCCCTCAGTCCCTGGACCGTGGTCCCTCAGTCCTTCAGTCGCTGGGAGCGCGGTCCCTCAGTCTTTGGGACCACGGTCCCACAGTACTTCAGTCACTGGGAGCGCGGTCCCTCAGTCACTGGGAGCGCGGTCCCTCAATCCCTCAGTCCCTGTGAGCGCGGTCCTCAGTCCCTGGGAACGCAGTCCCTCAGTCCTGGGGAGCGCGGTCCCTCAGTCCTTCAGTCGCTGGGAGCGCAGTCTCTCAGTCCCTGGGAGCGCGGTCCCTCAGTCCTTAAGTCCCTGGGAGCGCGGTCCTCAGTCCCTGGGAGCGCAATCCCTCAGTCCCTGGGAGCGCGGTCCCTCATTCCTTCAGTCCCTGGGAGCACGGTCCCTCATTCCTTCAGTCCCTGGGAGCACGGTCCCTCAGTCCTTCAGTCCCTGGGAGCGCAGTCCCTCAGTCCTTCAGTCCCGGGGAGCGCGGTCTTTCAGTCGCTGGGAGAGGCGGTCCCTCAGTCCTTGAGTCCCTGGGAGCGCAGTCCCTCATTCCTTCAGTCCCTGGGAGCGTGGTCCCTCAGTCCTTGAGTTGCTGGGAGCGTTGTCCCTCAGGCCCTGGTAGCGTGGTCTCTCAGTCCTTCAGTCCCTGGGAGCGCGGTCCTTCAGTCCCTGGGAGCGCGGTCCCTCAGTCCTTCAGTCCCTGGCAGCGTGGTCCTTCAGTCCCTGGGAGCGCGGTCCCTCAGTCCCTCAGTTCCTGGCAGCGTGGTCTCTCACTCCTTCAGTCCCTGGGAGCGCGGTCCCTCAGTCCTTCAGTCCCTGGGAGCACGTTCCTTCAGTCCTTCAGTCCCTGGGAGCACGGTCCTTCAGTCACTGGGAGACGTGCTCCCTCAGTACTTCAGTCCCTGGGAGCGCGATCCCTCAGACCTTCAGTCCCTGGGAGCGCAGTCCCTCAGTCCTTCAGTCCCTGGGAACGCGGTCCTTCAGTCGCTGGGAGATGTGCTCCCTGAGGCCTCCAGTCCCTGGGAGCGTGGTCCCTCGATCCTTCAGTCGCTGGGAGTGCGGTCCTTCAGTCGCTGGGAGACGCGGTCCCTCAGTCCTTCAGTTGCTGGGAGCGCAGTCCCTCAGTCCTTCAGTCCCAGGATCGCGGTCCCTCAGTCCTTCAGTCGCTGGGAGCGCCGTCCCTCAGTCCCTGGGAGCACGGTCCCTCAGTCCCTCAGTCCCTGGGAGCGTGGTTCCTCAGTCTTTCAGTCCCTGGGAGCGCGGTCCTTCAGTCCCTGGGAGCGCGATCCTTCAGTCCCTGGGAGCGCGGTCCCTCAGTCCTTCAGTCCCTGGCAGCGTGGTCCTTCAGTCCCTGGGAGCGCGGTCCCTCAGTCCCTCAGTTCCTGGCAGCGTGGTCCCTCACTCCTTCAGTCCCTGGGAGCGCGGTCCCTCAGTCCCTCAGTCCCTGGGAGCGTGGTTCCTCAGTCTTTCAGTCCCTGGGAGCGCGGTCCTTCAGTCCCTGGGAGCGCGGTCCTTCAGTCCCTGGGAGCGCGGTCCCTCAATCCTTCAGTCCCTGGGAGTGCAGTCCCTCAGTCCTTCAGTCCTTGGGAGCGCGGTCCCTCAGTCCCTGGGAACGCGGTCCCTCAGTCCTTCAGTCGCTGGGAGTGCAGCCCCTCAGTACTTCAGTCCCTGAGAGCGCGGTCCCTCAATCCCTCAGTCCCTGGGAGCGCAGTCCCTCAGTCCTTGGGAGCGCGGTCCCTCAGTCCTTGTGAGTGCGGTCCTTCAGTCCCTGGGAGCGCGGTCCTTCAGTCCCTGGGAGCGTGGTCCCTCAGTCCTTCAGTCACTGGGAGCGCGGTCCTTCAGTCCCTGGGAGCGCAGTCCCTCAGTCCTTCAGTCCCTGGGAGCGTGGTCCTTCAGTCGCTGGGAGAGGCGGTCCCTCGGTCCTTCAGTCGCTGGGAGCGCGGTCCCTCAGTCCTTCAGTCGCTGGAAGCGCGGTCCCTCAGTCCTTCAGTCGCTGGGAGCGCGGTCCTTCAGTCCTTCAGTCGCTGGGAGCGTTGTCCCTCAGTCCCTGGGAGCGTGGTCCCTCAGTCCTTTAGCCCTGGGAGCGCAGTCCTTCAGTCCCTGGGAGCGCGGTCCCTCAGTCCTTCAGTCGCTGGGATCGCGGACCCTCAGTCCCTGGGAGTGCGGTCCCTAAGTCCCTGGGAGCGCAGCCCTTCAGTCGCTGGGAGCGCGGTCCCTCAGTCCATCAGGCGCTGGGAGCGCGGTCCCTCAGTCCCTGGGAGCTTAGTCCCTGGGAGCGTGGTCTGTCAGTTTGGGAGCTCAGACCCTGGGAGCGCTGTCCCTCAGTCGCTGGGCGCGCGGTCCCTCAGTCCTTCAGTCGCTGGGAGCGCGGTCCTTCAGTCCCTGGTCGTGCGGTACCTCAGTCCTTCAGTCCCTGGGAGCACGGTCCTTCAGTCGCTGGGAGTGCGGTCCCTCAGTCCTTCATTCGTTGGGAGCGCGGTCCCTCAGTCCTTCAGTCGCTGGGAACGCGGTCCCTCAATCCCTGGGAGCGCAGTCCCTCAGTCTCTGGGAGCGCAGTCCCTCAGTCGCTGGGAGCGCGGTCCTTCAGTCGCAAGGAGTGCGGTCCCTCAGTCCCTGGGAGTTTGGTCCTTTAGTCCTTGGAAGCGCAGTCCCTCAGTCCTTCAGTCGCTGGGAGACGCGCTCCCTCAGTCCTTCAGTCCCTGGGAGCACGGTCCTTCAGTCGCTGGGAGCGCGGTCCCTCAATCCTTCAGTCGCTGGGAGCGCGGTCCCTCAGTCCTTCTGTTGCTGGGAGCGCAGTCCCTCAGTCCCTGGGAGCACGGTCCCTCAGCCCTTCAGTCCCTGGGAGCGCGGTCCTTCAGTCCCTGGTAGTACGGTCCCTCAGTCCTTCAGTCCCTGGGAGCGCGGTCCCTCAGTCCTTCAGTCCCTGGGAGTGCGGTCCCTCAGTCATTCAGTCCCTGGGAGCGCGGTCCCTCAGTCTTTCAGTCACTGGGAGCGCAGTCCCTCAATTGCTGGGAGTGCGGTTCCTCAGTCCCTGGGAGCGCAGTCCTTCAGTCGCTGGGAGCACGGCCCCTCAGTCCTTCGGTCGCTGGGAGCGCAGTCCCTCAGTCTCTGGGAACACGGTCCCACAGTACTTCAGTCACTGGGAGCGCGGTCCCTCAGTCCCTGGGAGCGCGATCCCTCAGTCCCTGAGTCCCTGGGAGTGCGGTCCCTCAGTCCCTGGGAGCGCGGTCCCTCAGTCATTCAGTCCCTGGGAGCGCGTTCCCTCAGTCTTTCAGTCGCTGGGAGCGCAGTCCCTCAATTGCTGGGAGTGCGGTCCCTCAGTCCCTGGGAGCGCAGTCCTTCAGTCGCTGGGAGCGCGGTCCCTCAGTCTTTGGGACCACGGTCCCACAGTACTTCAGTCACTGGGAGCGCGGTCCCTCAGTCACTGGGAGCGCGGTCCCTCAATCCCTCAGTCCCTGTGAGCGCGGTCCTCAGTCCCTGGGAACGCAGTCCCTCAGTCCTGGGGAGCGCGATCCCTCAGTCCTTCAGTCGCGGGGAGCGCAGTCTCTCAGTCCCTGGGAGCGCGGTCCCTCATTCCTTCAGTCCCTGGGAGCACGGTCCCTCAGTCCTTCAGTCCCGGGGAGCGCGGTCTTTCAGTCGCTGGGAGAGGCGGTCCCTCAGTCCTTCACTCACTGGAAGCGCTGTCCCTCATTCCTTCAGTCCCTGGGAGCGTGGTCCCTCAGTCCTTGAGTTGCTGGGAGCGTTGTCCCTCAGGCCCTGATAGCGTGGTCTCTCAGTCCTTCAGTCCCTGGGAGCGCGGTCCTTCAGTCCCTGGGAGCGCGGTCCCTCAGTCCTTCAGTCCCTGGCAGCGTGGTCCTTCAGTCCCTGGGAGCGCGGTCCCTCAGTCCCTCAGTTCCTGGCAGCGTGGTCTCTCACTCCTTCAGTCCCTGGGAGCACGGTCCTTCAGTCACTGGGAGACGTGCTCCCTCAGTACTTCAGTCCCTGGGAGCGCGATCCCTCAGACCTTCAGTCCCTGGGAGCGCAGTCCCTCAGTCCTTCAGTCCTTCAGTCCCTGGGAACGCGGTCCTTCAGTCGCTGGGAGATGCGCTCCCTGAGGCCTCCAGTCCCTGGGAGCGTGGTCTCTCGATCCTTCAGTCGCTGGGAGTGCGGTCCTTCAGTCCCTGGAAGCGTAGTCCCTCAGTCCTTCAGTCCCTGGGAGCGCGGTCCTTCAGTCGCTGGGAGACGCGGTCCCTCAGTCCTTCAGTTGCTGGGAGCGCAGTCCCTCAGTCCTTCAGTCCCAGGATCGCGGTCCCTCAGTCCTTCAGTCGCTGGGAGCGCCGTCCCTCAGTCCCTGGGAGCACGGTCCCTCAGTCCCTCAGTCCCTGGGAGCGTGGTTCCTCAGTCTTTCAGTCCCTGGGAGCGCGGTCCTTCAGTCCCTGGGAGCGCGGTCCTTCAGTCCCTGGGAGCGCGGTCCCTCAGTCCTTCAGTCCCTGGCAGCATGGTCCTTCAGTCCCTGGGAGCGCGGTCCCTCAGTCCCTCAGTTCCTGGCAGCGTGGTCCCTCACTCCTTCAGTCCCTGGGAGCGCGGTCCCTCAGTCCCTCAGTCCCTGGGAGCGTGGTTCCTCAGTCTTTCAGTCCCTGGGAGCGCGGTCCTTCAGTCCCTGGTAGCGCGGTCCTTCAGTCCCTGGGAGCGCGGTCCTTCAGTCCCTGGGAGCGCGGTCCCTCAATCCTACAGTCCCTGGGAGTGCAGTCCCTCAGTCCTTCAGTCCTTGGGAGCGCGGTCCCTGGGAACGCGGTCCCTCAGTCCTTCAGTCGCTGGGAGTGCGGCCCCTCAGTACTTCAGTCCCTGAGAGCGCAGTCCCTCAATCCCTCAGTCCCTGGGAGCGCAGTCCCTCAGTCCTTGGGAGCGCGGTCCTTCAGTCCCTGGGAGCGTGGTCCCTCAGTCCTTCAGTCACTGGGAGCGCGGTCCTTCAGTCCCTGGGAGCGCAGTCCCTCAGTCCTTCAGTCCCTGGGAGCGTGGTCCTTCAGTCGCTGGGAGAGGCGGTCCCTCGGTCCTTCAGTCGCTGGGAGCGCGGTTCCTCAGTCCTTCAGTCGCTGGAAGCGCGGTCCCTCAGTCCTTCAGTCGCTGGGAGCGCGGTCCCTCAGTCCTTCAGTCGCTGGGAGCGTTGTCCCTCAGTCCCTGGGAGCGTGGTCCCTCAGTCCTTTAGCCCTGGGAGCGCAGTCCTTCAGTCCCTGGGAGCGCGGTCCCTCAGTCCTTCAGTCGCTGGGATCGCGGACCCTCAGTCCCTGGGAGTGCGGTCCCTAAGTCCTTGGGAGCGCAGTCCTTCAGTCGCTGGGAGCGCGGTCCCTCAGTCCATCAGGCGCTGGGAGCGCGGTCCCTCAGTCCCTGGGAGCTTAGTCCCGGGGAGCGTGGTCTGTCAGTTTGGGAGCTCAGACCCTGGGAGCGCTGTTCCTCAGTCGCTGGGAGCGCGGTCCCTCAGTCCTTCAGTCGCTGGGAGCGCGGTCCTTCAGTCCCTGGTCGTGCGGTACCTCAGTCCTTCAGTCCCTGGGAGCACGGTCCTTCAGTCGCTGGGAGTGCGGTCCCTCAGTCCTTCAGTCGTTGGGAGCGCGGTCCCTCAGTCCTTTAGTCGCTGGGAACGCGGTCCCTCAATCCCTGGGAGCGCAGTCCCTCAGTATCTGGGAGCGCAGTCCCTCAGTCGCTGGGAGCGCGGTCCTTCAGTCGCTAGGAGTGCGGTCCCTCAGTCCCTGGGAGTTTGGTCCTTTAGTCCTTGGAAGCGCAGTCCCTCAGTCCTTCAGTCGCTGGGAGACGCGCTCCCTCAGTCCTTCAGTCCCTTGGAGCACGGTCCTTCAGTCGCTGGGAGCGCGGTCCCTCAATCCTTCAGTCGCTGGGAGCGCGGTCCCTCAGTCCTTCTGTTGCTGGGAGCGCAGTCCCTCAGTCCCTGGGAGCACGGTCCCTCAGTCCTTCAGTCCCTGGGAGCGCGGTCCCTCAGTCCTTCAGTCCCTGGGAGTGCGGTCCCTCAGTCATTCAGTCCCTGGGAGCGCGGTCCCTCAGTCTTTCAGTCACTGGGAGCGCAGTCCCTCAATTGCTGGGAGTGCGGTTCCTCAGTCCCTGGGAGCGCAGTCCTTCAGTCGCTGGGAGCACGGCCCCTCAGTCCTTCGGTCACTGGGAGCGCAGTCCCTCAGTCTCTGGGAACACGGTCCCACAGTACTTCAGTCACTGGGAGCGCGGTCCCTCAGTCCCTGGGAGCGCGATCCCTCAGTCCCTGAGTCCCTGGGAGTGCGGTCCCTCAGTCCCTGGGAGCGCGGTCCCTCAGTCATTCAGTCCCTGGGAGCGCGTTCCCTCAGTCTTTCAGTCGCTGGGAGCGCAGTCCCTCAATTGCTGGGAGTGCGGTCCCTCAGTCCCTGGGAGCGCAGTCCTTCAGTCGCTGGGAGCGCGGCCCCTCAGTCCCTGGACCGTGGTCCCTCAGTCCTTCAGTCGCTGGGAGCGCGGTCCTCAGTCACTGGGAGCGCGGTCCCTCAATCCCTCAGTCCCTGTGAGCGCGGTCCTCAGTCCCTGGGAACGCAGTCCCTCAGTCCTGGGGAGCGCGATCCCTCAGTCCTTCAGTCGCGGGGAGCGCAGTCTCTCAGTCCCTGGGAGCGCGGTCCCTCATTCCTTCAGTCCCTGGGAGCACGGTCCCTCAGTCCTTCCGTCCCGGGGAGCGCAGTCTTTCAGTCGCTGGGAGAGGCGGTCCCTCAGTCCTTCACTCACTGGAAGCGCTGTCCCTCATTCCTTCAGTCCCTGGGAGCGTGGTCCCTCAGTCCTTGAGTTGCTGGGAGCGTTGTCCCTCAGGCCCTGATAGCGTGGTCTCTCAGTCCTTCAGTCCCTGGGAGCGCGGTCCTTCAGTCCCTGGGAGCGCGGTCCCTCAGTCCTTCAGTCCCTGGCAGCGTGGTCCTTCAGTCCCTGGGAGCGCGGTCCCTCAGTCCCTCAGTTCCTGGCAGCGTGGTCTCTCACTCCTTCAGTCCCTGGGAGCACGGTCCTTCAGTCACTGGGAGACGTGCTCCCTCAGTACTTCAGTCCCTGGGAGCGCGATCCCTCAGACCTTCAGTCCCTGGGAGCGCAGTCCCTCAGTCCTTCAGTCCTTCAGTCCCTGGGAACGCGGTCCTTCAGTCGCTGGGAGATGCGCTCCCTGAGGCCTCCAGTCCCTGGGAGCGTGGTCTCTCGATCCTTCAGTCGCTGGGAGTGCGGTCCTTCAGTCCCTGGAAGCGTAGTCCCTCAGTCCTTCAGTCCCTGGGAGCGCGGTCCTTCAGTCGCTGGGAGACGCGGTCCCTCAGTCCTTCAGTTGCTGGGAGCGCAGTCCCTCAGTCCTTCAGTCCCAGGATCGCGGTCCCTCAGTCCTTCAGTCGCTGGGAGCGCCGTCCCTCAGTCCCTGGGAGCACGGTCCCTCAGTCCCTCAGTCCCTGGGAGCGTGGTTCCTCAGTCTTTCAGTCCCTGGGAGCGCGGTCCTTCAGTCCCTGGGAGCGCGGTCCTTCAGTCCCTGGGAGCGCGGTCCCTCAGTCCTTCAGTCCCTGGCAGCATGGTCCTTCAGTCCCTGGGAGCGCGGTCCCTCAGTCCCTCAGTTCCTGGCAGCGTGGTCCCTCACTCCTTCAGTCCCTGGGAGCGCGGTCCCTCAGTCCCTCAGTCCCTGGGAGCGTGGTTCCTCAGTCTTTCAGTCCCTGGGAGCGCGGTCCTTCAGTCCCTGGTAGCGCGGTCCTTCAGTCCCTGGGAGCGCGGTCCTTCAGTCCCTGGGAGCGCGGTCCCTCAATCCTTCAGTCCCTGGGAGTGCAGTCCCTCAGTCCTTCAGTCCTTGGGAGCGCGGTCCCTGGGAACGCGGTCCCTCAGTCCTTCAGTCGCTGGGAGTGCGGCCCCTCAGTACTTCAGTCCCTGAGAGCGCAGTCCCTCAATCCCTCAGTCCCTGGGAGCGCAGTCCCTCAGTCCTTGGGAGCGCGGTCCTTCAGTCCCTGGGAGCGTGGTCCCTCAGTCCTTCAGTCACTGGGAGCGCGGTCCTTCAGTCCCTGGGAGCGCAGTCCCTCAGTCCTTCAGTCCCTGGGAGCGTGGTCCTTCAGTCGCTGGGAGAGGCGGTCCCTCGGTCCTTCAGTCGCTGGGAGCGCGGTTCCTCAGTCCTTCAGTCGCTGGAAGCGCGGTCCCTCAGTCCTTCAGTCGCTGGGAGCGCGGTCCCTCAGTCCTTCAGTCGCTGGGAGCGTTGTCCCTCAGTCCCTGGGAGCGTGGTCCCTCAGTCCTTTAGCCCTGGGAGCGCAGTCCTTCAGTCCCTGGGAGCGCGGTCCCTCAGTCCTTCAGTCGCTGGGATCGCGGACCCTCAGTCCCTGGGAGTGCGGTCCCTAAGTCCTTGGGAGCGCAGTCCTTCAGTCGCTGGGAGCGCGGTCCCTCAGTCCATCAGGCGCTGGGAGCGCGGTCCCTCAGTCCCTGGGAGCTTAGTCCCGGGGAGCGTGGTCTGTCAGTTTGGGAGCTCAGACCCTGGGAGCGCTGTTCCTCAGTCGCTGGGAGCGCGGTCCCTCAGTCCTTCAGTCGCTGGGAGCGCGGTCCTTCAGTCCCTGGTCGTGCGGTACCTCAGTCCTTCAGTCCCTGGGAGCACGGTCCTTCAGTCGCTGGGAGTGCGGTCCCTCAGTCCTTCAGTCGTTGGGAGCGCGGTCCCTCAGTCCTTTAGTCGCTGGGAACGCGGTCCCTCAATCCCTGGGAGCGCAGTCCCTCAGTCTCTGGGAGCGCAGTCCCTCAGTTGCTGGGAGCGCGGTCCTTCAGTCGCTAGGAGTGCGGTCCCTCAGTCCCTGGGAGTTTGGTCCTTTAGTCCTTGGAAGCTCAGTCCCTCAGTCCTTCAGTCGCTGGGAGACGCGCTCCCTCAGTCCTTCAGTCCCTGGGATCACGGTCCTTCAGTCGCTGGGAGCGCGGTCCCTCAATCCTTCAGTCGCTGGGAGCGCGGTCCCTCAGTCCTTCTGTTGCTGGGAGCGCAGTCCCTCAGTCCCTGGGAGCACGGTCCCTCAGCCCTTCAGTCCCTGGGAGCGCGGTCCTTCAGTCCCTGGTAGTACGGTCCCTCAGTCCTTCAGTCCCTGGGAGCGCGGTCCCTCAGTCCTTCAGTCCCTGGGAGTGCGGTCCCTCAGTCATTCAGTCCCTGGGAGCGCGGTCCCTCAGTCTTTCAGTCACTGGGAGCGCAGTCCCTCAATTGCTGGGAGTGCGGTTCCTCAGTCCCTGGGAGCGCAGTCCTTCAGTCGCTGGGAGCACGGCCCCTCAGTCCTTCGGTCGCTGGGAGCGCAGTCCCTCAGTCTCTGGGAACACGGTCCCACAGTACTTCAGTCACTGGGAGCGCGGTCCCTCAGTCCCTGGGAGCGCGATCCCTCAGTCCCTGAGTCCCTGGGAGTGCGGTCCCTCAGTCCCTGGGAGCGCGGTCCCTCAGTCATTCAGTCCCTGGGAGCGCGTTCCCTCAGTCTTTCAGTCGCTGGGAGCGCAGTCCCTCAATTGCTGGGAGTGCGGTCCCTCAGTCCCTGGGAGCGCAGTCCTTCAGTCGCTGGGAGCGCGGCCCCTCAGTCCCTGGACCGTGGTCCCTCAGTCCTTCAGTCGCTGGGAGCCCGGTCCCTCAGTCTTTGGGAACACGGTCCCACAGTACTTCAGTCACTGGGAGCGCGGTCCCTCAGTCACTGGGAGCGTGGTCCCTCAATCCCTCAGTCCCTGTGAGCGCGGTCCTCAGTCCCTGGGAATGCAGTCCCTCAGTCCTGGGGAGCGCGATCCCTCAGTCCTTCAGTCGCTGGGAGCGCAGTCTCTCAGTCCCTGGGAGCGCGGTCCCTCAGTCCTTAAGTCCCTGGGAGCGCGGTCCTCAGTCCCTGGGAGCGCAATCCCTCAGTCCCTGGGAGCGCGGTCCCTCATTCCTTCAGTCCCTGGGAGCACGGTCCCTCAGTCCTTCAGTCCCTGGGAGCGCAGTCCCTCAGTCCTTCAGTCCCGGGGAGCGCGGTCTTTCAGTCGCTGGGAGAGGCGGTCCCTCAGTCCTTCACTCACTGGAAGCGCTGTCCCTCATTCCTTCAGTCCCTGGGAGCGTGGTCCCTCAGTCCTTGAGTTGCTGGGAGCGTTGCCCCTCAGGCCCTGGTAGCGTGGTCTCTCAGTCCTTCAGTCCCTGGGAGCGCGGTCCTTCAGTCCCTGGGAGCGCGGTCCCTCAGTCCTTCAGTCCCTGGCAGCGTGGTCCTTCAGTCCCTGGGAGCGCGGTCCCTCAGTCCCTCAGTTCCTGGCAGCGTGGTCTCTCACTCCTTCAGTCCCTGGGAGCGCGGTCCCTCAGTCCTTCAGTCCCTGGGAGCACGTTCCTTCAGTCCTTCAGTCCCTGGGAGCACGGTCCTTCAGTCACTGGGAGACGTGCTCCCTCAGTACTTCAGTCCCTGGGAGCGCGATCCCTCAGACCTTCAGTCCCTGGGAGCGCAGTCCCTCAGTCCTTCAGTCCTTCAGTCCCTGGGAACGCGGTCCTTCAGTCGCTGGGAGATGCGCTCCCTGAGGCCTCCAGTCCCTGGGAGCGTGGTCCCTCGATCCTTCAGTCGCTGGGAGTGCGGTCCTTCAGTCCCTGGAAGCGCAGTCCCTCAGTCCTTCAGTCCCTGGGAGCGCGGTCCTTCAGTCGCTGGGAGATGCGGTCCCTCAGTCCTTCAGTTGCTGGGAGCGCGGTCCCTCAGTCCTTCAGTCCCAGGATCGCGGTCCCTCAGTCCTTCAGTCGCTGGGAGCGCCGTCCCTCAGTCCCTGGGAGCACGGTCCCTCAGTCCCTCAGTCCCTGGGAGCGTGGTTCCTCAGTCTTTCAGTCCCTGGGAGCGCGGTCCTTCAGTCCCTGGGAGCGCGGTCCTTCAGTCCCTGGGAGCACGGTCCTTCAGTCCTTCAGTCCCTGGCACCGTGGTCCTTCAGTCTCTGGGAGCGCGGTCCCTCAGTCCCTCAGTTCCTGGCAGCGTGGTCCCTCACTCCTTCAGTCCCTGGGAGCGCGGTCCCTCAGTCCCTCAGTCCCTGGGAGCGTGGTTCCTCAGTCTTTCAGTCCCTGGGAGCGCGGTCCTTCAGTCCCTGGTAGCGCGGTCCTTCAGTCCCTGGGAGCGCGGTCCTTCAGTCCCTGGGAGCGCGGTCCCTCAATCCTTCAGTCCCTGGGAGTGCAGTCCCTCAGTCCTTCAGTCCTTGGGAGCGCGGTCCCTCAGTCCCTGGGAACGCGGTCCCTCAGTCCTTCAGTCGCTGGGAGTGCGGCCCCTCAGTACTTCAGTCCCTGAGAGCGCGGTCCCTCAATCCCTCAGTCCCTGGGAGCGCAGTCCCTCAGTCCTTGGGAGCGCGGTCCCTCAGTCCTTGTGAGTGCGGTCCTTCAATCCCTGGGAGCGCGGTCCTTCAGTCCCTGGGAGCGTGGTCCCTCAGTCCTTCAGTCACTGGGAGCGCGGTCCTTCAGTCCCTGGGAGCGTGGTCCCTCACTCCTTCAGTCCCTGGGAGCGCGGTCCCTCAGTCCTTCAGTCCCTGGGAGCGCGGTCCCTCAGTCCTTCAGTCGCTGGGATCGCGGACCCTCAGTCCCTGGGAGTGCGGTCCCTAAGTCCTTGGGAGCGCAGTCCTTCAGTCGCTGGGAGCGCGGTCCCTCAGTCCATCAGGCGCTGGGAGCGCGGTCCCTCAGTCCCTGGGAGCTTAGTCCCGGGGAGCGTGGTCTGTCAGTTTGGGAGCTCAGACCCTGGGAGCGCTGTTCCTCAGTCGCTGGGAGCGCGGTCCCTCAGTCCTTCAGTCGCTGGGAGCGCGGTCCTTCAGTCCCTGGTCGTGCGGTACCTCAGTCCTTCAGTCCCTGGGAGCACGGTCCTTCAGTCGCTGGGAGTGCGGTCCCTCAGTCCTTCAGTCGTTGGGAGCGCGGTCCCTCAGTCCTTTAGTCGCTGGGAACGCGGTCCCTCAATCCCTGGGAGCGCAGTCCCTCAGTCTCTGGGAGCGCAGTCCCTCAGTTGCTGGGAGCGCGGTCCTTCAGTCGCTAGGAGTGCGGTCCCTCAGTCCCTGGGAGTTTGGTCCTTTAGTCCTTGGAAGCGCAGTCCCTCAGTCCTTCAGTCGCTGGGAGACGCGCTCCCTCAGTCCTTCAGTCCCTGGGATCACGGTCCTTCAGTCGCTGGGAGCGCGGTCCCTCAATCCTTCAGTCGCTGGGAGCGCGGTCCCTCAGTCCTTCTGTTGCTGGGAGCGCAGTCCCTCAGTCCCTGGGAGCACGGTCCCTCAGCCCTTCAGTCCCTGGGAGCGCGGTCCTTCAGTCCCTGGTAGTACGGTCCCTCAGTCCTTCAGTCCCTGGGAGCGCGGTCCCTCAGTCCTTCAGTCCCTGGGAGTGCGGTCCCTCAGTCATTCAGTCCCTGGGAGCGCGGTCCCTCAGTCTTTCAGTCACTGGGAGCGCAGTCCCTCAATTGCTGGGAGTGCGGTTCCTCAGTCCCTGGGAGCGCAGTCCTTCAGTCGCTGGGAGCACGGCCCCTCAGTCCTTCGGTCGCTGGGAGCGCAGTCCCTCAGTCTCTGGGAACACGGTCCCACAGTACTTCAGTCACTGGGAGCGCGGTCCCTCAGTCCCTGGGAGCGCGATCCCTCAGTCCCTGAGTCCCTGGGAGTGCGGTCCCTCAGTCCCTGGGAGCGCGGTCCCTCAGTCATTCAGTCCCTGGGAGCGCGTTCCCTCAGTCTTTCAGTCGCTGGGAGCGCAGTCCCTCAATTGCTGGGAGTGCGGTCCCTCAGTCCCTGGGAGCGCAGTCCTTCAGTCGCTGGGAGCGTGGCCCCTCAGTCCCTGGACCGTGGTCCCTCAGTCCTTCAGTCGCTGGGAGCCCGGTCCCTCAGTCTTTGGGAACACGGTCCCACAGTACTTCAGTCACTGGGAGCGCGGTCCCTCAGTCACTGGGAGCGTGGTCCCTCAATCCCTCAGTCCCTGTGAGCGCGGTCCTCAGTCCCTGGGAACGCAGTCCCTCAGTCCTGGGGAGCGCGATCCCTCAGTCCTTCAGTCGCTGGGAGCGCAGTCTCTCAGTCCCTGGGAGCGCGGTCCCTCAGTCCTTAAGTCCCTGGGAGCGCGGTCCTCAGTCCCTGGGAGCGCAATCCCTCAGTCCCTGGGAGCGCGGTCCCTCATTCCTTCAGTCCCTGGGAGCACGGTCCCTCAGTCCTTCAGTCCCTGGGAGCGCAGTCCCTCAGTCCTTCAGTCCCGGGGAGCGCGGTCTTTCAGTCGCTGGGAGAGGCGGTCCCTCAGTCCTTCACTCACTGGAAGCGCTGTCCCTCATTCCTTCAGTCCCTGGGAGCGTGGTCCCTCAGTCCTTGAGTTGCTGGGAGCGTTGCCCCTCAGGCCCTGGTAGCGTGGTCTCTCAGTCCTTCAGTCCCTGGGAGCGCGGTCCTTCAGTCCCTGGGAGCGCGGTCCCTCAGTCCTTCAGTCCCTGGCAGCGTGGTCCTTCAGTCCCTGGGAGCGCGGTCCCTCAGTCCCTCAGTTCCTGGCAGCGTGGTCTCTCACTCCTTCAGTCCCTGGGAGCGCGGTCCCTCAGTCCTTCAGTCCCTGGGAGCACGTTCCTTCAGTCCTTCAGTCCCTGGGAGCACGGTCCTTCAGTCACTGGGAGACGTGCTCCCTCAGTACTTCAGTCCCTGGGAGCGCGATCCCTCAGACCTTCAGTCCCTGGGAGCGCAGTCCCTCAGTCCTTCAGTCCTTCAGTCCCTGGGAACGCGGTCCTTCAGTCGCTGGGAGATGCGCTCCCTGAGGCCTCCAGTCCCTGGGAGCGTGGTCCCTCGATCCTTCAGTCGCTGGGAGTGCGGTCCTTCAGTCCCTGGAAGCGCAGTCCCTCAGTCCTTCAGTCCCTGGGAGCGCGGTCCTTCAGTCGCTGGGAGATGCGGTCCCTCAGTCCTTCAGTTGCTGGGAGCGCGGTCCCTCAGTCCTTCAGTGCCAGGATCGCGGTCCCTCAGTCCTTCAGTCGCTGGGAGCGCCGTCCCTCAGTCCCTGGGAGCACGGTCCCTCAGTCCCTCAGTCCCTGGGAGCGTGGTTCCTCAGTCTTTCAGTCCCTGGGAGCGCGGTCCTTCAGTCCCTGGGAGCGCGGTCCTTCAGTCCCTGGGAGCACGGTCCTTCAGTCCTTCAGTCCCTGGCACCGTGGTCCTTCAGTCTCTGGGAGCGCGGTCCCTCAGTCCCTCAGTTCCTGGCAGCGTGGTCCCTCACTCCTTCAGTCCCTGGGAGCGCGGTCCCTCAGTCCCTCAGTCCCTGGGAGCGTGGTTCCTCAGTCTTTCAGTCCCTGGGAGCGCGGTCCTTCAGTCCCTGGTAGCGCGGTCCTTCAGTCCCTGGGAGCGCGGTCCTTCAGTCCCTGGGAGCGCGGTCCCTCAATCCTTCAGTCCCTGGGAATGCAGTCCCTCAGTCCTTCAGTCCTTGGGAGCGCGGTCCCTCAGTCCCTGGGAACGCGGTCCCTCAGTCCTTCAGTCGCTGGGAGTGCGGCCCCTCAGTACTTCAGTCCCTGAGAGCGCGGTCCCTCAATCCCTCAGTCCCTGGGAGCGCAGTCCCTCAGTCCTTGGGAGCGCGGTCCCTCAGTCCTTGTGAGTGCGGTCCTTCAATCCCTGGGAGCGCGGTCCTTCAGTCCCTGGGAGCGTGGTCCCTCAGTCCTTCAGTCACTGGGAGCGCGGTCCTTCAGTCCCTGGGAGCGCGGTCCCTCAGTCCTTCAGTCCCTGGCAGCGTGGTCCTTCAGTCCCTGGGAGCGCGGTCCCTCAGTCCCTCAGTTCCTGGCAGCGTGGTCCCTCACTCCTTCAGTCCCTGGGAGCGCGGTCCCTCAGTCCTTCAGTCCCTGGGAGCACGTTCCCTCAGTCCTTCAGTCCCTGGGAGCACGGTCCTTCAGTCACTGGGAGACGCGCTCCCTCAGTCCCTCAGTCCTTGGGAGCGCAGTCCCTCAGTCCTTCAGTCCTTGGGAGCGCGGTCCCTCAGTCCCTGGGAACGCGGTCCCTCAGTCCTTCAGTCGCTGGGGGTGCGGCCCCTCAGTCCTTCAGTCCCTGAGAGCGCGGTCCCTCAATCCCTCAGTCCCTGGGAGCGCAGTCCCTCAGTCCTTGGGAGCGCGGTCCCTCAGTCCCTGGGAGTGCGGTCCTTCAGTCCTTGGGAGCGCGGTCCTTCAGTCCCTGGGAGCGTGGTCCCTCAGTCCTTTAGTCACTGGGAGCGCGGTCCTTCAGTCCCTGGGAGCGCGGTCCCTCAGTCCCTCAGTTCCTGGCAGCGTGGTCTCTCACTCCTTCAGTCCCTGGGAGCGCGGTCCCTCAGTCCTTCAGTCCCTGGGAGCACGTTCCTTCAGTCCTTCAGTCCCTGGGAGCACGGTCCTTCAGTCACTGGGAGACGTGCTCCCTCAGTACTTCAGTCCCTGGGAGCGCGATCCCTCAGACCTTCAGTCCCTGGGAGCGCAGTCCCTCAGTCCTTCAGTCCTTCAGTCCCTGGGAACGCGGTCCTTCAGTCCCTGGGAGCGCGATCCCTCAGACCTTCAGTCGCTGGGATCGCGGACCCTCAGTCCCTGGGAGTGCGGTCCCTAAGTCCCTGGGAGCGCAGCCCTTCAGTCGCTGGGAGGGCGGTCCCTCAGTCCATCAGGCGCTGGGAGCGCGGTCCCTCAGTCCCTGGGAGCTTAGTCCCTGGGAGCGTGGTCTGTCAGTTTGGGAGCTCAGACCCTGGGAGCGCTGTCCCTCAGTCGCTGGGCGCGCGGTCCCTCAGTCCTTCAGTCGCTGGGAGCGCGGTCCTTCAGTCCCTGGTCGTGCGGTACCTCAGTCCTTCAGTCCCTGGGAGCACGGTCCTTCAGTCGCTGGGAGTGCGGTCCCTCAGTCCTTTAGTCATTGGGAGCGCGGTCCCTCAGTCCTTCAGTCGCTGGGAACGCGGTCCCTCAATCCCTGGGAGCGCAGTCCCTCAGTATCTGGGAGCGCAGTCCCTCAGTCGCTGGGAGCGCGGTCCTTCAGTCGCTAGGAGTGCGGTCCCTCAGTCCCTGGGAGTTTGGTCCTTTAGTCCTTGGAAGCGCAGTCCCTCAGTCCTTCAGTCGCTGGGAGACGCGCTCCCTCAGTCCTTCAGTCCCTGGGAGCACGGTCCTTCAGTCGCTGGGAGCGCGGTCCCTCAATCCTTCAGTCGCTGGGAGCGCGGTCCCTCAGTCCTTCTGTTGCTGGGAGCGCAGTCCCTCAGTCCCTGGGAGCACGGTCCCTCAGTCCTTCAGTCCCTGGGAGCGCGGTCCCTCAGTCCTTCAGTCCCTGGGAGTGCGGTCCCTCAGTCATTCAGTCCCTGGGAGCGCGGTCCCTCAGTCTTTCAGTCACTGGGAGCGCAGTCCCTCAATTGCTGGGAGTGCGGTTCCTCAGTCCCTGGGAGCGCAGTCCTTCAGTCGCTGGGAGCACGGCTCCTCAGTCCTTCGGTCACTGGGAGCGCAGTCCCTCAGTCTCTGGGAACACGGTCCCACAGTACTTCAGTCACTGGGAGCGCGGTCCCTCAGTCCCTGGGAGCGCGATCCCTCAGTCCCTGAGTCCCTGGGAGTGCGGTCCCTCAGTCCCTGGGAGCGCGGTCCCTCAGTCATTCAGTCCCTGGGAGCGCGTTCCCTCAGTCTTTCAGTCGCTGGGAGCGCAGTCCCTCAATTGCTGGGAGTGCGGTCCCTCAGTCCCTGGGAGCGCAGTCCTTCAGTCGCTGGGAGCGCGGCCCCTCAGTCCCTGGACCGTGGTCCCTCAGTCCTTCAGTCGCTGGGAGCGCGGTCCCTCAGTCTTTGGGACCACGGTCCCACAGTACTTCAGTCACTGGGAGCGCGGTCCCTCAGTCACTGGGAGCGCGGTCCCTCAATCCCTCAGTCCCTGTGAGCGCGGTCCTCAGTCCCTGGGAACGCAGTCCCTCAGTCCTGGGGAGCGCGATCCCTCAGTCCTTCAGTCGCGGGGAGCGCAGTCTCTCAGTCCCTGGGAGCGCGGTCCCTCATTCCTTCAGTCCCTGGGAGCACGGTCCCTCAGTCCTTCAGTCCCGGGGAGCGCAGTCTTTCAGTCGCTGGGAGAGGCGGTCCCTCAGTCCTTCACTCACTGGAAGCGCTGTCCCTCATTCCTTCAGTCCCTGGGAGCGTGGTCCCTCAGTCCTTGAGTTGCTGGGAGCGTTGTCCCTCAGGCCCTGATAGCGTGGTCTCTCAGTCCTTCAGTCCCTGGGAGCGCGGTCCTTCAGTCCCTGGGAGCGCGGTCCCTCAGTCCTTCAGTCCCTGGCAGCGTGGTCCTTCAGTCCCTGGGAGCGCGGTCCCTCAGTCCCTCAGTTCCTGGCAGCGTGGTCTCTCACTCCTTCAGTCCCTGGGAGCACGGTCCTTCAGTCACTGGGAGACGTGCTCCCTCAGTACTTCAGTCCCTGGGAGCGCGATCCCTCAGACCTTCAGTCCCTGGGAGCGCAGTCCCTCAGTCCTTCAGTCCTTCAGTCCCTGGGAACGCGGTCCTTCAGTCGCTGGGAGATGCGCTCCCTGAGGCCTCCAGTCCCTGGGAGCGTGGTCTCTCGATCCTTCAGTCGCTGGGAGTGCGGTCCTTCAGTCCCTGGAAGCGTAGTCCCTCAGTCCTTCAGTCCCTGGGAGCGCGGTCCTTCAGTCGCTGGGAGACGCGGTCCCTCAGTCCTTCAGTTGCTGGGAGCGCAGTCCCTCAGTCCTTCAGTCCCAGGATCGCGGTCCCTCAGTCCTTCAGTCGCTGGGAGCGCCGTCCCTCAGTCCCTGGGAGCACGGTCCCTCAGTCCCTCAGTCCCTGGGAACGTGGTTCCTCAGTCTTTCAGTCCCTGGGAGCGCGGTCCTTCAGTCCCTGGGAGCGCGGTCCTTCAGTCCCTGGGAGCGCGGTCCCTCAGTCCTTCAGTCCCTGGCAGCATGGTCCTTCAGTCCCTGGGAGCGCGGTCCCTCAGTCCCTCAGTTCCTGGCAGCGTGGTCCCTCACTCCTTCAGTCCCTGGGAGCGCGGTCCCTCAGTCCCTCAGTCCCTGGGAGCGTGGTTCCTCAGTCTTTCAGTCCCTGGGAGCGCGGTCCTTCAGTCCCTGGTAGCGCGGTCCTTCAGTCCCTGGGAGCGCGGTCCTTCAGTCCCTGGGAGCGCGGTCCCTCAATCCTTCAGTCCCTGGGAGTGCAGTCCCTCAGTCCTTCAGTCCTTGGGAGCGCGGTCCCTGGGAACGCGGTCCCTCAGTCCTTCAGTCGCTGGGAGTGCGGCCCCTCAGTACTTCAGTCCCTGAGAGCGCGGTCCCTCAATCCCTCAGTCCCTGGGAGCGCAGTCCCTCAGTTCTTGGGAGCGCGGTCCCTCAGTCCTTGTGAGTGCGGTCCTTCAGTCCCTGGGAGCGCGGTCCTTCAGTCCCTGGGAGCGTGGTCCCTCAGTCCTTCAGTCACTGAGAGCGCGGTCCTTCAGTCCCTGGGAGCGCAGTCCCTCAGTCCTTCAGTCCCTGGGAGCGTGGTCCTTCAGTCGCTGGGAGAGGCGGTCCCTCGGTCCTTCAGTCGCTGGGGGCGCGGTTCCTCAGTCCTTCAGTCTCTGGAAGCGCGGTCCCTCAGTCCTTCAGTCGCTGGGAGCGCGGTCCCTCAGTCCTTCAGTCGCTGGGAGCGTTGTCCCTCAGTCCCTGGGAGCGTGGTCCCTCAGTCCTTTAGCCCTGGGAGCGCAGTCCTTCAGTCCCTGGGAGCGCGGTCCCTAAGTCCCTGGGAGCGCAGTCCTTCAGTCGCTGGGAGCGCGGTCCCTCAGTCCTTCAGTCGCTGGGAGCGCGGTCCCTCAGTCCTTCAGTCGCTGGGAGCGCGGTCCTTCAGTCCCTGGTCATGCGGTACCTCAGTCCTTCAGTCCCTGGGAGCACGGTCCTTCAGTCGCTGGGAGTGCGGTCCCTCAGTCCTTCAGTCGTTGGGAGCGCGGTCCCTCAGTCCTTCAGTCGCTGGGAACGCGGTCCCTCAATCCCTGGGAGCGCAGTCCCTCAGTCTCTGGGAGCGCAGCCCCTCAGTCGCTGGGAGCGCGGTCCTTCAGTCGCTAGGAGTGCGGTCCCTCAGTCCCTGGGAGTTTGGTCCTTTAGTCCTTGGAAGCGCAGTCCCTCAGTCCTTCAGTCGCTGGGAGACGCGCTCCCTCAGTCCTTCAGTCCCTGGGATCACGGTCCTTCAGTCGCTGGGAGCGCGGTCCCTCAATCCTTCAGTCGCTGGGAGCGCGGTCCCTCAGTCCTTCTGTTGCTGGGAGCGCAGTCCCTCAGTCCCTGGGAGCACGGTCCCTCAGCCCTTCAGTCCCTGGGAGCGCGGTCCTTCAGTCCCTGGTAGTACGGTCCCTCAGTCCTTCAGTCCCTGGGAGTGCGGTCCCTCAGTCCTTCAGTCCCTGGGAGTGCGGTCCCTCAGTCATTCAGTCCCTGGGAGCGCGGTCCCTCAGTCTTTCAGTCACTGGGAGCGCAGTCCCTCAATTGCTGGGAGTGCGGTTCCTCAGTCCCTGGGAGCGCAGTCCTTCAGTCGCTGGGAGCACGGCCCCTCAGTCCTTCGGTCGCTGGGAGCGCAGTCCCTCAGTCTCTGGGAACACGGTCCCACAGTACTTCAGTCACTGGGAGCGCGGTCCCTCAGTCCCTGGGAGCGCGATCCCTCAGTCCCTGAGTCCCTGGGAGTGCGGTCCCTCAGTCCCTGGGAGCGCGGTCCCTCAGTCATTCAGTCCCTGGGAGCGCGTTCCCTCAGTCTTTCAGTCGCTGGGAGCGCAGTCCCTCAATTGCTGGGAGTGCGGTCCCTCAGTCCCTGGGAGCGCAGTCCTTCAGTCGCTGGGAGCGCGGCCCCTCAGTCCCTGGACCGTGGTCCCTCAGTCCTTCAGTCGCTGGGAGCCCGGTCCCTCAGTCTTTGGGAACACGGTCCCACAGTACTTCAGTCACTGGGAGCGCGGTCCCTCAGTCACTGGGAGCGTGGTCCCTCAATCCCTCAGTCCCTGTGAGCGCGGTCCTCAGTCCCTGGGAACGCAGTCCCTCAGTCCTGGGGAGCGCGATCCCTCAGTCCTTCAGTCGCTGGGAGCGCAGTCTCTCAGTCCCTGGGAGCGCGGTCCCTCAGTCCTTAAGTCCCTGGGAGCGCGGTCCTCAGTCCCTGGGAGCGCAATCCCTCAGTCTCTGGGAGCGCGGTCCCTCATTCCTTCAGTCCCTGGGAGCACGGTCCCTCAGTCCTTCAGTCCCTGGGAGCGCAGTCCCTCAGTCCTTCAGTCCCGGGGAGCGCGGTCTTTCAGTCGCTGGGAGAGGCGGTCCCTCAGTCCTTCACTCACTGGAAGCGCTGTCCCTCATTCCTTCAGTCCCTGGGAGCGTGGTCCCTCAGTCCTTGAGTTGCTGGGAGCGTTGCCCCTCAGGCCCTGGTAGCGTGGTCTCTCAGTACTTCAGTCCCTGGGAGCGCGATCCCTCAGACCTTCAGTCCCTGGGAGCGCAGTCCCTCAGTCCTTCAGTCCTTCAGTCCCTGGGAACGCGGTCCTTCAGTCGCTGGGAGATGCGCTCCCTGAGGCCTCCAGTCCCTGGGAGCGTGGTCCCTCGATCCTTCAGTCGCTGGGAGTGCGGTCCTTCAGTCCCTGGAAGCGCAGTCCCTCAGTCCTTCAGTCCCTGGGAGCGCGGTCCTTCAGTCGCTGGGAGACGCGGTCCCTCAGTCCTTCAGTTGCTGGGAGCGCGGTCCCTCAGTCCTTCAGTCCCAGGATCGCGGTCCCTCAGTCCTTCAGTCGCTGGGAGCGCCGTCCCTCAGTCCCTGGGAGCACGGTCCCTCAGTCCCTCAGTCCCTGGGAGCGTGGTTCCTCAGTCTTTCAGTCCCTGGGAGCGCGGTCCTTCAGTCCCTGGGAGCGCGGTCCTTCAGTCCCTGGGAGCGCGGTCCTTCAGTCCTTCAGTCCCTGGCACCGTGGTCCTTCAGTCCCTGGGAGCGCGGTCCCTCAGTCCCTCAGTTCCTGGCAGCGTGGTCCCTCACTCCTTCAGTCCCTGGGAGCGCGGTCCCTCAGTCCCTCAGTCCCTGGGAGCGTGGTTCCTCAGTCTTTCAGTCCCTGGGAGCGCGGTCCTTCAGTCCCTGGTAGCGCGGTCCTTCAGTCCCTGGGAGCGCGGTCCTTCAGTCCCTGGGAGCGCGGTCCCTCAATCCTTCAGTCCCTGGGAGTGCAGTCCCTCAGTCCTTCAGTCCTTGGGAGCGCGGTCCCTCAGTCCCTGGGAACGCGGTCCCTCAGTCCTTCAGTCGCTGGGAGTGCGGCCCCTCAGTACTTCAGTCCCTGAGAGCGCGGTCCCTCAATCCCTCAGTCCCTGGGAGCGCAGTCCCTCAGTCCTTGGGAGCGCGGTCCCTCAGTCCTTGTGAGTGCGGTCCTTCAGTCCCTGGGAGCGCGGTCCTTCAGTCCCTGGGAGCGTGGTCCCTCAGTCCTTCAGTCACTGGGAGCGCGGTCCTTCAGTCCCTGGGAGCGCGGTCCCTCAGTCCTTCAGTCCCTGGCAGCGTGGTCCTTCAGTCCCTGGGAGCGCGGTCCCTCAGTCCCTCAGTTCCTGGCAGCGTGGTCCCTCACTCCTTCAGTCCCTGGGAGCGCGGTCCCTCAGTCCTTCAGTCCCTGGGAGCACGTTCCCTCAGTCCTTCAGTCCCTGGGAGCACGGTCCTTCAGTCACTGGGAGACGCGCTCCCTCAGTCCCTCAGTCATTGGGAGCGCAGTCCCTCAGTCCTTCAGTCCTTGGGAGCGCGGTCCCTCAGTCCCTGGGAACGCGGTCCCTCAGTCCTTCAGTCGCTGGGGGTGCGGCCCCTCAGTCCTTCAGTCCCTGAGAGCGCGGTCCCTCAATCCCTCAGTCCCTGGGAGCGCAGTCCCTCAGTCCTTGGGAGCGCGGTCCCTCAGTCCTTGTGAGTGCGGTCCTTCAGTCCCTGGGAGCGCGGTCCTTCAGTCCCTGGGAGCGTGGTCCCTCAGTCCTTCAGTCACTGGGAGCGCGGTCCTTCAGTCCCTGAGAGCGCGGTCCCTCAGTCCTTCAGTCCCTGGCAGCGTGGTCCTTCAGTCCCTGGGAGCGCGGTCCCTCAGTCCCTCAGTTCCTGGCAGCGTGGTCCCTCACTCCTTCAGTCCCTGGGAGCGCGGTCCCTCAGTCCTTCAGTCCCTGGGAGCACGTTCCCTCAGTCCTTCAGTCCCTGGGAGCACGGTCCTTCAGTCACTGGGAGACGCGCTCCCTCAGTCCCTCAGTCCTTGGGAGCGCAGTCCCTCAGTCCTTCAGTCCTTGGGAGCGCGGTCCCTCAGTCCCTGGGAACGCGGTCCCTCAGTCCTTCAGTCGCTGGGGGTGCGGCCCCTCAGTCCTTCAGTCCCTGAGAGCGCGGTCCCTCAATCCCTCAGTCCCTGGGAGCGCAGTCCCTCAGTCCTTGGGAGCGCGGTCCCTCAGTCCCTGGGAGTGCGGTCCTTCAGTCCTTGGGAGCGCGGTCCTTCAGTCCCTGGGAGCGTGGTCCCTCAGTCCTTCAGTCACTGGGAGCGCGGTCCTTCAGTCCCTGGGAGCGCGGTCCCTCAGTCCCTCAGTTCCTGGCAGCGTGGTCCCTCACTCCTTCAGTCCCTGGGAGCGCGGTCCCTCAGTCCTTCAATCCCTGGGAGCACGTTCCCTCAGTCCTTCAGTCCCTGGGAGCACGATCCTTCAGTCACTGGGAGATGCGCTCCCTCAGTACTTCAGTCCCTGGGAGCGCGGTCCCTCAGACCTTCAGTCCCTGGGAGCGCAGTCCCTCAGTCCTTCAGTCCCTGGGAGCGCGGTCCTTCAGTCGCTGGGAGACGCGCTCCCTGAGGCCTTCAGTCCCTGGGAGCGTGGTCCCTCGATCCTTCAGTCGCTGGGAGTGCAGTCCTTCAGTCCCTGGAAGCGCAGTCCCTCAGTCCTTCAGTCCCTGGGAGCGCGGTCCTTCAGTTGCTGGGAGACGCGGTCCCTCAGTCCTTCAGTCGCTGGGAGCGCGGTCCCTCAGTCCTTCAGTCCCAGGAGCGCGGTCCCTCAGTCCTTCAGTCGCTGGGAGCGCCGTCCCTCAGTCCCTGGGAGCGCGGTCCCTCAGTCCCTCAGTCCCTGGGAGCGTGGTTCCTCAGTCTTTCAGTCCCTGGGAGCGCGGTCCTTCAGTCCCTGGGAGCGCGGTCCCTCAGTCCTTGGGAGCGCGGTCTCTCAGTCCTTCAGTCCCTGGGAGTGCAGTCCCTCAGTCCTTCAGTCCTTGGGCGCGCGGTCCCTCAGTCCTTGGGAGCGCGGTCCCTCAGTCCTTGGGAGTGCGGTCCTTCAGTCCCTGGGAGCGCGGTCCTTCAGTCCCTGGGAGCGTGGTCCCTCAGTCCTTCAGTCACTGGGAGCGTGGTCCTTCAGTGCCTGGGAGCGCGGTCCCTCAGTCCCTCAGTTCCTGGCAGCGTGGTCCCTCACTCCTTCAGTCCCTGGGAGCGCGGTCCCTCAGTCCTTCAGTCCCTGGGAGCACGTTCCCTCAGTCCTTCAGTCCCTGGGAGCACGGTCCTTCAGTCACTGGGAGACGCGCTCCCTCAGTACTTCAGTCCCTGGGAGCGCGGTCCCTCAGACCTTCAGTCCCTGGGAGCGCAGTCCCTCAGTCCTTCAGTCCCTGGGAGCGCGGTCCTTCAGTCGCTGGGAGAAGCGCTCCCTGAGGCCTTCTGTCCCTGGGAGCGTGGTCCCTTGATCCTTCAGTCGCTGGGAGTGCAGTCCTTCAGTCCCTGGTAGCGCAGTCCCTCAGTCCTTCAGTCCCTGGGAGCGCGGTCCTTCAGTCGCTGGGAGACGCGGTCCCTCAGTCCTTCAGTCGCTGGGAGCGCGGTCCCTCAGTCCTTCAGTCCCAGGAGCGCGGTCCCTCAGTCCTTCAGTCGCTGGGAGCGCCGTCCCTCAGTCCCTGGGAGCGCGGTCCCTCAGTCCCTCAGTCCCTGGGAGCATGGTTCCTCAGTCTTTCAGGCCCTGGGAGCGCGGTCCTTCAGTCCCTGGGAGCGCGGTCCTTCAGTCCCTGGTAGCGCGGTCCCTCAGTCCTTGGGAGCGCGGTCCCTCAGTCCTTCAGTCCCTGGGAGTGCAGTCCCTCAATCCTTCAGTCCTTGGGCGCGCGGTCCCTCAGTCCTTGGGAGCGCAGCCCCTCAGTCCTTCAGTCCTTGGGAGCGCGGTCCCTCAGTCCCTGGGAACGCGGGCCCTCAGTCCTTCAGTCGCTGGGAGTGCGGCCCCTCAGTCCTTCAGTCCCTGGGAGCACGGTCCCTCAATCCCTCAGTCCCTGGGAGCGCAGTCCCTCAGTCCTTGGGAACGCGGTCCCTCAGTCCCTGGGATTGCGGTCCTTCAGTCCCTGGGAGCGCGGTCCCTCAATCCTTCAGTCCCTGGGAGTGCAGTCCCTCAGTCCTTCAGTCCTTGGGAGCGCGGTCCCTCAGTCCCTGGGAACGCGGTCCCTCAGTCCTTCAGTCGCTGGGAGTGCGGCCCCTCAGTACTTCAGTCCCTGAGAGCGCGGTCCCTCAATCCCTCAGTCCCTGGGAGCGCAGTCCCTCAGTCCTTGGGAGCGCGGTCCCTCAGTCCTTGTGAGTGCGGTCCTTCAGTCCCTGGGAGCGCGGTCCTTCAGTCCCTGGGAGCGTGGTCCCTCAGTCCTTCAGTCACTGGGAGCGCGGTCCTTCAGTCCCTGGGAGCGCGGTCCCTCAGTCCTTCAGTCCCTGGCAGCGTGGTCCTTCAGTCCCTGGGAGCGCGGTCCCTCAGTCCCTCAGTTCCTGGCAGCGTGGTCCCTCACTCCTTCAGTCCCTGGGAGCGCGGTCCCTCAGTCCTTCAGTCCCTGGGAGCACGTTCCCTCAGTCCTTCAGTCCCTGGGAGCACGGTCCTTCAGTCACTGGGAGACGCGCTCCCTCAGTCCCTCAGTCCTTGGGAGCGCAGTCCCTCAGTCCTTCAGTCCTTGGGAGCGCGGTCCCTCAGTCCCTGGGAACGCGGTCCCTCAGTCCTTCAGTCGCTGGGGGTGCGGCCCCTCAGTCCTTCAGTCCCTGAGAGCGCGGTCCCTCAATCCCTCAGTCCCTGGGAGCGCAGTCCCTCAGTCCTTGGGAGCGCGGTCCCTCAGTCCCTGGGAGTGCGGTCCTTCAGTCCTTGGGAGCGCGGTCCTTCAGTCCCTGGGAGCGTGGTCCCTCAGTCCTTCAGTCACTGGGAGCGCGGTCCTTCAGTCCCTGGGAGCGCGGTCCCTCAGTCCCTCAGTTCCTGGCAGCGTGGTCCCTCACTCCTTCAGTCCCTGGGAGCGCGGTCCCTCAGTCCTTCAATCCCTGGGAGCACGTTCCCTCAGTCCTTCAGTCCCTGGGAGCACGATCCTTCAGTCACTGGGAGATGCGCTCCCTCAGTACTTCAGTCCCTGTGAGCGCGGTCCCTCAGACCTTCAGTCCCTGGGAGCGCAGTACCTCAGTCCTTCAGTCCCTGGGAGCGCGGTCCTTCAGTCGCTGGGAGACGCGCTCCCTGAGGCCTTCAGTCCCTGGGAGCGTGGTCCCTCGATCCTTCAGTCGCTGGGAGTGCAGTCCTTCAGTCCCTGGAAGCGCAGTCCCTCAGTCCTTCAGTCCCTGGGAGCGCGGTCCTTCAGTTGCTGGGAGACGCGGTCCCTCAGTCCTTCAGTCGCTGGGAGCGCGGTCCCTCAGTCCTTCAGTCCCAGGAGCGCGGTCCCTCAGTCCTTCAGTCGCTGGGAGCGCCGTCCCTCAGTCCCTGGGAGCGCGGTCCCTCAGTCCCTCAGTCCCTGGGAGCGTGGTTCCTCAGTCTTTCAGTCCCTGGGAGCGCGGTCCTTCAGTCCCTGGGAGCGCGGTCCTTCAGTCCCTGGGAGCGCGGTCCCTCAGTCCTTGGGAGCGCGGTCTCTCAGTCCTTCAGTCCCTGGGAGTGCAGTCCCTCAGTCCTTCAGTCCTTGGGCGCGCGGTCCCTCAGTCCTTGGGAGCGCGGTCCCTCAGTCCTTGGGAGTGCGGTCCTTCAGTCCCTGGGAGCGCGGTCCTTCAGTCCCTGGGAGCGTGGTCCCTCAGTCCTTCAGTCACTGGGAGCGTGGTCCTTCAGTGCCTGGGAGCGCGGTCCCTCAGTCCCTCAGTTCCTGGCAGCGTGGTCCCTCACTCCTTCAGTCCCTGGGAGCGCGGTCCCTCAGTCCTTCAGTCCCTGGGAGCACGTTCCCTCAGTCCTTCAGTCCCTGGGAGCACGGTCCTTCAGTCACTGGGAGACGCGCTCCCTCAGTACTTCAGTCCCTGGGAGCGCGGTCCCTCAGACCTTCAGTCCCTGGGAGCGCAGTCCCTCAGTCCTTCAGTCCCTGGGAGCGCGGTCCTTCAGTCGCTGGGAGAAGCGCTCCCTGAGGCCTTCTGTCCCTGGGAGCGTGGTCCCTTGATCCTTCAGTCGCTGGGAGTGCAGTCCTTCAGTCCCTGGTAGCGCAGTCCCTCAGTCCTTCAGTCCCTGGGAGCGCGGTCCTTCAGTCGCTGGGAGACGCGGTCCCTCAGTCCTTCAGTCGCTGGGAGCGCGGTCCCTCAGTCCTTCAGTCCCAGGAGCGCGGTCCCTCAGTCCTTCAGTCGCTGGGAGCGCCGTCCCTCAGTCCCTGGGAGCGCGGTCCCTCAGTCCCTCAGTCCCTGGGAGCATGGTTCCTCAGTCTTTCAGGCCCTGGGAGCGCGGTCCTTCAGTACCTGGGAGCGCGGTCCTTCAGTCCCTGGTAGCGCGGTCCCTCAGTCCTTGGGAGCGCGGTCCCTCAGTCCTTCAGTCCCTGGGAGTGCAGTCCCTCAATCCTTCAGTCCTTGGGCGCGCGGTCCCTCAGTCCTTGGGAGCGCAGCCCCTCAGTCCTTCAGTCCTTGGGAGCGCAGTCCCTCAGTCCTTGGGAACGCGGTCCCTCAGTCCCTGGGAGACGCACTCCCTCAGTCCCTGGGAGCGCGGTCCCTCATTCCTTCAGTCCCTGGGAGCACGGTCCCTCAGTCATTCAGTCCTTGGGAGCGCAGTCCCTCAGTCCTTCAGTCCATGGGAGCGCGGTCTTTCAGTCGCTAGGAGAGGCGGACCCTCAGTCCTTCAGTCACTGGAAGCGCAGTCCCTCAGTCCTTCAGTCCCTGGGAGCGCGGTCCTTCAGTCGCTGGGAGACGCGGTCCCTCAGTCCTTCAGTTGCTGGGAGCGCGGTCCCTCAGTCCTTCAGTCCCAGGATCGCGGTCCCTCAGTCCTTCAGTCGCTGGGAACGCCGTCCCTCAGTCCCTGGGAGCACGGTCCCTCAGTCCCTCAGTCCCTGGGAGCGTGGTTCCTCAGTCTTTCAGTCCCTGGGAGCGCGGTCCTTCAGTCCCTGGGAGCGCGGCCCCTCAGTCCTTCAGTCCCTGGGAGTGCAGTCCCTCAATCCTTCAGTCCTTGGGCGCGCGGTCCCTCAGTCCTTGGGAGCGCAGCCCCTCAGTCCTTCAGTCCCTGGGAGCGCGGTCCTTCAGTCCCTGGGAGCGCAGTCCCTCAGTCCCTGGGAGCGCGGTCCTTCAGTCGCTGGGAGACGCACTCCCTCAGTCCCTCAGTCCCTGGGAGCGCGGTCCCTCAGTCATTCAGTCCCTGGGAGCGCGGTCCCTCAGTCTTTCAGTTGCTGGAAGCGCAGTCCCTCAATTGCTGGGAGTGCGGTCCCTCAGTCCCTGGGAGCGCAGTCCTTCAGTCGCTGGGAGCGCGGCCCCTCAGTCCCTGGAGCGTGGTCCCTCAGTCCTTCAGTCGCTGGGAGCGCGGTCCCTCAGTCTTTGGGAACACGGTCCCACAGTACTTCAGTCACTGGGAGCGCGGTCCCTCAGTCACTGGGAGCGCGGTCCTTCAATCCCTCAGTCCCTGTGAGCGCGGTCCTCAGTCCCTGGGAACGCAGTCCCTCAGTCCTCGGTAGCGCGGTCCCTCAGTCCCTCAGTTCCTGGCAGCGTGGTCCCTCACTCCTTCAGTCCCTGGGAGCGCGGTCCCTCAGTCCTTCAGTCCCTGGGAGCACGTTCCCTCAGTCCTTCAGTCCCTGGGAGCACGGTCCTTCAGTCACTGGGAGACGCGCTCCCTCAGTCCCTCAGTCCTTGGGAGCGCAGTCCCTCAGTCCTTCAGTCCTTGGGAGCGCGGTCCCTCAGTCCCTGGGAACGCGGTCCCTCAGTCCTTCAGTCGCTGGGGGTGCGGCCCCTCAGTCCTTCAGTCCCTGAGAGCGCGGTCCCTCAATCCCTCAGTCCCTGGGAGCGCAGTCCCTCAGTCCTTGGGAGCGCGGTCCCTCAGTCCCTGGGAGTGCGGTCCTTCAGTCCTTGGGAGCGCGGTCCTTCAGTCCCTGGGAGCGTGGTCCCTCAGTCCTTCAGTCACTGGGAGCGCGGTCCTTCAGTCCCTGGGAGCGCGGTCCCTCAGTCCCTCAGTTCCTGGCAGCGTGGTCCCTCACTCCTTCAGTCCCTGGGAGCGCGGTCCCTCAGTCCTTCAATCCCTGGGAGCACGTTCCCTCAGTCCTTCAGTCCCTGGGAGCACGATCCTTCAGTCACTGGGAGATGCGCTCCCTCAGTACTTCAGTCCCTGTGAGCGCGGTCCCTCAGACCTTCAGTCCCTGGGAGCGCAGTACCTCAGTCCTTCAGTCCCTGGGAGCGCGGTCCTTCAGTCGCTGGGAGACGCGCTCCCTGAGGCCTTCAGTCCCTGGGAGCGTGGTCCCTCGATCCTTCAGTCGCTGGGAGTGCAGTCCTTCAGTCCCTGGAAGCGCAGTCCCTCAGTCCTTCAGTCCCTGGGAGCGCGGTCCTTCAGTTGCTGGGAGACGCGGTCCCTCAGTCCTTCAGTCGCTGGGAGCGCGGTCCCTCAGTCCTTCAGTCCCAGGAGCGCGGTCCCTCAGTCCTTCAGTCGCTGGGAGCGCCGTCCCTCAGTCCCTGGGAGCGCGGTCCCTCAGTCCCTCAGTCCCTGGGAGCGTGGTTCCTCAGTCTTTCAGTCCCTGGGAGCGCGGTCCTTCAGTCCCTGGGAGCGCGGTCCTTCAGTCCCTGGGAGCGCGGTCCCTCAGTCCTTGGGAGCGCGGTCTCTCAGTCCTTCAGTCCCTGGGAGTGCAGTCCCTCAGTCCTTCAGTCCTTGGGCGCGCGGTCCCTCAGTCCTTGGGAGCGCGGTCCCTCAGTCCTTGGGAGTGCGGTCCTTCAGTCCCTGGGAGCGCGGTCCTTCAGTCCCTGGGAGCGTGGTCCCTCAGTCCTTCAGTCACTGGGAGCGTGGTCCTTCAGTGCCTGGGAGCGCGGTCCCTCAGTCCCTCAGTTCCTGGCAGCGTGGTCCCTCACTCCTTCAGTCCCTGGGAGCGCGGTCCCTCAGTCCTTCAGTCCCTGGGAGCACGTTCCCTCAGTCCTTCAGTCCCTGGGAGCACGGTCCTTCAGTCACTGGGAGACGCGCTCCCTCAGTACTTCAGTCCCTGGGAGCGCGGTCCCTCAGACCTTCAGTCCCTGGGAGCGCAGTCCCTCAGTCCTTCAGTCCCTGGGAGCGCGGTCCTTCAGTCGCTGGGAGAAGCGCTCCCTGAGGCCTTCTGTCCCTGGGAGCGTGGTCCCTTGATCCTTCAGTCGCTGGGAGTGCAGTCCTTCAGTCCCTGGTAGCGCAGTCCCTCAGTCCTTCAGTCCCTGGGAGCGCGGTCCTTCAGTCGCTGGGAGACGCGGTCCCTCAGTCCTTCAGTCGCTGGGAGCGCGGTCCCTCAGTCCTTCAGTCCCAGGAGCGCGGTCCCTCAGTCCTTCAGTCGCTGGGAGCGCCGTCCCTCAGTCCCTGGGAGCGCGGTCCCTCAGTCCCTCAGTCCCTGGGAGCATGGTTCCTCAGTCTTTCAGGCCCTGGGAGCGCGGTCCTTCAGTACCTGGGAGCGCGGTCCTTCAGTCCCTGGTAGCGCGGTCCCTCAGTCCTTGGGAGCGCGGTCCCTCAGTCCTTCAGTCCCTGGGAGTGCAGTCCCTCAATCCTTCAGTCCTTGGGCGCGCGGTCCCTCAGTCCTTGGGAGCGCAGCCCCTCAGTCCTTCAGTCCTTGGGAGCGCAGTCCCTCAGTCCTTGGGAACGCGGTCCCTCAGTCCCTGGGAGACGCACTCCCTCAGTCCCTGGGAGCGCGGTCCCTCATTCCTTCAGTCCCTGGGAGCACGGTCCCTCAGTCATTCAGTCCTTGGGAGCGCAGTCCCTCAGTCCTTCAGTCCATGGGAGCGCGGTCTTTCAGTCGCTAGGAGAGGCGGACCCTCAGTCCTTCAGTCACTGGAAGCGCAGTCCCTCAGTCCTTCAGTCCCTGGGAGCGCGGTCCTTCAGTCGCTGGGAGACGCGGTCCCTCAGTCCTTCAGTTGCTGGGAGCGCGGTCCCTCAGTCCTTCAGTCCCAGGATCGCGGTCCCTCAGTCCTTCAGTCGCTGGGAACGCCGTCCCTCAGTCCCTGGGAGCACGGTCCCTCAGTCCCTCAGTCCCTGGGAGCGTGGTTCCTCAGTCTTTCAGTCCCTGGGAGCGCGGTCCTTCAGTCCCTGGGAGCGCGGCCCCTCAGTCCTTCAGTCCCTGGGAGTGCAGTCCCTCAATCCTTCAGTCCTTGGGCGCGCGGTCCCTCAGTCCTTGGGAGCGCAGCCCCTCAGTCCTTCAGTCCCTGGGAGCGCGGTCCTTCAGTCCCTGGGAGCGCAGTCCCTCAGTCCCTGGGAGCGCGGTCCTTCAGTCGCTGGGAGACGCACTCCCTCAGTCCCTCAGTCCCTGGGAGCGCGGTCCCTCAGTCATTCAGTCCCTGGGAGCGCGGTCCCTCAGTCTTTCAGTTGCTGGAAGCGCAGTCCCTCAATTGCTGGGAGTGCGGTCCCTCAGTCCCTGGGAGCGCAGTCCTTCAGTCGCTGGGAGCGCGGCCCCTCAGTCCCTGGAGCGTGGTCCCTCAGTCCTTCAGTCGCTGGGAGCGCGGTCCCTCAGTCTTTGGGAACACGGTCCCACAGTACTTCAGTCACTGGGAGCGCGGTCCCTCAGTCACTGGGAGCGCGGTCCTTCAATCCCTCAGTCCCTGTGAGCGCGGTCCTCAGTCCCTGGGAACGCAGTCCCTCAGTCCTCGGTAGCGCGATCCCTCAGTCCTTCAGTCGCTGGGAGCGCAGTCTCTCAGTCCCTGGGAGCGCGGTCCCTCAGTCCTTAAGTCCCTGGGAGCGCGGTCCTCAGTCCCTGGGAGCGCAGTCCCTCAATCCTTCAGTCGCTGGGAGTGCGGCCCCTCAGTCCTTCAGTCCCTGGGAGCACGGTCCCTCAATCCCTCAGTCCCTGGGAGCGCAGTCCCTCAGTCCTTGGGAACGCGGTCCCTCAGTCCCTGGGATTGCGGTCCTTCAGTCCCTGGGAGCGCGGTCCTTCAGTCCCTGGGAGCGTGGTCCCTCAGTCCCTCAGTCTCTGGGAGTGCGGTCACTCAGTTCCTGGGAGCTCAAACACATGGGAGCGCGGTCCCTCAGTCCCGGGGAACGCGGTCCCTCAGTCCCTGGGAGCGCGGTCCCTCAGTCCTCAGTCCCTGGGAGCGCGGTCCCTCAATCCTTCAGTCGCTGGGAGCGCGGTCCTCAGTTCCTGGGAGCGCAGTCCCTCAGTCCCTGGGAGCGCGGTCCCTCATTCCTTCAGTCCCTGGGAGCACGGTCCCTCAGTCCTTCAGTCCCTGGGAGCGCGGTCCTTCAGTCGCTGGGAGACGCACTCCCTCAGTCCCTCAGTCCCTGGGAGCGCGGTCCCTCAGTCATTCAGTCCCTGGGAGCGCGGTCCCTCAGTCTTTCAGTTGCTGGAAGCGCAGTCCCTCAATTGCTGGGAGTGCGGTCCCTCAGTCCCTGGGAGCGCAGTCCTTCAGTCGCTGGGAGCGCGGCCCCTCAGTCCCTGGAGCGTGGTCCCTCAGTCCTTCAGTCGCTGGGAGCGCGGTCCCTCAGTCTTTGGGAACACGGTCCCACAGTACTTCAGTCACTGGGAGCGCGGTCCCTCAGTCACTGGGAGCGCGGTCCTTCAATCCCTCAGTCCCTGTGAGCGCGGTCCTCAGTCCCTGGGAACGCAGTCCCTCAGTCCTGGGGAGCGCGATCCCTCAGTCCTTCAGTCGCTGGGAGCGCAGTCTCTCAGTCCCTGGGAGCGCGGTCCCTCAGTCCTTAAGTCCCTGGGAGCGCGGTCCTCAGTCCCTGGGAGCGCAGTCCCTCAGTCCCTGGGAGCGCGGTCCCTCATTCCTTCAGTCCCTGGGAGCACGGTCCCTCAGTCCTTCAGTCCTTGGGAGCGCAGTCCCTCAGTCCTTCAGTCCCTGGGAGCGCGGTCTTTCAGTCGCTGGGAGAGGCGGTCCCTCAGTCCTTCAGTCACTGGAAGCGCTGTCCCTCAGTCCTTCAGTCACTGGGAGCGTGGTCCCTCAGTCCTTGAGTCGCTGGGAGCGCGGTCCTCAGTCCCTGGGAGCGCAGTCCCTCAGTCCCTGGGAGCGCGGTCCCTCATTCCTTCAGTCCCTGGGAGCACGGTCCCTCAGTCATTCAGTCCTTGGGAGCGCAGTCCCTCAGTCCTTCAGTCCATGGGAGCGCGGTCTTTCAGTCGCTAGGAGAGGCGGACCCTCAGTCCTTCAGTCACTGGAAGCGCAGTCCCTCAGTCCTTCAGTCCCTGGGAGCGCGGTCCTTCAGTCGCTGGGAGACGCGGTCCCTCAGTCCTTCAGTTGCTGGGAGCGCGGTCCCTCAGTCCTTCAGTCCCAGGATCGCGGTCCCTCAGTCCTTCAGTCGCTGGGAACGCCGTCCCTCAGTCCCTGGGAGCACGGTCCCTCAGTCCCTCAGTCCCTGGGAGCGTGGTTCCTCAGTCTTTCAGTCCCTGGGAGCGCGGTCCTTCAGTCCCTGGGAGCGCGGCCCCTCAGTCCTTCAGTCCCTGGGAGCGCGGTCCCTCAATCCTTCAGTCCTTGGGCGCGCGGTCCCTCTGTCCTTGGGAGCGCAGCCCCTCAGTCCTTCAGTCCTTGGGAGCGCGGTCCCTCAGTCCCTGGGAACGCGGGCCCTCAGTCCTTCAGTCGCTGGGAGTGCGGCCCCTCAGTCCTTCAGTCCCTGGGAGCACGGTCCCTCAATCCCTCAGTCCCTGGGAGCGCAGTCCCTCAGTCCTTGGGAACGCGGTCCCTCAGTCCCTGGGATTGCGGTCCTTCAGTCCCTGGGAGCGCGGTCCTTCAGTCCCTGGGAGCGCAGTCCCTCAGTCCCTGGGAGCGCGGTCCTTCAGTCGCTGGGAGACGCACTCCCTCAGTCCCTCAGTCCCTGGGAGCGCGGTCCCTCAGTCATTCAGTCCCTGGGAGCGCGGTCCCTCAGTCTTTCAGTTGCTGGAAGCGCAGTCCCTCAATTGCTGGGAGTGCGGTCCCTCAGTCCCTGGGAGCGCAGTCCTTCAGTCGCTGGGAGCGCGGCCCCTCAGTCCCTGGAGCGTGGTCCCTCAGTCCTTCAGTCGCTGGGAGCGCGGTCCCTCAGTCTTTGGGAACACGGTCCCACAGTACTTCAGTCACTGGGAGCGCGGTCCCTCAGTCACTGGGAGCGCGGTCCTTCAATCCCTCAGTCCCTGTGAGCGCGGTCCTCAGTCCCTGGGAACGCAGTCCCTCAGTCCTCGGGAGCGCGATCCCTCAGTCATTCAGTCGCTGGGAGCGCAGTCTCTCAGTCCCTGGGAGCGCAGTCTCTCAGTCCCTGGGAGCGCGGTCCCTCAGTCCTTAAGTCCCTGGGAGCGCGGTCCTCAATCCCTGGGAGCGCAGTCCCTCAGTCCTTCAGTCGCTGGGAGTGCGGCCCCTCAGTCCTTGGGAACGCGGTCCCTCAGTCCCTGGGATTGCGGTCCTTCAGTCCCTGGGAGCGCGGTCCTTCAGTCCCTGGGAGCGTGGTCCCTCAGTCCCTCAGTCTCTGGGAGTGCGGTCACTCAGTTCCTGGGAGCTCAAACACATGGGAGCGCGGTCCCTCAGTCCCTGGGAACGCGGTCCCTCAGTCCCTGGGAGCGCGGTCCCTCAGTCCTCAGTCCCTGGGAGCGCGGTCCCTCAATCCTTCAGTCGCTGGGAGCGCGGTCCTCAGTTCCTGGGAGCGCAGTCCCTCAGTCCCTGGGAGCGCGGTCCCTCATTCCTTCAGTCCCTGGGAGCACGGTCCCTCAGTCCTTCAGTCCCTGGGAGCGCGGTCCTTCAGTCGCTGGGAGACGCACTCCCTCAGTCCCTCAGTCCCTGGGAGCGCGGTCCCTCAGTCATTCAGTCCCTGGGAGCGCGGTCCCTCAGTCTTTCAGTTGCTGGAAGCGCAGTCCCTCAATTGCTGGGAGTGCGGTCCCTCAGTCCCTGGGAGCGCAGTCCTTCAGTCGCTGGGAGCGCGGCCCCTCAGTCCCTGGAGCGTGGTCCCTCAGTCCTTCAGTCGCTGGGAGCGCGGTCCCTCAGTCTTTGGGAACACGGTCCCACAGTACTTCAGTCACTGGGAGCGCGGTCCCTCAGTCACTGGGAGCGCGGTCCTTCAATCCCTCAGTCCCTGTGAGCGCGGTCCTCAGTCCCTGGGAACGCAGTCCCTCAGTCCTGGGGAGCGCGATCCCTCAGTCCTTCAGTCGCTGGGAGCGCAGTCTCTCAGTCCCTGGGAGCGCGGTCCCTCAGTCCTTAAGTCCCTGGGAGCGCGGTCCTCAGTCCCTGGGAGCGCAGTCCCTCAGTCCCTGGGAGCGCGGTCCCTCATTCCTTCAGTCCCTGGGAGCACGGTCCCTCAGTCCTTCAGTCCTTGGGAGCGCAGTCCCTCAGTCCTTCAGTCCCTGGGAGCGCGGTCTTTCAGTCGCTGGGAGAGGCGGTCCCTCAGTCCTTCAGTCACTGGAAGCGCTGTCCCTCAGTCCTTCAGTCGCTGGGAGCGTGGTCCCTCAGTCCTTGAGTCGCGGGGAGCGCGGTCCTCAGTCCCTGGGAGCGCAGTCCCTCAGTCCCTGGGAGCGCGGTCCCTCATTCCTTCAGTCCCTGGGAGCACGGTCCCTCAGTCATTCAGTCCTTGGGAGCGCAGTCCCTCAGTCCTTCAGTCCATGGGAGCGCGGTCCTTCAGTCCCTGGGAGCGCGGCCCCTCAGTCCTTCAGTCCCTGGGAGCGCGGTCCCTCAATCCTTCAGTCCTTGGGCGCGCGGTCCCTCTGTCCTTGGGAGCGCAGCCCCTCAGTCCTTCAGTCCTTGGGAGCGCGGTCCCTCAGTCCCTGGGAACGCGGGCCCTCAGTCCTTCAGTCGCTGGGAGTGCGGCCCCTCAGTCCTTCAGTCCCTGGGAGCACGGTCCCTCAATCCCTCAGTCCCTGGGAGCGCAGTCCCTCAGTCCTTGGGAACGCGGTCCCTCAGTCCCTGGGATTGCGGTCCTTCAGTCCCTGGGAGCGCGGTCCTTCAGTCCCTGGGAGCGCAGTCCCTCAGTCCCTGGGAGCGCGGTCCTTCAGTCGCTGGGAGACGCACTCCCTCAGTCCCTCAGTCCCTGGGAGCGCGGTCCCTCAGTCATTCAGTCCCTGGGAGCGCGGTCCCTCAGTCTTTCAGTTGCTGGAAGCGCAGTCCCTCAATTGCTGGGAGTGCGGTCCCTCAGTCCCTGGGAGCGCAGTCCTTCAGTCGCTGGGAGCGCGGCCCCTCAGTCCCTGGAGCGTGGTCCCTCAGTACTTCAGTCGCTGGGAGCGCGGTCCCTCAGTCTTTGGGAACACGGTCCCACAGTACTTCAGTCACTGGGAGCGCGGTCCCTCAGTCACTGGGAGCGCGGTCCTTCAATCCCTCAGTCCCTGTGAGCGCGGTCCTCAGTCCCTGGGAACGCAGTCCCTCAGTCCTGGGGAGCGCGATCCCTCAGTCCTTCAGTCGCTGGGAGCGCAGTCTCTCAGTCCCTGGGAGCGCGGTCCCTCAGTCCTTAAGTCCCTGGGAGCGCGGTCCTCAGTCCCTGGGAGCGCAGTCCCTCAGTCCCTGGGAGCACGGTCCCTCATTCCTTCAGTCCCTGGGAGCACGGTCCCTCAGTCCTTCAGTCCTTGGGAGCGCAGTCCCTCAGTCCTTCAGTCCCTGGGAGCGCGGTCTTTCAGTCGCTGGGAGAGGCGGTCCCTCAGTCCTTCAGTCACTGGAAGCGCTGTCCCTCAGTCCTTCAGTCGCTGGGAGCGTGGTCCCTCAGTCCTTGAGTCGCTGGGAGCGCGGTCCTCAGTCCCTGGGAGCGCAGTCCCTCAGTCCCTGGGAGCGCGGTCCCTCATTCCTTCAGTCCCTGGGAGCACGGTCCCTCAGTCATTCAGTCCTTGGGAGCGCAGTCCCTCAGTCCTTCAGTCCATGGGAGCGCGGTCTTTCAGTCGCTAGGAGAGGCGGACCCTCAGTCCTTCAGTCACTGGAAGCGCAGTCCCTCAGTCCTTCAGTCCCTGGGAGCGCGGTCCTTCAGTCGCTGGGAGACGCGGTCCCTCAGTCCTTCAGTTGCTGGGAGCGCGGTCCCTCAGTCCTTCAGTCCCAGGATCGCGGTCCCTCAGTCCTTCAGTCGCTGGGAGCGCCGTCCCTCAGTCCCTGGGAGCACGGTCCCTCAGTCCCTCAGTCCCTGGGAGCGTGGTTCCTCAGTCTTTCAGTCACTGGGAGCGCGGTCCTTCAGTCCCTGGGAGCGCGGCCCCTCAGTCCTTCAGTCGCTGGGAGCGCGGTCCCTCAGTCTTTGGGAACACGGTCCCACAGTACTTCAGTCACTGGGAGCGCGGTCCCTCAGTCACTGGGAGCGCGGTCCTTCAATCCCTCAGTCCCTGTGAGCGCGGTCCTCAGTCCCTGGGAACGCAGTCCCTCAGTCCTGGGGAGCGCGATCCCTCAGTCCTTCAGTCGCTGGGAGCGCCGTCCCTCAGTCCCTGGGAGCACGGTCCCTCAGTCCCTTAGTCCCTGGAAGCGTGGTTCCTCAGTCTTTCAGTCCCTGGGAGCGCGGTCCTTCAGTCCCTGGGAGCGCGGCCCCTCAGTCCCTCAGTCCCTGGCAGCGTGGTCCTTCAGTCCCTGGGAGCGCGGTCCCTCAGTCCCTCAGTTCCTGGCAGCGTGGTCCCTCACTCCTTCAGTCCCTGGGAGCGCGGTCCCTCAGTCCTCAGTCCCTGGGAGCGCGGTCCCTCAATCCTTCAGTCGCTGGGAGCGCAGTCTCATAGTCACTGGGAGCGCGGTCCTCAGTCCCTGGGAGCGCAGTCCCTCAGTCCCTGGGAGCGCGGTCCCTCATTCCTTCAGTCCCTGGGAGCACGGTCCCTCAGTCCTTCAGTCCCTGGGAGCGCGGTCCTTCAGTCGCTGGGAGACGCACTCCCTCAGTCCCTCAGTCCCTGGGAGCGCGGTCCCTCATTCCTTCAGTCCCTGGGAGCACGGTCCCTCAGTCCTTCAGTGCTTGGGAGCGCAGTCCCTCAGTCCTTCAGTCCCTGGGAGCGCGGTCTTTCAGTCGCTGGGAGAGGCGGTCCCTCAGTCCTTCAGTCCCTGGGAGCGTGGTCCCTCAGTCCTTGAGTCGCTGGGAGCGTTGTCCCTCAGGCCCTGGTAGCGTGGTCTCTCAGTCCTTCAGTCCCTGGGAGCGCGGTCCCTCAGTCCTTCAGTCCCTGGCAGTGTGGTCCTTCAGTCCCTGTGAGCGCGGTCCCTCAGTCCCTCAGTCCCTGGGAGCGTGGTTCCTCAGTCTTTCAGTCCCTGGGAGCGCGGTCCTTCAGTCCCTGGGAGCGCGGTCCTTCAGTCCCTGGGAGCGCGGTCCCTCAGTCCTTCAGTCCCTGGCAGCGTGGTCCTTCAGTCCCTGGGAGCGCGGTCCCTCAGTCCCTCAGTTCCTGGCAGCGTGGTCCCTCACTCCTTCAGTCCCTGGGAGCGCGGTCCCTCAGTTCTTCAGTCCCTGGGAGCACGTTCCTTCAGTCCTTCAGTCCCTGGGAGCACGGTCGTTCAGTCACTGGGAGACGCGCTCCCTCAGTACTTCAGTCCCTGGGAGCGCGATTCCTCAGACCTTCAGTCCCTGGGAGCGTGGTCCCTCGATCCTTCAGTCGCTGGGAGTGCGGTCCTTCAGTCCCTGGAAGCGCAGTCCCTCAGTCCTTCAGTCCCTGGGAGCGCGGTCCTTCAGTCGCTGGGAGACGCGGTCCCTCAGTCCTTCAGTTGCTGGGAGCGCGGTCCCTCAGTCCTTCAGTCCCAGGATCGTGGTCCCTCAGTCCTTCAGTCACTGGAAGCGCTGTCCCTCAGTCCTTCAGTCGCGGGGAGCGTGGTCCCTCAGTCCTTGAGTCGCTGGGAGCGCGGTCCTCAGTCCCTGGGAGCGCAGTCCCTCAGTCCCTGGGAGCGCGGTCCCTCAGTCCTTCAGTCCTTGGGAGCGCAGTCCCTCAGTCCTTCAGTCCCTGGGAGCGCGGTCTTTCAGTCGCTGGGAGAGGCGGTCCCTCAGTCCTTCAGTCACTGGAAGCGCAGTCCCTCAGTCCTTCAGTCCCTGGGAGCGCGGTCCTTCAGTCGCTGGGAGACGCGGTCCCTCAGTCCTTCAGTTGCTGGGAGCGCGGTCCCTCAGTCCTTCAGTCCCAGGATCGCGGTCCCTCAGTCCTTCAGTCGCTGGGAGCGCCGTCCCTCAGTCCCAGGGAGCACGGTCCCTCAGTCCCTCAGTCCCTGGGAGCGTGGTTCCTCAGTCTTTCAGTCCCTGGGAGCGCGGTCCTTCAGTCCCTGGGAGCGCGGTCCTTCAGTCCCTGGGAGCGCGGTCCCTCAGTCCTTCAGTCCCTGGGAGCACGGTCCCTCAGTCCTTCAGTCCTTGGGAGCGCAGTCCCTCAGTCCTTCAGTCCCTGGGAGCGCGGTCTTTCAGTCGCTGGGAGAGGCGGTCCCTCAGTCCTTCAGTCACTGGAAGCGCTGTCCCTCAGTCCTTCAGTCGCTGGGAGCGTGGTCCCTCAGTCCTTGAGTCGCTGGGAGCGTGGTCCTCAGTCCCTGGGAGCGCAGTCCCTCAGTCCCTGGGAGCGCGGTCCCTCATTCCTTCAGTCCCTGGGAGCACGGTCCCTCAGTCATTCAGTCCTTGGGAGCGCAGTCCCTCAGTCCTTCAGTCCATGGGAGCGCGGTCTTTCAGTCGCTAGGAGAGGCGGACCCTCAGTCCTTCAGTCACTGGAAGCGCAGTCCCTCAGTCCTTCAGTCCCTGGGAGCGCGGTCCTTCAGTCGCTGGGAGACGCGGTCCCTCAGTCCTTCAGTTGCTGGGAGCGCGGTCCCTCAGTCCTTCAGTCCCAGGATCGCGGTCCCTCAGTCCTTCAGTCGCTGGGAACGCCGTCCCTCAGTCCCTGGGAGCACGGTCCCTCAGTCCCTCAGTCCCTGGGAGCGTGGTTCCTCAGTCTTTCAGTCCCTGGGAGCGCGGTCCTTCAGTCCCTGGGAGCGCGGCCCCTCAGTCCTTCAGTCCCTGGGAGCGCGGTCCCTCAATCCTTCAGTCCTTGGGCGCGCGGTCCCTCTGTCCTTGGGAGCGCAGCCCCTCAGTCCTTCAGTCCTTGGGAGCGCGGTCCCTCAGTCCCTGGGAACGCGGGCCCTCAGTCCTTCAGTCGCTGGGAGTGCGGCCCCTCAGTCCTTCAGTCCCTGGGAGCACGGTCCCTCAATCCCTCAGTCCCTGGGAGCGCAGTCCCTCAGTCCTTGGGAACACGGTCCCTCAGTCCCTGGGATTGCGGTCCTTCAGTCCCTGGGAGCGCGGTCCTTCAGTCCCTGGGAGCGCAGTCCCTCAGTCCCTGGGAGCGCGGTCCTTCAGTCGCTGGGAGACGCACTCCCTCAGTCCCTCAGTCCCTGGGAGCGCGGTCCCTCAGTCATTCAGTCCCTGGGAGCGCGGTCCCTCAGTCTTTCAGTTGCTGGAAGCGCAGTCCTTCAGTCGCTGGGAGCGCGGCCCCTCAGTCCCTGGAGCGTGGTCCCTCAGTCCTTCAGTCGCTGGGAGCGCGGTCCCTCAGTCTTTGGGAACACGGTCCCACAGTACTTCAGTCACTGGGAGCGCGGTCCCTCAGTCACTGGGAGCGCGGTCCTTCAATCCCTCAGTCCCTGTGAGCGCGGTCCTCAGTCCCTGGGAACGCAGTCCCTCAGTCCTCGGGAGCGCGATCCCTCAGTCCTTCAGTCGCTGGGAGCGCAGTCTCTCAGTCCCTGGGAGCGCAGTCTCTCAGTCCCTGGGAGCGCGGTCCCTCAGTCCTTAAGTCCCTGGGAGCGCGGTCCTTCAGTCCCTGGGAGCGCGGTCCCTCAGTCCTTCAGTCCCTGGCAGCGTGGTCCTTCAGTCCCTGGGAGCGCGGTCCCTCAGTCCCTCAGTTCCTGGCAGCGTGGTCCCTCACTCCTTCAGTCCCTGGGAGCGCGGTCCCTCAGTTCTTCAGTCCCTGGGAGCACGTTCCTTCAGTCCTTCAGTCCCTGGGAGCACGGTCGTTCAGTCACTGGGAGACGCGCTCCCTCAGTACTTCAGTCCCTGGGAGCGCGATCCCTCAGACCTTCAGTCCCTGGGAGCGTGGTCCCTCGATCCTTCAGTCGCTGGGAGTGCGGTCCTTCAGTCCCTGGAAGCGCAGTCCCTCAGTCCTTCAGTCCCTGGGAGCGCGGTCCTTCAGTCGCTGGGAGACGCGGTCCCTCAGTCCTTCAGTTGCTGGGAGCGCGGTCCCTCAGTCCTTCAGTCCCAGGATCGTGGTCCCTCAGTCCTTCAGTCACTGGAAGCGCTGTCCCTCAGTCCTTCAGTCGCGGGGAGCGTGGTCCCTCAGTCCTTGAGTCGCTGGGAGCGCGGTCATCAGTCCCTGGGAGCGCAGTCCCTCAGTCCCTGGGAGCGCGGTCCCTCAGTCCTTCAGTCCTTGGGAGCGCAGTCCCTCAGTCCTTCAGTCCCTGGGAGCGCGGTCTTTCAGTCGCTGGGAGAGGCGGTCCCTCAGTCCTTCAGTCACTGGAAGCGCAGTCCCTCAGTCCTTCAGTCCCTGGGAGCGCGGTCCTTCAGTCGCTGGGAGACGCGGTCCCTCAGTCCTTCAGTTGCTGGGAGCGCGGTCCCTCAGTCCTTCAGTCCCAGGATCGCGGTCCCTCAGTCCTTCAGTCGCTGGGAGCGCCGTCCCTCAGTCCCAGGGAGCACGGTCCCTCAGTCCCTCAGTCCCTGGGAGCGTGGTTCCTCAGTCTTTCAGTCCCTGGGAGCGCGGTCCTTCAGTCCCTGGGAGCGCGGTCCCTCAGTCCTTCAGTCCCTGGGAGCACGGTCCCTCAGTCCTTCAGTCCTTGGGAGCGCAGTCCCTCAGTCCTTCAGTCCCTGGGAGCGCGGTCTTTCAGTCGCTGGGAGAGGCGGTCCCTCAGTCCTTCAGTCACTGGAAGCGCTGTCCCTCAGTCCTTCAGTCGCTGGGAGCGTGGTCCCTCAGTCCTTGAGTCGCTGGGAGCGCGGTCCTCAGTCCCTGGGAGCGCAGTCCCTCAGTCCCTGGGAGCGCGGTCCCTCATTCCTTCAGTCCCTGGGAGCACGGTCCCTCAGTCATTCAGTCCTTGGGAGCGCAGTCCCTCAGTCCTTCAGTCCATGGGAGCGCGGTCTTTCAGTCGCTAGGAGAGGCGGACCCTCAGTCCTTCAGTCACTGGAAGCGCAGTCCCTCAGTCCTTCAGTCCCTGGGAGCGCGGTCCTTCAGTCGCTGGGAGACGCGGTCCCTCAGTCCTTCAGTTGCTGGGAGCGCGGTCCCTCAGTCCTTCAGTCCCAGGATCGCGGTCCCTCAGTCCTTCAGTCGCTGGGAACGCCGTCCCTCAGTCCCTGGGAGCACGGTCCCTCAGTCATTCAGTCCTTGGGAGCGCAGTCCCTCAGTCCTTCAGTCCATGGGAGCGCGGTCTTTCAGTCGCTAGGAGAGGCGTACCCTCAGTCCTTCAGTCACTGGAAGCGCAGTCCCTCAGTCCTTCAGTCCCTGGGAGCGCGGTCCTTCAGTCGCTGGGAGACGCGGTCCCTCAGTCCTTCAGTTGCTGGGAGCGCGGTCCCTCAGTCCTTCAGTCCCAGGATCGCGGTCCCTCAGTCCCTCAGTCCCTGGGAGCGTGGTTCCTCAGTCTTTCAGTCCCTGGGAGCGCGGTCCTTCAGTCCCTGGGAGCGCGGCCCCTCAGTCCTTCAGTCCCTGGGAGCGCGGTCCCTCAATCCTTCAGTCCTTGGGCGCGCGGTCCCTCTGTCCTTGGGAGCGCAGCCCCTCAGTCCTTCAGTCCTTGGGAGCGCGGTCCCTCAGTCCCTGGGAACGCGGGCCCTCAGTCCTTCAGTCGCTGGGAGTGCGGCCCCTCAGTCCTTCAGTCCCTGGGAGCACGGTCCCTCAATCCCTCAGTCCCTGGGAGCGCAGTCCCTCAGTCCTTGGGAACGCGGTCCCTCAGTCCCTGGGATTGCGGTCCTTCAGTCCCTGGGAGCGCGGTCCTTCAGTCCCTGGGAGCGCAGTCCCTCAGTCCCTGGGAGCGCGGTCCTTCAGTCGCTGGGAGACGCACTCCCTCAGTCCCTCAGTCCCTGGGAGCGCGGTCCCTCAGTCATTCAGTCCCTGGGAGCGCGGTCCCTCAGTCTTTCAGTTGCTGGAAGCGCAGTCCCTCAATTGCTGGGAGTGCGGTCCCTCAGTCCCTGGGAGCGCAGTCCTTCAGTCGCTGGGAGCGCGGCCCCTCAGTCCCTGGAGCGTGGTCCCTCAGTCCTTCAGTCGCTGGGAGCGCGGTCCCTCAGTCTTTGGGAACACGGTCCCACAGTACTTCAGTCACTGGGAGCGCGGTCCCTCAGTCACTGGGAGCGCGGTCCTTCAATCCCTCAGTCCCTGTGAGCGCGGTCCTCAGTCCCTGGGAACGCAGTCCCTCAGTCCTCGGGAGCGCGATCCCTCAGTCCTTCAGTCGCTGGGAGCGCAGTCTCTCAGTCCCTGGGAGCGCAGTCTCTCAGTCCCTGGGAGCGCGGTCCCTCAGTCCTTAAGTCCCTGGGAGCGCGGTCCTCAATCCCTGGGAGCGCAGTCCCTCAGTCCTTCAGTCGCTGGGAGTGCGGCCCCTCAGTCCTTCAGTCCCTGGGAGCGCAGTCCCTTAGTCCTTGGGAACGCGGTCCCTCAGTCCCTGGGATTGCGGTCCTTCAGTCCCTGGGAGCGCGGTCCTTCAGTCCCTGGGAGCGTGGTCCCTCAGTCCCTCAGTCTCTGGGAGTGCGGTCACTCAGTTCCTGGGAGCTCAAACACATGGGAGCGCGGTCCCTCAGTCCCTGGGAGCGCGGTCCTTCAATCCCTCAGTCCCTGTGAGCGCGGTCCTCAGTCCCTGGGAACGCAGTCCCTCAGTCCTCGGGAGCGCGATCCCTCAGTCCTTCAGTCGCTGGGAGTGCAGTCTCTCAGTCCCTGGGAGCGCAGTCTCTCAGTCCCTGGGAGCGCAGTCCCTCAGTCCTTCAGTCCCTGGGAGCGCGGTCTTTCAGTCGCTGGGAGAGGCGGTCCCTCAGTCCTTCAGTCACTGGAAGCGCTGTCCCTCAGTCCTTCAGTCGCTGGGAGCGTGGTCCCTCAGTCCTTGAGTCGCTGGGAGCGCGGTCCTCAGTCCCTGGGAGCGCAGTCCCTCAGTCCCTGGGAGCGCGGTCCCTCATTCCTTCAGTCCCTGGGAGCACGGTCCCTCAGTCATTCAGTCCTTGGGAGCGCAGTCCCTCAGTCCTTCAGTCCATGGGAGCGCGGTCTTTCAGTCGCTAGGAGAGGCGGACCCTCAGTCCTTCAGTCACTGGAAGCGCAGTCCCTCAGTCCTTCAGTCCCTGGGAGCGCGGTCCTTCAGTCGCTGGGAGACGCGGTCCCTCAGTCCTTCAGTTGCTGGGAGCGCGGTCCCTCAGTCCTTCAGTCCCAGGATCGCGGTCCCTCAGTCCTTCAGTCGCTGGGAACGCCGTCCCTCAGTCCCTGGGAGCACGGTCCCTCAGACCCTCAGTCCCTGGGAGCGTGGTTCCTCAGTCTTTCAGTCCCTGGGAGCGCGGTCCTTCAGTCCCTGGGAGCGCGGCCCCTCAGTCCTTCAGTCCCTGGGAGCGCGGTCCCTCAATCCTTCAGTCCTTGGGCGCGCGGTCCCTCTGTCCTTGGGAGCGCAGCCCCTCAGTCCTTCAGTCCTTGGGAGCGCGGTCCCTCAGTCCCTGGGAACGCGGGCCCTCAGTCCTTCAGTCGCTGGGAGTGCGGCCCCTCAGTCCTTCAGTCCCTGGGAGCACGGTCCCTCAATCCCTCAGTCCCTGGGAGCGCAGTCCCTCAGTCCTTGGGAACGCGGTCCCTCAGTCCCTGGGATTGCGGTCCTTCAGTCCCTGGGAGCGCGGTCCTTCAGTCCCTGGGAGCGCAGTCCCTCAGTCCCTGGGAGCGCGGTCCTTCAGTCGCTGGGAGACGCACTCCCTCAGTCCCTCAGTCCCTGGGAGCGCGGTCCCTCAGTCATTCAGTCCCTGGGAGCGCGGTCCCTCAGTCTTTCAGTTGCTGGAAGCGCAGTCCCTCAATTGCTGGGAGTGCGGTCCCTCAGTCCCTGGGAGCGCAGTCCTTCAGTCGCTGGGAGCGCGGCCCCTCAGTCCCTGGAGCGTGGTCCCTCAGTCCTTCAGTCGCTGGGAGCGCGGTCCCTCAGTCTTTGGGAACACGGTCCCACAGTACTTCAGTCACTGGGAGCGCGGTCCCTCAGTCACTGGGAGCGCGGTCCTTCAATCCCTCAGTCCCTGTGAGCGCGGTCCTCAGTCCCTGGGAACGCAGTCCCTCAGTCCTCGGGAGCGCGATCCCTCAGTCCTTCAGTCGCTGGGAGCGCAGTCTCTCAGTCCCTGGGAGCGCAGTCTCTCAGTCCCTGGGAGCGCGGTCCCTCAGTCCTTAAGTCCCTGGGAGCGCGGTCCTCAATCCCTGGGAGCGCAGTCCCTCAGTCCTTCAGTCGCTGGGAGTGCGGCCCCTCAGTCCTTCAGTCCCTGGGAGCGCAGTCCCTTAGTCCTTGGGAACGCGGTCCCTCAGTCCCTGGGATTGCGGTCCTTCAGTCCCTGGGAGCGCGGTCCTTCAGTCCCTGGGAGCGTGGTCCCTCAGTCCTCAGTCCCTGGGAGCGCGGTCCCTCAATCCTTCAGTCTCTGGGAGTGCGGTCACTCAGTTCCTGGGAGCTCAAACACATGGGAGCGCGGTCCCTCAGTCCCTGGGAGCACGGTCCCTCAGTCCTCAGTCCCTGGGAGCGTGGTCCCTCAATCCTTCAGTCGCTGGGAGCGCGGTCCTCAGTCCCTGGGAGCGCAGTCCCTCAGTCCCTGGGAGCGCGGTCCCTCATTCCTTCAGTCCCTGGGAGCACGGTCCCTCAGTCCTTCAGTCCCTGGGAGCACGGTCCTTCAGTCGCTGGGAGACGCACTCCCTCAGTCCCTCAGTCCCTGGGAGCGCGGTCCCTCAGTCATTCAGTCCCTGGGAGCGCGGTCCCTCAGTCTTTCAGTTGCTGGAAGCGCAGTCCCTCAATTGCTGGGAGTGCGGTCCCTCAGTCCCTGGGAGCGCAGTCCTTCAGTCGCTGGGAGCGCGGCCCCTCAGTCCCTGGAGCGTGGTCCCTCAGTCCTTCAGTCGCTGGGAGCGCGGTCCCTCAGTCTTTGGGAACACGGTCCCACAGTACTTCAGTCACTGGGAGCGCGGTCCCTCAGTCACTGGGAGCGCGGTCCTTCAATCCCTCAGTCCCTGTGAGCGCGGTCCTCAGTCCCTGGGAACGCAGTCCCTCAGTCCTGGGGAGCGCGATCCCTCAGTCCTTCAGTCGCTGGGAGCGCAGTCTCTCAGTCCCTGGGAGCGCGGTCCCTCAGTCCTTAAGTCCCTGGGAGCGCGGTCCTCAGTCCCTGGGAGCGCAGTCCCTCAGTCCCTGGGAGCGCGGTCCCTCATTCCTTCAGTCCCTGGGAGCACGGTCCCTCAGTCCTTCAGTCCTTGGGAGCGCAGTCCCTCAGTCCTTCAGTCCCTGGGAGCGCGGTCTTTCAGTCGCTGGGAGAGGCGGTCCCTCAGTCCTTCAGTCACTGGAAGCGCTGTCCCTCAGTCCTTCAGTCGCTGGGAGCGTGGTCCCTCAGTCCTTGAGTCGCTGGGAGCGCGGTCCTCAGTCCCTGGGAGCGCAGTCCCTCAGTCCCTGGGAGCGCGGTCCCTCATTCCTTCAGTCCCTGGGAGCACGGTCCCTCAGTCATTCAGTCCTTGGGAGCGCAGTCCCTCAGTCCTTCAGTCCATGGGAGCGCGGTCTTTCAGTCGCTAGGAGAGGCGGACCCTCAGTCCTTCAGTCACTGGAAGCGCAGTCCCTCAGTCCTTCAGTCCCTGGGAGCGCGGTCCTTCAGTCGCTGGGAGACGCGGTCCCTCAGTCCTTCAGTTGCTGGGAGCGCGGTCCCTCAGTCCTTCAGTCCCAGGATCGCGGTCCCTCAGTCCTTCAGTCGCTGGGAGCGCCGTCCCTCAGTCCCTGGGAGCACGGTCCCTCAGTCCCTCAGTCCCTGGGAGCGTGGTTCCTCAGTCTTTCAGTCACTGGGAGCGCGGTCCTTCAGTCCCTGGGAGCGCGGCCCCTCAGTCCTTCAGTCCCTGGCAGCGTGGTCCTTCAGTCCCTGGGAGCGCGGTCCCTCAGTCCCTCAGTTCCTGGCAGCGTGGTCCCTCACTCCTTCAGTCCCTGGGAGCGCGGTCCCTCAGTCCTCAGTCCCTGGGAGCGCGGTCCCTCAATCCTTCAGTCGCTGGGAGCGCAGTCTCATAGTCACTGGGAGCGCGGTCCTCAGTCCCTGGGAGCGCAGTCCCTCAGTCCCTGGGAGCGCGGTCGCTCATTCCTTCAGTCCCTGGGAGCACGGTCCCTCAGTCCTTCAGTCCCTGGGAGCGCGGTCCTTCAGTCGCTGGGAGACGCACTCCCTCAGTCCCTCAGTCCCTGGGAGCGCGGTCCCTCATTCCTTCAGTCCCTGGGAGCACGGTCCCTCAGTCCTTCAGTGCTTGGGAGCGCAGTCCCTCAGTCCTTCAGTCCCTGGGAGCGCGGTCTTTCAGTCGCTGGGAGAGGCGGTCCCTCAGTCCTTCAGTCCCTGGGAGCGTGGTCCCTCAGTCCTTGAGTCGCTGGGAACGTTGTCCCTCAGGCCCTGGTAGCGTGGTCTCTCAGTCCTTCAGTCCCTGGGAGCGCGGTCCTTCAGTCCCTGGGAGCGCGGTCCCTCAGTCCTTCAGTCCCTGGGAACGCGGTCCTTCAGTCCCTGGGAGCGCGGTCCCTCAGTCCTTCAGTCCCTGGCAGCGTGGTCCTTCAGTCCCTGGGAGCGCGGTCCCTCAGTCCCTCAGTTCCTGGCAGCGTGGTCCCTCACTCCTTCAGTCCCTGGGAGCGCGGTCCCTCAGTTCTTCAGTCCCTGGGAGCACGTTCCTTCAGTCCTTCAGTCCCTGGGAGCACGGTCGTTCAGTCACTGGGAGACGCGCTCCCTCAGTACTTCAGTCCCTGGGAGCGCGATCCCTCAGACCTTCAGTCCCTGGGAGCGTGGTCCCTCGATCCTTCAGTCGCTGGGAGTGCGGTCCTTCAGTCCCTGGAAGCGCAGTCCCTCAGTCCTTCAGTCCCTGGGAGCGCGGTCCTTCAGTCGCTGGGAGACGCGGTCCCTCAGTCCTTCAGTTGCTGGGAGCGCGGTCCCTCAGTCCTTCAGTCCCAGGATCGTGGTCCCTCAGTCCTTCAGTCACTGGAAGCGCTGTCCCTCAGTCCTTCAGTCGCGGGGAGCGTGGTCCCTCAGTCCTTGAGTCGCTGGGAGCGCGGTCCTCAGTCCCTGGGAGCGCAGTCCCTCAGTCCCTGGGAGCGCGGTCCCTCAGTCCTTCAGTCCTTGGGAGCGCAGTCCCTCAGTCCTTCAGTCCCTGGGAGCGCGGTCTTTCAGTTGCTGGGAGAGGCGGTCCCTCAGTCCTTCAGTCACTGGAAGCGCAGTCCCTCAGTCCTTCAGTCCCTGGGAGCGCGGTCCTTCAGTCGCTGGGAGACGCGGTCCCTCAGTCCTTCAGTTGCTGGGAGCGCGGTCCCTCAGTCCTTCAGTCCCAGGATCGCGGTCCCTCAGTCCTTCAGTCGCTGGGAGCGCCGTCCCTCAGTCCCAGGGAGCACGGTCCCTCAGTCCCTCAGTCCCTGGGAGCGTGGTTCCTCAGCCTTTCAGTCCCTGGGAGCGCGGTCCTTCAGTCCCTGGGAGCGCGGTCCTTCAGTCCCTGGGAGCGCGGTCCCTCAGTCCTTCAGTCCCTGGCAGCATGGTCCTTCAGTCCCTGGGAGCGCGGTCCCTCAGTCCCTCAGTTCCTGGCAGCGTGGTCCCTCACTCCTTCAGTCCCTGGGAGCGCGGTCCCTCAGTCCTTCAGTCCCTGGGAGCACGTTCCTTCAGTCCTTCAGTCCCTGGGAGCACGGTCCTTCAGTCACTGGGAGACGCGCTCCCTCAATACTTCAGTCCCTGGGAGCGCGGTCCCTCAGACCTTCAGTCCCTGGGAGCGCAGTCCCTCAGTCCTTCAGTCCCTGGGAGCGCGGTCCTTCAGTCGCTGGGAGACGCGCTCCCTGAGGCCTTCAGTCCCTGGGAGCGTGGTCCCTCGATCCTTCAGTCGCTGGGAGTGCGGTCCTTCAGTCCCTGGGAGCGCGGTCCTTCAGTCGCTGGGAGACGCGCTCCCTGAGGCCTTCAGTCCCTGGGAGCGTGGTCCCTCGATCCTTCAGTCGCTGGGAGACGCGGTCCCTCAGTCCTTCAGTCGCTGGGAGCGCGGTCCCTCAGTCCTTCAGTCCCAGGAGCGCGGTCCCTCAGTCCTTCAGTCGCTGGGAGCGCCGTCCCTCAGTACCTGGGAGCGCGGTCCCTCAGTCCCTAGGAGCGTGGTTCCTCAGTCTTTCAGTCCCTGGGAGTGCGGTCCTTCAGTCCCTGGGAGCGCGGTCCTTCAGTCCCTGGGAGCGCGGTCCTTCAGTCCCTGGGAGCGCGGTCCCTCAGTCCTTCAGTCCCTGGGAGTGCAGTCCCTCAGTCCTTCAGTCCTTGGGCGCGCGGTCCCTCAGTCCTTGGGAGCGCAGTTCCTCAGTCCTTCAGTCCTTCAGTCCTTGGGAGCGCGGTCCCTCAGTCCCTGGGAACGCGGTCCCTCAGTCCTTCAGTCGCTGGGAGTGCGGCCCCTCAGTCCTTCAGTCCCTGAGAGCGCGGTCTTTCAGTCGCTGGGAGAGGCGGTCCCTCAGTCCTTCAGTCACTGGAAGCGCAGTCCCTCAGTCCTTCAGTCCCTGGGAGCGCGGTCCTTCAGTCGCTGGGAGACGCGGTCCCTCAGTCCTTCAGTTGCTGGGAGCGCGGTCCCTCAGTCCTTCAGTCCCAGGATCGCGGTCCCTCAGTCCTTCAGTCGCTGGGAGCGCCGTCCCTCAGTCCCTGGGAGCACGGTCCCTCAGTCCCTCAGTCCCTGGGAGCGTGGTTCCTCAGTCTTTCAGTCCCTGGGAGCGCGGTCCTTCAGTCCCTGGGAGCGCGGTCCCTCAGTCCTTCAGTCCCTGGCAGCGTGGTCCTTCAGTCCCTGGGAGCGCGGTCCCTCAGTCCCTCAGTTCCTGGCAGCGTGGTCCCTCACTCCTTCAGTCCCTGGGAGCGCGGTCCCTCAGTCCTTCAGTCCTTGGGAGCGCAGTTCCTCAGTCCTTCAGTCCCTGGGAGCGCGGTCTTTCAGTCGCTGGGAGAGGCGGTCCCTCAGTCCTTCAGTCACTGGAAGCGCAGTCCCTCAGTCCTTCAGTCCCTGGGAGCGCGGTCCTTCAGTCGCTGGGAGACGCGGCCCCTCAGTCCCTCAGTCCCTGGGAGCGTGGTTCCTCAGTCTTTCAGTCCCTGGGAGCGCGGTCCTTCAGTCCCTGGGAGCGCGGTCCTTCAGTCCCTGGGAGCGCGGTCCCTCAGTCTTTCAGTCCCTGGCAGCGTGGTCCTTCAGTCCCTGGGAGCGCGGTCCCTCAGTCCCTCAGTTCCTGGCAGCGTGGTCCCTCACTCCTTCAGTCCCTGGGAGCGCGGTCCCTCAGACCTTCAGTCCCTGGGAGCGCAGTCCCTCAGTCCTTCAGTCCCTGGGAGCGCGGTCCTTCAGTCGCTGGGAGACGCGCTCCCTGAGGCCTTCAGTCCCTGGGAGCGTGGTCCCTCGATCCTTCAGTCGCTGGGAGTGCGGTCCTTCAGTCCCTGGAAGCGCAGTCCCTCAGTCCTTCAGTCCCTGGGAGCGCGGTCCTTCAGTCGCTGGGAGACGCGGTCCCTCAGTCCTTCAGTCGCTGGGAGCGCGGTCCCTCAGTCCTTCAGTCCCAGGAGCGCGGTCCCTCAGTCCTTCAGTCGCTGGGAGCGCCGTCCCTCAGTCCCTGGGAGTGCGGTCCCTCAGTCCCTCAGTCCCTAGGAGCGTGGTTCCTCAGTCTTTCAGTCCCTGGGAGCGCGGTCCTTCAGTCCCTGGGAGCGCGGTCCCTCAGTCCTTCAGTCCCTGGGAGTGCAGTCCCTCAGTCCTTCAGTCCTTGGGCGCGCGGTCCCTCAGTCCTTGGGAGCGCAGTCCCTCAGTCCTTCAGTCCTTGGGAGCGCGGTCCCTCAGTCCCTGGGAACGCGGTCCCTCAGTCCTTCAGTCGCTGGGAGTGCGGCCCCTCAGTCCTTCAGTCCCTGAGAGCGCGGTCCCTCAATCCCTCAGTCCCTGGGAGCGCAGTCCCTCAGTCCTTGGGAGCGCGGTCCCTCAGTCCTTGGGAGTGCGGTCCTTCAGTCCCTGGGAGCGCGGTCCTTCAGTCCCTGGGAGCGTGGTCCCTCAGTCCTTCAGTCACTGGGAGCGCGGTCCTTCAGTCCCTGGGAGCGCGGTCCCTCAGTCCTTCAGTCCCTGGCAGCGTGGTCCTTCAGTCCCTGGGAGCGCGGTCCCTCAGTCCCTCAGTTCCTGGCAGCGTGGTACCTCACTCCTTCAGTCCCTGGGAGCGCGGTCCCTCAGTCCTTCAGTCCCTGGGAGCACGTTCCCTCAGTCCTTCAGTCCCTGGGAGCACGGTCCTTCAGTCACTGGGAGATGCGCTCCCTCAGTCCTTCAGTCCTTGGGCGCGCGGTCCCTCAGTCCTTGGCAGCGCAGTCCCTCAGTCCTTCAGTCCTTGGGAGCGCGGTCCCTCAGTCCCTGGGAACGCGGTCCCTCAGTCCTTCAGTCGCTGGGAGTGCGGCCCCTCAGTCCTTCAGTCCCTGAGAGCGCGGTCCCTCAATCCCTCAGTCTCTGGGAGCGCAATCCCTCAGTCCCTGGCAGCGTGGTCCTTCAGTCCCTGGGAGCGCGGTCCCTCAGTCCCTCAGTTCCTGGCAGCGTGGTCCCTCACTCCTTCAGTCCCTGGGAGCGCGGTCCCTCAGTCCTTCAGTCCCTGGGAGCACGTTCCCTCAGTCCTTCAGTCCCTGGGAGCACGGTCCTTCAGTCACTGGGAGACGCGCTCCCTCAGTACTTCAGTCCCTGGGAGCGCGGTCCCTCAGACCTTCAGTCCCTGGGAGCGCAGTCCCTCAGTCCTTCAGTCCCTGGGAGCGCGGTCCTTCTGTCGCTGGGAGTACGCGCTCCCTGAGGCCTTCAGTCCCTGGGAGCGTGGTCCCTCGATCCTTCAGTCGCTGGGAGTGCAGTCCTTCAGTCCCTGGAAGCGCAGTCCCTCAGTCCTTCAGTCCCTGGGAGCGCGGTCCTTCAGTCGCTGGGAGACGCGGTCCCTCAGTCCTTCAGTCGCTGGGAGCGCGGTCCCTCAGTTCTTCAGTCCCAGGAGCGCGGTCCCTCCGTCCTTCAGTCGCTGGGAGCGCCGTCCCTCAGTCCCTGGGAGCGCGGTCCCTCAGTCCCTCAGTCCCTGGGAGCGTGGTTCCTCAGTCTTTCAGTCCCTGGGAGCGCGGTCCTTCAGTCCCTGGGAACGCGGTCCCTCAGTCCTTCAGTCGCTGGGAGTGCGCGCCCCTCAGTCCTTCAGTCCCTGGGAGCGCGGTCCCTCAATCCCTCAGTCCCTGGGAGCGCAGTCCCTCAGTCCTTGGGAACGCGGTCACTCAGTCCCTGGGATTGCGGTCCTTCAGTCCCTGGGAGCGTGGTCCCTCAGTCCTTCAGTCACTGGGAGCGCGGTCCCTCAGTCTCTGGGAGTGCGGTCACTCAGTTCCTGGGAGCTCAAACACATGGGAGCGCAGTCCCTCAGTCCCTGGGAGCGCGGTCCCTCAGTCCCTGGGAGCGCGGTCCCTCAGTTCTCAGTCCCTGGGAGCGCGGTCCCTCAATCCTTCAGTCGCTGGGAGCGCAGTCTCTCAGTCCCTGGGAGCGCGGTCCTCAGTCCCTGGGAGCGCAGTCCCTCAGTCCCTGGGAGTGCGGTCCCTCATTCCTTCAGTCCCTGGGAGCACGGTCCCTCAGTCCTTCAGTCCCTGGGAGCGCGGTCCTTCAGTCGCTGGGAGACGCACTCCCTCAGTCCCTCAGTCCCTGGGAGCGCGGTCCCTCATTCCTTCAGTCCCTGGGAGCACGGTCCCTCAGTCCTTCAGTCCTTGGGAGCGCAGTCCCTCAGTCCTTCAGTCCCTGGGAGCGCGGTCTTTCAGTCGCTGGGAGAGGCGGTCCCTCAGTCCTTCAGTCACTGGAAGCGCTGTCCCTCAGTCCTTCAGTCGCTGGGAGCGTGGTCCCTCAGTCCTTGAGTCGCTGGGAGCGTTGTCCCTCAGGCCCTGGTAGCGTGGTCTCTCAGTCCTTCAGTTCCTGGGAGCGCGGTCCTTCAGTCCCTGGGAGCGCGGTCCCTCAGTCCTTCAGTCCCTGGCAGCGTGGTCCTTCAGTCCCTGGGAGCGCGGTCCCTCAGTCCCTCAGTTCCTGGCAGCGTGGTCCCTCACTCCTTCAGTCCCTGGGAGCGCGGTCCCTCAGTCCTTCAGTCCCTGGGAGCACGTTCCTTCAGTCCTTCAGTCCCTGGGAGCACGGTCCTTCAGTCACTGGGAGACGCGCTCCCTCAGTACTTCAGTCCCTGGGAGCGCGATCCCTCAGACCTTCAGTCCCTGGGAGCGCAGTCCCTCAGTCCTTCAGTCCCTGGGAACGCGGTCCTTCAGTCGCTGGGAGACGCGCTCCCTGAGGCCTTCAGTCCCTGGGAGCGTGGTCCCTCGATCCTTCAGTCGCTGGGAGTGCGGTCCTTCAGTCCCTGGAAGCGCAGTCCCTCAGTCCTTCAGTCCCTGGGAGCGCGGTCCTTCAGTCGCTGGGAGACGCGGTCCCTCAGTCCTTCAGTTGCTGGGAGCGCGGTCCCTCAGTCCTTCAGTCCCAGGATCGTGGTCCCTCAGTCCTTCAGTCGCTGGGAGCGCCGTCCCTCAGTCCCTGGGAGCACGGTCCCTCAGTCCCTCAGTCCCTGGGAGCGTGGTTCCTCAGTCTTTCAGTCCCTGGGAGCGCGGTCCTTCAGTCCCTGGGAGCGCGGTCCCTCAGTCCTTCAGTCCCTGGGAGTGCAGTCCCTCAGTCCTTCAGTCCTTGGGCGCGCGGTCCCGCAGTCCTTGGGAGCGCAGCCCCTCAGTCCTTCAGTCCTTGGGAGCGCGGTCCCTCAGTCCCTGGGAACGCGGTCCCTCAGTCCTTCAATCGCTGGGAGTGCGGCCCATCAGTCCTTCAGTCGCTGGGAGCGCGGTCCCTCAATCCCTCAGTCCCTGGGAGCGCAGTCCCTCAGTCCTTGGGAACGCGGTCCCTCAGTCCCTGGGATTGCGGTCCTTCAGTCCCTGGGAGCGTGGTCCCTCAGTCCTTCAGTCACTGGGAGCGCGGTCCCTCAGTCCTTCAGTCCCTGGCAGCGTGGTCCTTCAGTCCCTGGGAGCGCGGTCCCTCAGTCCCTCAGTTCCTGGCAGCGTGGTCCCTCACTCCTTCAGTCCCTGGGAGCACGGTCCTTCAGTCTTTCAGTCGCTGGGAGCCCCGTCCCTCAGTCCCTGGGAGCGCGGTCCCTCAGTCCTTCAGTCGCTGGGTGCGTGGTCCCTCAGTCCTTCAGTCCCAGGAGCGCGGTTCCTCAGTCCTTCAGTCGCTGGGAGCACCGTCCCTCAGTCCCTGGGAGCGCGGTCCCTCAATCCCTCAGTCCCTGGGAGCGTGGTTCCTCAGTCTTTCAGTCCCTGGGAGCGCGGTCCTTCAATCCCTGGGAGCGCGGTCCTTCAGTCCCTGGGAGCGCGGTCCCTCAGTCCTTCAGTCCCTGGCAGCGTGGTCCTTCAATCCCTGGGAGCGCGGTCCCTCAGTCCCTCAGTTTCTGGCAGCGTGGTCCCTCACTCCTTCAGTCCCTGGGAGCACGGTCCTTCAGTCTTTCAGTCGCTGGGAGCGCCGTCCCTCAGTCCCTGGGAGCGCGGTCCCTCAGTCCCTCAGTTACTGGGAGCGTGGTTCCTCAGTCTTTCAGTCCCTGGGAGTGCAGTCCCTCAGTCCTTCAGTCCTTGGGCGCGCGGTCCCTCAGTCCTTGGGAGCGCAGCCCCTCAGTCCTTCAGTCCTTGTGAGCGCGGTCCCTCAGTCCCTGGGAACGCGGTCCCTCAGTCCTTCAATCGCTGGGAGTGCGGCCCCTCAGTCCTTCAGTCGCTGAGAGCGCGGTCCCTCAATCCCTCAGTCTCTGGGAGCGCAGTCCCTCAGTCCTTGGGAACGCGGTCCCTCAGTCCCTGGGATTGCGGTCCTTCAGTCCCTGGGAGCGTGGTCCCTCAGTCCTTCAGTCACTGGGAGCGCGGTCCTTCAGTCCCTGGGAGCGCGGTCCCTCAGTCCTTCAGTCCCTGGCAGCGTGGTCCTTCAGTCCCTGGGAGTGCGATCCGTCAGTCCCTCAGTTCCTGGCAGCGTGGTCCCTCACTCCTTCAGTCCCTGGGAGCGCGGTCCCTCAGTCCTTCAGCCCCTGGGAGCACGTTCCCTCAGTCCTTCAGTCCCTGGGAGCACAGTCCTTCAGTCCCTGGGAGCACGGTCCTTCAGTCGCTGGGAGACGCGCTCCCTGAGGCCTTCAGTCCCTGGGAGCGTGGTCCCTCGATCCTTCAGTCGCTGGGAGTGCGGTCCTTCAATCCCTGGGAGCGCGGTCCTTCAGTCCCTGGAGCGCGGTCCCTCAGTCCTTGGGAGCGCGGTCCCTCAGACCTTCAGTCCCTGGGAGTGCAGTCCCTCAGTCCTTCAGTCCTTGGGCGCGCGGTCCCTCAGTCCTTGGGAGCGCAGCCCCTCAGTCCTTCAGTCCTTGGGAGCGCGGTCCCTCAGTCCCTGGGATTGCGGTCCTTCAGTCCCTGGTAGCGTGGTTCCTCAGTCCTTCAGTCCCTGGCAGCGTGGTCTTTCAGTCCCTGGGCGCGCGGTCCCTCAGTCCTTCAGCCCCTGGGAGCACGTTCCCTCAGTCCTTCAGTCCCTGGAAGCACGGTCCTTCAGTCACTGGGAGACGCGCTCCCTCAGTACTTCAGTCCCTGGGAGCGCGGTCCCTCACTCCTTCAGTCCCTGGGAGCACGTTCCCTCAGTCCTTCAGTCCCTGGGAGCACGGTCCTTCAGTCGCTGGGAGACGCGCTCCCTGAGGCCTTCAGTCCCTGGGAGCGTGGTCCCTCGATCCTTCAGTCGCTGGGAGTGCGGTCCTTCAGTCCCTGGAAGCGCAGTCCCTCAGTCCTTCAGTCCCTGGGAGCGCGGTCCTTCAGTCGCTGGGAGACGCGATCCCTCAGTCCTTCAGTCGCTGGGAGCGTGGTCCCTCAGTCCTTCAGTCCCAGGAGCGCGGTTCCTCAGTCCTTCAGTCGCTGGGAGCGCCGTCCCTCAGTCCCTGGGAGCGCGGTCCCTCAATCCCTCAGTCCCTGGGAGCGTGGTTCCTCAGTCTTTCAGTCCCTGGGAGCGCGGTCCTTCAATCCCTGGGAGCGCGGTCCTTCAGTCCCTGGGAGCACGGTCCCTCAGTCCTTGGGAGCGCGGTCCCTCAGACCTTCAGTCCCTGGGAGTGCAGTCCCTCAGTCCTTCAGTCCTTGGGCGCGCGGTCCCTCAGTCCTTGGGAGCGCAGCCCCTCAGTCCTTCAGTCCTTGGGAGCGCGGTCCCTCAGTCCCTGGGAACGCGGTCCCTCAGTCCTTCAATCGCTGGTAGTGCGGCCCCTCAGTCCTTCAGTCCCTGGGAGCGCGGTCCCTCAATCCCTCAGTCCCTGGGAGCGCAGTCCCTCAGTCCTTGGGAACGCGGTCCCTCAGTCCCTGGGATTGCGGTCCTTCAGTCCCTGGGAGCGTGGTCCCTCAGTCCTTCAGTCACTGGGAGCGCGGTCCCTCAGTCTCTGGGAGTGCGGTCACTCAGTTCCTGGGAGCTCAAACACATGGGAGCGCGGTCCCTCAGTCCCTGGGAGCGCGGTCTCTCACTCCTCAGTCCCTGGGAGCAGGGTCTCTCAGTCCCTGGGAGCGCGGTCCGATTGCAGCTTCTGTACTCACTGGAAAACGAACAGCAGAAGACTTGTTGCAATGCACTGAGATAGGAGCAGAATCATACACAGCTCTCAGGACCTGTCTGCTGAATGGGCTCCAGATCACAGAGTCGAACTGTTGTGTGACTGGGACTTGGGGGCAGGTGCAGATTCCGTCATCATCAATCCTTTAAAGACAGAAACATTCCTATGTTAGAGAGAAGCTCACAGCCCCTCCCCTGTACCAATACTCCTCTCTGGAAATAAACAGGAAGGCTAGGGGAGGGGAGTGGAGGTTCGGGGGAAAGATTAGGAATTGATATTTGCGCCACATGAGTGCCAGGCAATGAGTATCACCAGCAAGAGTGAGTCTAACCTCCTCCCTATGACATTTAACGGTATCACCATCGTCGAATCCACCACCATCCTGAGGTCACCATTGATCAGACACTAACTGTACCAGCCACATAAATACTGTGGCAACAATAGAGGGTTAGAGGCTGGGTATTCTGCGGCAAGTGTTTCACCTGATTCCCCAAAACCTTTCCACCATCTGCAAGGCACAAGTCAGGAGTGTGATGGAATACTCTCCACTTGCCTGGATGAATGCAGCTCCAACAACACTCAAGAAGCTCGACACTATCCAGGACAAAGTAGCCCACTTGATTGGCATCCCATCCACCATCTTAAACATTCACTCCCTCCACCATCAGCGCACCATGGCTGCAGTGTGCACCATCTACAAGATGCACTGCAGCAACTCGCCAAGGCATCTTCACCTGCACTTCCCAAACCTGCGACCTCTGCCCACCTGGAAGGACAAGGGCAGCAGATGCATGGGAACACGATCACCTTCAAATTCCCTTCCAAGTTGCACACCATCCTGACTTGGATCGCCGTTCCTTCATCATCACAGGGTCAAAATCCTGGAACTCTCTCCCTAACAGCACTGTAGGATTACATAGGATATATGGCATAGAAACAGGCCCAACCAGTCCATGCTGGCGTTTATGCTCCACTCGAGCCTCCTCCTATTTTTGCTTATCTAAATTTATCCGCATAACCCTCTCTTCTCTTCTCGCTCATCTGCTTGTCTAGCCCTCATTAAATGCATCCAAGTGTGGTCCAACCAAGGTTCATAGAAACATATAAACATAGAAAATAGGTGGAGGAGTAGGCCATTCGGCCCTTCGAGCCTGCACCACAATTCAATAGGATCATGGCTGATCACTCCCTCAGTACCCCTTTCTTGCTTTCTCTCCATACCCCTTGATCTCTTTAGCCGTAAGGGCCATATCTAAATCCATCTTGAATATATCCAATGAACTGGCATCAACAACTCTCTGCGGCAGGGAATTCCACAGGTTAACAACACTCCGAGTGAAGAAGTTTCTCCTCAATTCAGTCCTAAATGGCCTACCCCTTATCCTAAGACTATGTCCCCTGGTTCTGGACTTCCCCAACATCGGGAACATTCTTCCCGCATCTAACCTGTCCAGTCCCGTCAGAATCTTATACGTTTCTATGAGATCCCCTCTCATCCTTCTAAACTCCAGTAAATAAAGGCCTAGTTGATCCAGTCTCTCCTCATATGTCAGTTCAGCCATCCCTGGGATCAGTCTGGTGAACCTTCGCTGCACTCCCTCAATAGCAAGAACGTCCTTCCTCAGATTGGCAGATCAAAACTGAACACAATATTCCAGGTGAGGCCTCACTAAGGGCCTATACAACTGCAGTAAGACCTCCCTGCTCCAATACTCAAATCCCCTAGCTATGAAGGCCAACATACCATTTTGCCTTCTTCACCGCCTGCTGAACCTGCATGCCAACTTTCAATGACTGATGAATCATGACATCCAGGTCTCGTTGCACCTCCCCTTTTCCTAATCTGCCGCCATTCAGATAATATTCCGCCTTCGTGTTTTTGCCCCCAAAATGGATAACCTCACGTTTATCCACATTATATTGCATCTGCCATGCATTTGCCCACTCACCTAACCTGTCCAAGTCACCCTACAGCCTCTTAGCGTCCTCCTCACAGCTCACACTGCCACCAAGTTTAGTGTCATCTGCAATACAGGTTTAGCATAACTTCCCTACTTTTCAATTCTATACCTCTCAAAATAAATCCTAGTGCTTGGTTTGCTTTTTTTATGGCCTTGCTAACCTGTGTCGCAACATTTAGTGATTTGTGTATTTATACTCCGAGATCTCTTTGTTCCTCTACCCCACCCAGACTCTCACCCTTCACCTTCACCACACGGACTGCAATAGTTCAAGAAGACGTCAGCCCACCACCACTTTCTCAAGGGCAACTGGGGATGGGCAATAAATGCTCATATCAAGCCCACATCCCGAGCCTTAATTCTTGTGTACATACTAGCGCAGGGTCTCTGCGCTCCTCCAATTCTGGCCTCTTGCATATCCCGGATGGCCGTGCCTTCAGCTGCCTGGGCCCTAAGCTCTGGAATTCCCTCCCTAAACCTCTCCGCCTCTCCTCCTTTAAGATGCTCCTTAAAACCGACCTCTTTGACCCAGCTTTTGGTCGCCTGTCCTAATATCTCATGTAGCTTGGTGACTGATGACCCTACTGTGAAGCATGTTATCAAAGGACTTATATAAATGCAAATTGTTATTACCTGTTGATGAAGGTGAAATACTTCTGCAGGTAACTGAGATCTACGGCACTCTTGCACAACTCCAGTTGTGTTTGGGGGTAATAGTGCACATAATTCACACACATTTCTTCATTGATTCCGAATCCCCCCTAAACACACAGAGTCCCATTACAATCATATTGCACCTGTCTCCACTCAGTCCCAAACCCTTTAACGATTTCAAATATTTATCCATGTCCCCTTTAACAGCGGCTCAGAATTCTGCTCCATCTCGATTTCTGTATCCAGGCCCGAGAATGCTGGGGTCACGATAGAGCAGGGGCTCCGACCCCCCCACTTTCCGGGATCAGGGTTGAATATTCATAGGATGGGGTTCTCCTGGCCCGGGAGAAAACCCCCCGCCCCAAGAGACACCCTATGTCCCTGACCGCCGCCCCCCCAGAGCCACCAAGGAGATTGTGACAGGGCTTCAGCAAGTCCAGAGACAACGTGGAACCTTTCTCTCTCTTTCTGTTTCTCTCATTCTCCTTCGCTGCCTCTCTGGGAAAACAATTTGGTGGAGGAGAGGGTTTGTAGACTAGGGGTGATAGGGACTGGGAAGTGAGCAGAGGGGGAGGGGTTGGGGCTGTGTTTGTGGAGAGGAGGCGGAGTTTGTGGAGAGGGGCAGGACTGGGGAAGGGGCAGAGTTTGTGGAGAGGAGCGGGGCCGAGGAGGAGCCGGAGTTTGTGGAGTGGGGCGGGGCTGAGGAAGGGGCAGAGTTTGTGGAGAGGGTCTGGGTTGGGGAGGGGATGAAATTTGTGAGGTGGGGGCGGAGTTTGTGGAGTGGAGTGGGGGCGGAGTTTGTGGAGTGGGGTGGGGGCGGAGTTTGTGGAGAGGGGCGTGGCTGGGTTTGTGGGGGGGGCGGGGTTGGGGGGGGGGCTAAGTTTGTAGAGAGGGGCGTGGCAGGGGCACGGGGATGGGCGGGCGGAGGTTGTGTACGGGCTGGGTTGGAGAGGGGGTGGAGTTTGTGGGGCGGGGAGGGGGAAGAGTTTGTTGGGGGGCTGAGGAGGGATGGAGTTTGTGGGGAGGAGGCAGAGTTTGTGGGGAGCACCGGAGTAAATCCACAGCCCGTACCGCACCTTCATCGAGTGACAGGAAGGTGGGCTCATCCCTGGTATCCTTCTACTAAATCTCCTCTACACCTTTTTTACCCATTTTGAAACAGTAAATGCGAGATGTAAGAAGCAGCGAGCGTGAAGGCTCCCGGTGAATAAGATGGACCAGTTCCCGCTCTGGGATTTATACACCTACCACTGTCACATGACTCCGGTCCTCAGTGTTGTACGTGCAGGACGTTATCAGAACATCGCCCTATGGAGAAGATCACATGACTGAGCCCAGGTTATCAGCAAATTACTAAATCAAAACAATTGTGTAAAGCACGAGGCTGGTGAGTGTCTAAATGTTGTGTCATGTTGGAACTCCAGGATGCTTACTGTGCCCTGGACAACCACCTGTGCAGGAAGTGTTGTCAGCTGGAGGAGCTCGAGCTCCCGGTTTTTGGAGCTTGAGCAGCAGCTGGTGTCACTGCAGTGCATCCGTGAGGCTGAAAGCTTCGTGAATAAGACGTTTCAGGAGCTGATCATCCTGCAGCTTATGATAGTGCTGGCGGATAGGGAATGGGTGACCTCCAGACAGACAAAGAGGACCAGGCAGGTAATGCAGGAGTCCCCCGAGTGCATCTCGCTCTCCAACCAATATTCCGTACTGAATGAATACTGATGGTTCCTCTGGGGAGTGCAGCCACAGCCAAATCCACGGCACCACGGGTGGCTCAGCTGTACAGGGAGGATGGGGAAGAAAGATCAGGAAAGGGGCTTCGATAGTTGGGGAACGAGACAGGTGTTTTTGCGGCTGCAGATGTGACTCCAGGATGCAAGGTTGCCTTCCTGGTACCAGGGTCAAGGATGTCACCGAGCGGCTGCAGGGCATTCTGGGGGGAGAGGGTGAACAGCCAGAGGTCGTGGTCCATATCGATACCAACAGCATAGGTAGAAAGAGAGATGAGGCCCTGAAGGCAGATTTTAGGAAAGAGATTAAAAAGCAGCACCTCAGGAGCTCTGGATTGCTCCCGGTGCCATGAGCTAGTGAGTACAGAAATAGGAGGATAGAGCAGATGAATGCGTGGCTGGAGAGATGGTGCAGGAGGGAGGCTTTTGGGTTCTGGGGGAGGTGGGACCTGTATAGGTGGACAGGTTGCACTTCAACAGAGCCGGGACCAGTATCCTCGCGTGGGGGGTGGAGGGGTTGCTGGTGCTGTTAGGGAGGATCTAACCTAATTTGGCAGGGGGATGGGCATCAGATGTAGCATTAGAAAGGAGAAACAAAGCGCACAAAGGTTTGGGAGAGAATGGTAGCACCAAAGTAAGAAATAGCACAGTATTAAGTGGGGTCAGACTAAGAGAGAATACAAGAAAGACTCAGATACGTTTACAGTGCGTGTGTGTAAACACACGAAGCATGGTAAATAAGGTTGGTGGGCTGCAGGCACAAATACCACATGGGAATGTGATGCCATGTCGATAAAGGAGCTCTGGCTGTAAAAAGGACAGCTAACATCTCGGCATATAAGTAGTAAAAGAGTGGTAAGAGGAGGGGTGGGGCTGATTAGGGACCAAAATGGAGACCTACGCATGAAGGCAGAGGGTATGGCTGAGGTACGTAATGAGTACTTTGCCTCTGTCTTCACTAAGGAAGAAGATGCTGCCATAGACAGTGAAGGAGGAGGTAGAGGAGACACTGGATGAGATAGGAATTGATACAGAAAGGTTGGCTGCACTTAAAGTAGGTAAGTCACCAGGACCGGATGGGATGCATCCTAGGATGCTGAGGGAAATAAATTGGGGAGATACTAGCCATGATCTTCCAATCCTCCTTAGATATGGGGGTGGTGCCAGAGCACTGGAGAATTGCAAATGTTACATCCTTGTACATAAAAGGTGTAAAGATAAACCCAGCAACTACAGGCCGGTCAGTTTAACCTCGGTAATGGGGAAGCTTTTAGAAACAATAATCAGCGACAAAATTAACAGTCACTTGGACAAGTTTGGATTAATTAAGGAAAGCCAGCACGGATTTGTTAAAGGCAAATCGTGTTTAACCAACTTGATCGAGTTTTTTGATGAGGTAATAGAGAGAGTTGATGAGGGTAATGCGGTTGACGTGGTGTACATGGATTTCCAAAAGGCTTTTGACAAAGTGCCACATAATAGGCTTGCCAACAAAGTTGAAGCCCATGGAATAAAAGGGACAGTGACAGCATGGATACGAGATTGGCTAAGTGACAGGAAACAGAGAGTAGAGGTGAACGGTTGTTTTTCAGACTGGAGGAAGGTATACAGTGGTGTTCCCCAGGGGTCGGTTCTAGAACCACTGCTTTTCTTGATATATATCAATGACTTTGACTTTGGTGTACAGGGAACAATTTCAATTTTTTCAGATGACACAAAACTTGGAAGTATAAGAGAGGGATAAACTTCAGGAGGATATACACAGGCTGGTGGAACGGGCGGACACGTGGCAGATGAAATTTAACACAGAAAAGTGAGAAGTGATACATTTTGTTGAGAAGAACGAGGAGAGTCAAGATAAACTAAAGGGTACAATCCTACAGGAGGTGCTTGGACAGAGAGATCTGGGGTATATATACACAAATCATTGAAGGTGGCAGGACAGATTGAGAAAGCGGTTAAAAAAGCTTCCAGGATCATGCGCTTCATAAATAGAGAGATAGAGTACAAAAGCAAGGGAGTTATGAGGATCCTTCATAAAACACCGATTCGGCCTCAACTGGAGTACTGAGTCCAATTCTGGGCACCACGCTTTAGGAAGGATGTGAAAGCCTTAGAGAGGGTGCAGAAAAGATTTACGAGAATGATTCCAGGGATGAGGGACTTCAGTTACGTCGACAGACTGGAGAAGCTGGGATTGTTCTCTTTAGAGCGGAGATGGGATAGAGGTGTTCAAAATCATGAGTGGTCCGGACAGAGTAGATAGAGAGAAACTGTTCCCATTGACGGACGGGTCGAGAACCAGAGGACACAGATTTAAGGTGATTGGCAAAAGAACCAAAGGCAACATGATGAAAAACCTTTTTACCCAGCGAGTGGTTAGGATCTGGAATGCACTGCCTGAGAGGGTGATGGAAGCAGACTCAATCGTGGCTTTCAAAGGGGAATTGGATAAGTACCTGAAGGAAAAATATTTGCAGGGCTGCGAGAAAGGGCGGGGAAGTGGGACTGGCTGAAGTGCTCTTGCAGAGAGCTGGCACGGGATCGATGGGCCGAATGGCCTCCTGTGCTGTAACCATTCTATGATTCTATAAAGCACGAGGCTGGCGAGTGTGTAAAGCACGAGACTGGCGAGTGTGTAAAGCACGAGGCTGGTGAGTGTGTAAAGCACGAGACTGGCGAGTGTGTAAAGCACGAGGCTGGGGAGTGTGTAAAGCACGAGGCTGGCAAGTGTGTAAAGCACAAGGCTGGCGAGTGTGTAAAGCACGAGGCTGGGAGTGTGTAAAGCACGGGACTGGGAGTGTGTAAAGCACGAGGCTGGGGAGTGTGTAAAGCACGAGGCTGGCGAGTGTGTAAAGCACGAGGCTGGCGAGTGTGTAAAGCACGGGGCTGGGAGTGTGTAAAGCACGAGGCTGGGAGTGTGTAAAGCACGAGGCTGGTGATCTGTGACCCTGGCGCTCTATCAGATACTCACGGGCAGCACAGTGATCTCTTTCTGCAACATACGGATTTCCTGAAAAGACCAAAGTAAATTTATTAAACCGACTCAATCTGTGTCTCTGATCAACAACATTCCATAACTAACGACACAATCAAAGAACTACCCAAGGTGGGTACACACGAGCCTGGAGCCACTCACCTTTTGCAAACGTTCTGCCTTCCTGATTCTTGGTGTCTCTCAAAGTGACTCCGGCACATTTATTGGTTCCATTTATATTGAGCAAAATACAATAACTGAGGCTTCCAGCTGCTCCCAGCGATTGGTGCCCCAGTGTAAATGTGAGGTCAGCCTGAGGAAACAATGGTCTTGTGGTGATGACCTTGCTCTCTGTCTGCTAATGTGGTACCTTTGTTTAAAAAGGGAGAAAGGGATAGACCGAGTAATTACAGGCCAGTCAGCCTAACCTCGGTGGTGGGAAAATTATTGGAAAAAATTCCTGAGGAACAGGATAAATCTTCATTTGGAAAGACATGGATTAATCAAGGACAGTCAGCATGGATTTGTTAAGGGAAGGTCATATCTGACTAACTTGATTGAATTTTTCAAAGAGGTAACAAGGAAGGTCGATGAGGGCAGTGCATTTGATGTCGTGTATATGGATTTTAGCAAGGCTTTTGATAAGGTCCCACATGGTAGACTGGTCACAAAAGCAAAAGTCTATGGGATTTAGGGCTAAGTGGCAAGTTGGATCCAAAATTGGCAGAGTCAGGAAGCAAAGGGTAATGGTTGATGGGTGTTTTGTGACTGGAAGGATATTTCCAGTGGGGTTCCACAGGGCTCAGTACTAGATCCCTTGCTTTTCATGGTATACATTAATGATCTAGACTTGGATGTAGGGGTATAATTATGAAATTTGCAGATGATACTAGATGACACTCGGCTGTGTGGTTGATAATGAAGACGAAAGCTGTGGACTGCAGGAAGATATCAATGTACTGGTCAGGTGGGCAGAACAGTGGCAAATGGAATCCAATCCGGACAAGTATGAGGTAATGCATTTGGGGAGGGCTAAGAAGTCAAGGGAATACACATTAAATGGTACAACACTGAAAAGTGTAGAGGAACAAAGGACCTTGGAGTACAGGTCCACAGATCGCTGAAGGTAGCAGGCCAGGTAGATAAGGTAGTTAAGAAGGCATACGGAATGCTTGCCTTTATTAGTCGAAGCATGGAATACAAGAGCAGGGAGGTTATGCTTGAACTGTATAAAGCACTGGTTAGGCCGCAGCTGGAGTACTGTGTGTAGTTCTGGTCACCACAAGATGTGATTGCACTGGAAAGGGTGCAGAGAGCATTTACAAGAATGTTGCCTGGACTGGAGAATTTTGGCTATGAGGAAAGATTGGAGATGCTGGATCTGTTTTCTTTGGAACAGAGGAGGCTAAGGAGAGACCTGATTGAGGTGTATGAAATTATATGGGACCTGGATAGAATGGATAGGAAGGACCTGTTTCCCATGGCAGAGGGGTCAACAACCAGGCGGCATAGATTTAAAGTAATTGTGGGAAGGTTTAGAGGAGATATGAAGTGAAATTTCTTTACCCAGAGGATGGTGGGGATCTGGAACTCACTGCCTGAAAGGGTGGTAGAAGCAGAAACCCTCACCACATTTAAAAGATATTTGGATGTGCACTTAAAGTGCCATAAACTGCAGGACTACAGATCAGGAGCTGGAAAGTGGGATTAGGCTGGATAGCTCTTGGTTGGCCAGCGCGGACACGATGGGTCGAAAATGCTGTAAATTTCTGTGATTCTATGACTAGCAGCTACAGAAGGCTTCTCACCATATGTATCAATGACTTGGCTGAAGGAACAGAGAGCCCTGTATCCAAGTTTGCTGACCATACCAAGTTAGGAGTCACAGGAAGCTGTGTAGCTGGGAGCAGGAAGTTATGGAGGGTCGCCACCGCATTGGGAGAGGGAGGACAGAGTTCAGACCTGGGAGGATTTGTTCCAAATGCTTAAAATCCGGAGAAGGAGCGAGTTCCAGGACCGTCTTGGTGCTGCGGAGAGGTCCGATAGATGGGCCTAGGTAGGTATCCGTGCAGCACCCACGATTAGGACAAGGGGGAACTTAAGCTTAAACTTAGACTTAAACAGTGGTGGGGGAAGAGATTGGGGGAAGAGAGGGTGTAGGGTGGCATTGGATGGCCATGGGTAAAGATGTTCAGCGGAGCTCCCTAGGGAGCTGCCGTCCTGGGCACCATCTTGTCCTGCCCGATGATGGTAGGAAGTTTCAAAGGGACATTGATTGATTCAGTGAGTGGGCAACACTGTGGCAGATGCAGTTCAGTGTGGGGAAAGTGTGAGGGCACTCACTCTGGACCCAAGAACGAGAGATCAGAATATTTTCTAAACAGCGAGATGCTGGGGACTGTGGGGGAGCCGAGAGATTTCGGGGTCCAAGTACAGAAATCACTAAAAGCCAGTGGACAGGAACAGAAATAATTAAAAAGGCCAATGGAATGTTGGGCTTTATCTCGAGGGCTGGAATACAAAGGGCTGGAAGTTATATAACACTTTATATAAAGCTCGGGTCAGACCCCGCCTGCAGTAACTGTGTTCGGCCCTGGGCCCCGCCCCTCAGGGAGGGTACATCGGCCTCGGAGGGGGAGCAGCGCAGATTTACCAGAATGGTACCGGGGATAAAAGGGTTACATTACGAGGACAGGTTGCACAGACTGGGCTTGTGTTCCCTCGATTGTAGAAGATTAAGGGGTGTTTAAGATAATTGAATGACCTCCTCCTGTTCCTGTGTAACAGGCTCGAGGGGCTGAATGACCACCTCCTGTACCTGTATAGCAGGCTTGAGGGGCTGAATGGCTTCCTCCTATTCCTGTGTAACAGGCTCGAGGGGCTGAATGACCACCTCCTGTTCCTGTGTAACAGGCTCGAGGGACTGCATGGCCTCCTCCTTTTCTTGTGTACAATTGGGACTGTATGTAACGGTGAGAGATTGATGAGCTGTGAGGGTGAGGCTGTTTGTTTGAGCGGGTCCCAGAGCCCTGACTCTCCTTGGGGCTCAGACCCTGAACGGAAGGATGGGCCAATAAAGGAGCAATACCTGGAAGTACGTGCTGTAATGTCCATCCGTGTTGACAATGTCCACCTCGACCCCGTCCTGGATAAGGACAGTCTTCACCTTCGTGCCACTGAGGTGGGTGTGAAGCTGTGACGCAAAGATGTGGATCCCAGACTGAGGCAGGGTCTAGAAATGGAAAAACCACCGAAACATCAACACTGACCCCTGACCTATTGTATGGTCTGGTGACACCGCATCGACCCCTGACCTACTGTACGATCTGGTGACACCGCATCGACCCCTGACCTACTGTACGGTCTGGTGACACCACATCGACCCCTGACCTACTGTATGGTCTGGTGACACCGCATTGAGCCCTGATCTACTGTACGGTCTGGTGACACCACATCGACCCCTGACCTACTGTATGGTCTGGTGACACCGCATTGAGCCCTGATCTACTGCACGGTCTGGTGATACCGCACCGGCAGTGACCGGGAGTAGGCTGAATACAACAGTTTCCTCATTGTCTGCCGCCCCCACACCCCAACCCCACCCCCGTCACTCTCCACCCACCCCGGTCAATCTCCGCCGCGCTCCCTCCCACCCCCGTCACACTCCACCCCCCCCACCCCACCGGTCACTCTCCGCACCCCTCCCCCCCCAACCCGGTCACTTTTCACCCATCCCGGTCAATCTCCGATGCCATGCCCCCCATCACTCTCCGCCCCCCACCTCACCGGTCACTCTCTGCCCCCCCCAGTCACTCTACGTCTTCCCCGGTCACTCTCCGGCCACCCCCTCACCTCAGTTATTTTCCTACCCTCCCACTGGTCACTCACCGCTACTCCCTCACCCCCACCGGTCACTCACCGCTGCCCCCTCCCCCCACACCGGTCACTCTCCGCCACCCCCCCACTGGTCAGTCTCCGCCCCTCTCCCAGTCCTCTCCGTCCCCCCACAATCATTCCGATCATTTACCTCCACCCCACCCCCGCTACTCTCCACCCACCCCGGTCACCCTCCGCCGTGCCCCCTCCCCACCCCGGTCACTCTCGGCCCCCCCCAACCCCAGTCACTCTCCGCCCCCACCGGTCACTCTCCGGCCACCCCTACACCTCAGTTATTCTCCTACCCTCCCACCAGTCACTCACCGCTACACCCACCCCACCCCCACCGGTCACACTCCAGCACCCACACCGGTCAGTCTCCGCCCCTCTCCCGGTCCTCTCCGTCCTCCCGCGATCATTCTGATCATTCACACCACCCCCGCCCCCTCCCCACTGGTCACTCTCCGCCCCCTCACTCTCCGCACCACCCCATGATCATTCTCCGGACACCCCACCGGTCAGTCTCCACCCCTCCGTGATCACTCTCCGCCCTCTCGGTCACTCTCCGCCGCCCCCCCCTCCCACAGCGGTCACTCTCCGCCCCCCCCCCCCCACCGCGGTCACTCTCCGGCCCCCCCCACTGCGGTCAATCTCCAGCCCCTTCCACTGCGGTCACTCTCCGCCCCCCCCCCACCGCGGTCACTCTCCGCCCCCTCCCCCCACTGCGGTCACTCTCCGCCCCCCCCCACCGTGGTCACTCTCCGCCCTCCCCCCACCACCGGGGTCACTCTCCGGCCCCCCACACCGCGGTCACTCTCCGGCCCCCCACACCGCGGTCACTCTCCGCACCCCCCCACTGCGGTCACTCTCCGCCCCCCCCCCCCACCACGGTCACTCTCCGCCCCCCCCCACCGCGGTCACTCTCCGCTCCCTCCCCACCGCGGTCACGCTCCGCCCCCTCCCCCCACCGCGGTCACGCTCCGCCCCCTCCCCCCACCGCGGTCACTCTCCGGCCCCCCCCACCGTGGTCACTCTCCGCCCCCCCCCCTCCGCAGTCACACTCCGGCCCCCCCCCACAGCGGTCACACTCCGGCCCCCCCCCCACCGCGGTCACTCTCCCCCCCCCCCACCGCGGTCACACTCCGCCCCCCCCCCCGCCGCGGTCACTCTCCGGCCCCCCCCCACCGTGGTCACTCTCCGCCGCCCCCCACCACCGGGGTCCCTCTCCGCCCCTCCCCACCGCGGTCACTCTTCAGCCCTCCCCACCGCGGTCAATCTCTGCCCCACTGGTCACCCTCCACCCCCGCCGGTCACTCTCCGGCCCATCGGTCACACTCTGGCCCCTCCTCCCGGTTACATTCCGCCCCTCCTCCACCGTCACTATCCGGCCCCATGGTCACTCTCCGGCCCCGCAGTCACTTCCTGCGCCCCCCCCGGTCACTCTCAACCCCCCTCCGCTCACTCTCTGTGCCTCCCCGGTCACTGTCCGCCCTCCCCCACAGTCTCTCCCATTCCCGGTTGATCAGTTCCCCCTCCCCGCCCCCCCACCCCCGCCCGCCCCCCCCTCCCCCGGTTGATCAGTTCCCCAGCCCACGCTCACCCGCTCGGTGCACTCCGCTGTACAATATCCGCGGAGCACGAAGCTTGCCTCCCGCGGTGGAATAGCCATGACGGGCGTGTACACGAGCCCCAGCTCCATGATCCCTGCGCTGAACTCCCGTAGGCTGGGAGTGTAGAACAGGCGGATCCCGGAGCGGTCCGACCGGCCTGTGGGCGGCAATGTTCGGCAGTGTTAGTGACTCAAATCCGACTGCTTCATTAAACATGGGCTCGTGCTGGGGCTGAACTGGGTTACACTGAGGCTCAACCAGGCTATACCGGGTTACAGTGGGGCCCCACAGTCCATGGATAGTCCCCCCTCCCACAGCCCAGGGACACTCTCCCCTCCCCTCCCACAGCCTATGTACACTCTCCTCTCCCCTCCCACAGCCCATGGACACTCTCCCCTTCCCTCCCACAGCCCAGGGACACTCTCCTCTCCCCTCCCACAGCCCAGGGACACTCTCCCCTCCCCTCCCACAGCCCAGGGACACTTTCCTCTCCCCTCCCACAGCCCATGGACACTCTCCCCTCCCCTTCCCTTGCACAGCCCATGTACACTCTCCTCTCCCCTCCCACAGCCCAGGGACACTTTCCCCTCCCCTCCCACAGCCCAGGGACACTCTCCTCTCCCTTCCCACAGCCCATGGACACTCTCCCCTCCCCTCCCACAGCCCATGTACACTCTCCCCTCCCCTCCCACAGCCCATGTACACTCTCCTCTCCCCTCCCACAGCCCAGGGACACTCTCCTCTCCCCTCCCACAGCCCAGGGACACTCTCCCCTCTCCTCCCACAGCCCATGTACACTCTCCCCTCCCCTCCCACAGCCCATGTACACTCTCCTCTCCCCTCCCACAGCCCAGGGACACTCTCCTCTCCCCTCCCACAGCCCAGGGACACTCTCCCCTCCCCTCCCACAGCCCATGGACACTCTCCCCTCCCCTCCCACAGCCCAGGGACACTCTCCACTCCCCTCCCACAGCCCAGGGACACTCTCCTCTCCCCTCCCACAGCCCAGGGATAGTCTCCTCTCCCCTCCCACAGCCCAGGGACACTCTCCTCTACCCTCCCACAGCCCAGGGACACTCTCCTCTCCCCTCCGACAGCCCAGGGACACTCTCCTCTCCCCTCCCACAGCCCAGGGACACTCTCCTCTCCCCTCCCACAGCCCATGGACACTCTCCCCTCCCCTCCCACAGCCCATGTACACTCTCCCCTCCCCTCCCACAGCCCATGCACACTCTCCCCTCCCCTCCCACAGCCCAGGGACACTCTCCTCTCCCCTCCCACAGCCCAGGGACACTCTCCTCTCCCCTTCCCTCGCACAGCCCATGTACACTCTCCTCTCCCCTCCCACAGCCCAGGGATACTCTCCTCTCCCCTCCCACAGCCCATGTACACTCTCCCCTCCCCTCCCACAGCCCATGTACACTCTCCCCTCCCCTCCCACAGCCCAGGGACACTCTCCCCTCCCCTCCCACAGCCCAGGGACACTCTCCTCTCCCCTCCCACAGCCCAGGGACACTCTCCCCTCCCCTCGCACAGCCCATGGACACTTTCCCCTCCCCTCCCACAGCCCAGGGACACTCTCCTCTCCCTTCCCACAGCCCATGGACACTCTCCCCTCCCCTCCCACAGCCCATGTACACTCTCCCCTCCCCTCCCACAGCCCATGTACACTCTCCTCTCCCCTCCCACAGCCCAGGGACACTCTCCTCTCCCCTCCCACAGCCCAGGGACACTCTCCCCTCTCCTCCCACAGCCCATGTACACTCTCCCCTCCCCTCCCACAGCCCAGGGACACTCTCCACTCCCCTCCCACAGCCCAGGGACACTCTCCTCTCCCCTCCCACAGCCCAGGGACACTCTCCTCTCCCCTCCCACAGCCCAGGGACACTCTCCTCTCCCCTCCCACAGCCCAGGGACACTCTCCTCTCCCCTCCCACAGCCCAGGGACACTCTCCTCTCCCCTCCCACAGCCCAGGGACACTCTCCTCTCCCCTCCCACAGCCCAGGGATACTCTCCTCTCCCCTCCCACAGCCCAGGGACACTCTCCTCTCCCCTCCGACAGCCCAGGGACACTCTCCTCTCCCCTCCCACAGCCCAGGGACACTCTCCTCTCCCTCCCACAGCCCATGGACACTCTCCCCTCCCCTCCCACAGCCCATGTACACTCTCCCCTCCCCTCCCACAGCCCATGCACACTCTCCCCTCCCCTCCCACAGCCCAGGGACACTCTCCTCTCCCCTCCCACAGCCCAGGGACACTCTCCTCTCCCCTTCCCTCGCACAGCCCATGTACACTCTCCTCTCCCCTCCCACAGCCCAGGGATACTCTCCTCTCCCCTCCCACAGCCCATGTACACTCTCCCCTCCCCTCCCACAGCCCATGTACACTCTCCTCTCCCCTCCCACAGCCCATGTACACTCTCCCCTCCCCTCCCACAGCCCATGTACACTCTCCCCTCCCCTCCCACAGCCCATGTACACTCTCCTTTCCCCTCCCACAGCCCATGTACACTCTCCCCTCCCCTCCCACAGCCCAGGGACACTCTCCCCTCCCCTCCCACAGCCCAGGGACACTCTCCTCTCCCCTTCCCTCGCACAGCCCATGTACACTCTCCTCTCCCCTCCCACAGCCCAGGGATACTCTCCTCTCCCCTCCCACAGCCCAGGGACACTCTCCTCTCCCCTCCCACAGCCCAGGGATACTCTCCTCTCCCCTCCCACAGCCCAGGGACACTCTCCTCTCCCCTCCCACAGCCCAGGGACACTCTCCCCTCCCCTCGCACAGCCCATGGACACTTTCCCCTCCTCTCCCACAGCCCAGGGACACTCTCCTTTCCCCTCCCACAGCCCATGGACACTCTCCCCTCCCCTCCCACAGCCCAGGGACACTCTCCTCTCCCCTCCCACAGCCCAGGGACACTCTCCTCTCCCCTTCCCTCGCACAGCCCATGTACACTCTCCTCTCCCCTCCCACAGCCCAGGGATACTCTCCTCTCCCCTCCCACAGCCCAGGGACACTCTCCTCTCCCCTCCCACAGCCCAGGGACACTCTCCCCTCCCCTCGCACAGCCCATGGACACTTTCCCCTCCCCTCCCACAGCCCAGGGACACTCTCCTCTCCCCTCCCACAGCCCAGGGATACTCTCCCCTCCCCTCGCACAGCCCATGGACACTTTCCCCTCCCCTCCCACAGCCCACGGACACTCTCCTCTCCCCTCCCACAGCCCATGGACACTCTCCCCTCCCCTCCCACAGCCCAGGGACACTCTCCTCTCCCCTCCCACAGCCCATGGACACTCTCCCCTATTTGAGGGGCAGTACTGAGGGAGCAGCGTGTGGTGACCCAGCCCGGCAATCGGCATAGTCCTATCCTGCAAGACCATCAGCAGGCCGGGGTCATTAGAGGGAGCAACGTGTAGCAGCATATCACTGCAGGGTGCAGCGCGTACTGCTGCAGGAGGGCGTCGGCTGCGAAGAGGGCGACTGGATTTGACGTCACCCAAATCTAGGTCGCTGATTGGAACTGGGCGGGTACAGCAGGAGCGGCGAGGTTGGGCGAAGGAGCGGCAAGGGTTCGCAGATGGATGTGATTGGGGCCCAGGAGAGGCGTGAGTTCGGGGCCCAGGAGAGGTGAGGGCCCAGGGGCAGCATGGGCCAGCCCACACTGTGATATGTGAGCACACTAGGTCCATGCAGCAGAGCTGGTCTCCAGTTGTCCTGGTTAATCCTTGCCACTGGACCAAGACCTAGCTCTGTCAAGCCCACGTGGTGGCTGGTGTGCAACAGTCCCCACACGTTAAAAAAAATCCATGCACAGGCATCTTCCACTCTTCAAGATGTAGCTCGGGATCTGGAATATTAGGTCCTTCATTGAAACACCTGTGAGCGCATCCCTTTTTGGTGTGGCAGCAAGCAATCCTCGATACGAGAGACCACCTGTGACTGAGGGAGCGCTGCACTGACAGAGGTGCCGTCTTTCACATGAAAAGTTAAACCAAGGCCCCGTCTGCTCCCTCAAGTGGACGTAAAAGATCCCAAGGCATTATTTCGAGAAGAGCAGGGGAGTTATGCCTAGTGTCCTGGCCAATATTTAGATCCCTCAATAAAGGGGAGAGCAGACATTGACGAGATTTAACAATGCCTCCAGTGCGCCAGTGCAGCCTTCGGCCGCCTGAGGAAAAGAGTGTTTGAAGATCAGGCCCTCAAACCTGCCACCAAGCTCATGGTCTACAGGTCTGTAATAATACCCGCCCTCCTGTACGGCTCAGAGACATGGACCATATACACTAGATACCTTGAATCGTTGGAGAAATACCACCAACGATGTCTCCGCAAGATCCTACAAATCCCCTGGGAGGACAGACGCACCAACGTTAGCGTCCTCGACCAGGCCAACATCCCCAGCATTGAAGCACTGACTACACTTGATCAGCTCCACTGGGCAGGTCACATTGTCCGCATGCCAGACACGAGACTCCCTAAACAAGCGCTCTATTCGGAACTCCTTCACAGCAAACGAGCCAAAGGTGGGCAGAGGAAACGTTACAAGGACACCTTCAAAACCTCCCTGATAAAGTGCAACATCCCCACTGACACCTGGGAGTCCCTGGCCAAAGACCGCCCTAAGTAGAGGAAGTGCATACCGGGAGGGCGCTGAGCACCTTGAGCCTCATCGTCGAGAGCATGCAGAAATCAAACGCAGGCAGCTGAAGGAGCGTGCGGCAAACCTGTCCCACCCACCCTTTCCCTCAACGACTATTTATCCCACCTGTGACAGGGACTGTGCCTTTCGTATTGGACTGTTCAGCCACCTAAGGACTCATTTTTAGAGTGGAAGCAAATCTTACTCGATTCCGATGCCTATGATGATGTTGATGATGATGATGTTTGTGGGATCAGCCAGCGCAGCCTTCGGTCGCCTGAGGAAGAGAGTGTTCAAAGACCAGGCCCTCAACTCTGGCACCAAGCTTATGGTCTATCGGGCTGCAGTGATACCTGCCGTCCTATACGGCTCAGAGACGTGGACCATATACAGCGGACACACACTTACATACACACTCCCATCGGTGTGACAGGAGGTGGAGACAGATACACTGGTCGCAGACTCACCGGACAGTCTCAGTGGGTTATGATAATGAACTTCCAGTCGCAAATACTTTGAGGAATTGGCTCCACCAATCAGAAGTCCTACATTTTCTGGGTAATAAAATGCCTGCAATGGCAGAAAGAGCACAAATCACACACACAACCCATCGAAACACGGCCACCCAATCTGTGCTTGTACAGCAATCACCTCAGCCTGGCACACGAGTGTCACACATACCTCTCAACACTTCCTCAAACAGGAGATTCAAACACTGCAGGTGCAAATGATTTTTTTAAATTCAGGCTATCAAAAAACTAATAAATAAAAAAGATTAGAAATGGCAGTGCAGGCCAATGTGTCAGGACTGTAGTACGTGGAGTTTGTGGATAGCGACACTGTCCCGGATTCTCACATCTGCAAGAAATGGTCCTGCCTTCAGTCACTCCGGCTCAGACTCATCGAGCTGGAGTGCGAGTTGGAGACACTCCGAAACATAAAAGAGGAGGAGGGATTTCTGAACAGTTTTATCCAGAACACAGTCACACCCCAGATGAAAGCACAGGTTCAGGAAAGGGAGGGCGTGACTGTTAGGGAGCCGGGAGCAGGGATTTAGGAGAGGTTGAGAAAGAGGTCTCACAGACATTAGTCCACGTTACCTGTACTCGTTACCTGTAAGGACGAGGAGACAGGCTGCAGGGAGGACAGTCACAATGCAGACCAAGACACTGTGGCACAGAATACTGTCCGGGGGGGAGGTGAGGAGGGATGGAGAGCAGGATATAAATGTGCTAGTGATAGGGGATTCTATAATTGGGCGATAGATAGGATCCTTTGCAGCCATGAACGAGAATCCCGAAGGACGAGTAACTGACTCTATGCTGGGGTAAGGGATATCTTGAGGCGGCTGGAGAGGAATTTGGAAAAGGAGCGGGACAATCCCATTGTCGTGGTCCATGTTGGAACAAACAACATGGGGGGGGGGGGTGCAGGGAGGAGGTCCTGCTGAGGGAGTATCAGGAGTTATGAGGTAAATTAATAAGCAGTACCTTGGGAGTAATAATCTCTGGATTATTGCCCGAGCCTCATGCAATTTGGCATAGAAACAGATCGGGGGAATTACCGCATGGCGAAAGGGGATGGTGTGGGAGAGAGGGGTCGGCATGAGGGACTGGGGTGGGGGACTGGGGTCGGCGTGGGGGACTGGTACCAGGACTGGGACAGGAAGGAGCTGTACCGATGGGACCAGTATCCTAGCGGAAAGGGTAAATAGGGAGGAGGTAAATACTTTAAACTAGTAAGGCGGGTGGGGGGAGGGGGGAGGAATCTACAAGAAATGAAACAAGCCTAAATATAAGCAAAACAGGAAAGGAGAGCATTTGATAGACTAAACTCAGGATTGAGCATTAAACATTGCAGGGTATTGTATATTTAGAAAAGAGAGCGCGGGAAAAGGGGAGGTGGAGTAGCTGTACTTATTCGGGGTAACATAATGGCAGTAGAAATAAATGACACAGCTATCAGTGTGACAAATAGAATCCATGTGGTTCGAGATAAAAGATAATAAAGGATTAATCACACTACTAGGTGTAGTCTGCCTAATAGTGGAGGGGAGGTGAAAGAAGAAATATGCAGACAAATTAGGGAAATTAGTTAAAAAAAACATAGAATAATAATCATGGGGGATTTCAACTATCATGAAATTAATTGGACAGAAGAGGTAGGTAAAGGGATAAGAGAATGGAGTTCCTACAATGTGTACAGGACTCGTTTCTAAAGCAGAAAGTAAGACGCACAACAAGGAAGGATTCACTGTTGGATCCAGAACAGATAAGAGAAGTAAATGTCGGGGAAGGAAAAACAATTTCAGGGCTCGGGGGAAAGGGCGGGGGGGGTGGGACTAGCTGAGAGTTGGCACGGGCTCGACGGGCCGAATGGCCTTCCACGCTGTAACCATTCTATGAACATCGAGGCAATAGTGATCATAACATAATACGGTTTAGAATAATAACTGAGAAGAACATAAGCATGACAAAAACCAAGGTAATAGATTGAAGACTTGGGACCATAAAATGGACAACGATATTGGCAAACAATGATGAACAGCAATGGGAAATAGTTAAAATGGTGTTCAACAGAGTCCAGGAAAAAAATATTCTGCTAAAGGACAAGAACAAATTAAACGCTAATGAGACATAAGTGAAAATTGAGGGTAAGGAAAGAGGCAAACACTAAGTACATAGGCAGCAAGGGAGTGCGTGATAAGAGAGAATATGAAGAGATTAGGAGAAAAATCAATTAGGAAGGCAAAGAGGAACTGTGAAATTAAATTATCAAACACATAAAACAAAATAGTAAAATACTCTACAGACATGTAAATAAAAAAAGGAAAGTCGGGATGGGACACTAAGGGATGGACAGAATAAAATCACAGGCAGTGATAGTGAAATGGCCGAAATAGTCAGTAGTTATTTTGCTCAGTATTTACCAGGGAGATGGATCAGGTGCACGTGACATTGGAAGATGAGATTAGAAATTATATAAGTGCATTTAAACTAAAAAGAGGAGAAATATTAAATAAACTAATCAAACTCAAAGAGGATGAAAACCCTTGTACAGACAAGATTGCATCCACGCATTTAAAAGAATCTAGGGAAGCGATAGCAGAAGTACTGTTACACATTTTTAATAATTCATTTGAAAAAGGTGGAGTGCCAGAGGACTGGTGGATAGTTAACATTATACCTATATTTAAGAAAGGGGATAGAACATATCCAGGTAATTATAGACCATTCAGCTTAACATCGGTGGTAGGAAAAATAATGGAATCCCTACTAAAGGAGAAAATAGAACATCGAGAAACCAAAAATGTAATAATGTATAGTCAGCTTGGATTTCATAAGGTGAAAGTCTTGCTTGACCAACCTCATTGAATTCTTTGAAGAGAGAGTAGACAAGGGTAATGCAATAGGTGTAATATATCTAGATTTGCAAAAGGCCTTCTATAAGGTGCCACATAATAGACTAATGAATAAGGTCAGGAATACGGAGTCAGGGGAAAAGTAGCAGAATGGATAGCTAGCTGGCTTCAAGACAGAAAGCAGAGAGTAGGGGTAAAGGATAGCTAGTCAGAGTGGCAGAAGGTGGAAAGTGGGGTCCCGCAAGGATCAGTGCTGGGACCAACGATGTTCACAATATACATATCTTAACAATTTAGACTTTGGAATTAAAAACAGTTTCTAAATTTGCAGATGACACCAAATTGAGGTGGGGGGGATGGTCAATACTGAGGAGGACTGCAACAAATTACAGGAGGACATTAATAAACTTGCAGAATGGGCATATAATTGGCAAATGAATTTCAACACAGATAAATGGGAGGTATTATATTTTGGTAAGAAAAATAAGGAGGTCACTTATTATTTGGTAAACACGAATCTAAATGGGGTACAGGAGCAGATTACAAATACACAAATCCTCCCCACCCCCACACCGATTGGGACCCTCACACCTCCCCCCTCCCCATCCCACACATCGAGTGGGACCCTCACACCTCCCCCCCCATCCCACACACCGAGTGGGATCCTCACACCCACCTACACCCTCCTGTCCACCCCACACCCTGCGGGACCCTCGCTCACACTGCACCCCCCCCCACCCATCCTCCACACCGAGCGGGACGCTCACTCACCTCCCACACTGAGCGGGACCCTCACACCCCCCCCACCATCACCCCCCCTCAAGGGACCCTCGATCACACCGCCCCCACCCCCCCACCCATCCTCCACACCGAGCGGGACCCTCACTCATCCCGCCCCCACATCCCATACACCGAGCGGGACCCTCACTCACCCCCCCCCCTCCCCACCCTCCCAATCCCCCACACCCTGTGATACCCTCACATTTCCCCCCCATCCCCCACACGAACAGGACCCTCACACAACCCCCCCGCCCCAATCCCTCACACCCTGCGGGACCGTTGCTCACACTGCCCTCCCCCGCAAGCGGGACTCTCACTCACCCTCGCTCACCTGAGGCCCATCGCACACAGCGTGCGGGACATTCGTTAAATAGCCCCCCCCCCCCCCAGTGGGACCCTTGCTCACCTGAACGCCCATCCCCCACACCCTGCGGGACCCTCGCTCACCTGAGCGCCCATCGCCCATGCTGCCAGCACATGTCTGCAGTAATTCAGCCGTGCAGGCTTCATCTTGGAGTTGCAGGGCCCATTATATGGTGGGATCTGGTCGAACTGTGAGGCGCACTGGAACACCTCCATGTGGTGTATGACAGCTTCGTTCCCTTCCGTAATCACCGGCTCGTACTGCACGGGAGAGAAGGCACGAGTTAGCGATCGGAACGGAGGCCCTCACACTATATTAGCTGCCCTGTGGTAGGTGGGAGGAGCTGGGCAGGTGCCCACATCTCATTGGGTCACAAGAGGCTCCCTGGTGCAATCAATGTGAGTTTAGGGCTCTTCACATCAACCCACCAAAACAGGGAAACTGCACTCTGTTCAAGTGGGAGTTGATCACAGACACTTCACCACATACATCAGTGCCTAATATCCACTGCATTCAGGATCTGACAGAATCTCCACATATTCCAAATAGAAACTAGATGTAAAAAGCAGATTGAGAGCTTGAATTGTCCAATGGTCGTGCTCCAGGATGGGGGTCTTTGTTCCTTTTCTCTCAGGAGCTGCGATGGACGGGGACTCGGCTGCATTTGAAATGGAACTGCAGAGATCAAGGACCGAGTCTGATGTAATATCCCCAGTCCGAGAGGCTGAGATTCAAAGGTATCTCAATCAGCAGACGATCTGATTTTCAACAATCTGGGCTAAAGCCATGCCAGCAATCCCCAGAATGAAAATAATAAAAACATTTGTCTGGCTGGAATTTCTACAGCTCAGTTCCTCTGATCAATCCACCAACTCTGCCCATCCCCCCCTGCCTATCCACTCGCCCCCCCCCCCCCTTGCCCATCCTCCCCCACCCCCTGGCCACCCACCCCCTGTCCATCCCTCCTATCACCTGCCCACCCCCCTTACCCATCCCTCCCTTACACCTGCCCACCCCCACCCCTTGCCCAACCCCCCCTTGCCTATCACCCCACCACCTGCCCATCCCCCACCACCACCTGCCCATTCCCCCCCCCCCCACTCCCTGCCCATCCACCCCACCCTCTGCCCATCCACCCCTGCCCATCCACCCCCTGCCCATCCACCGACCCTCCTCTCACTCCCCATTCACACGGTACTTGCCATGACAATGTGATGTGTGGGGAGGTCGCTGGGCAGTCGGCTAATGTAACACCAGTAGGTGGTCTCCTGGTCAGGGATCGTCACGTTGGGGGCCAGTACCTCCAGCACCTTAACATCTACGGGCAGTGCGGACTTGTGAATGGTGGGCTTTAGGAGCTGCACACGCTGTATGCCTGCAGTCATTGTCCTCAGGTCTATCGATTCCAGTGATGCTGCTGGTTGCTCAAGGAATCCATACAGGAGATGAACTGTTCCATCCTAGAAGGAAGAGGACAATACTTGGATACAGACGCGCACAGTATTCTCAGCCAGCCAATCAGGTGTAAGTATGGAATGAAAGGGCCTGCCCCCAATCAGTGATGCTCAGTAAGAGACTTTCCACCTGAAGGTGTGGGTTCTCCAGCCAACTGTTCCATGGCCCCAAAGCCGAAGACATCATCCAATGGCAAGCAGCTACCCAGCGGAGACTGAAGATCGCACTCACCTTGATGACGTAGTCTCTTTTGTCACAAGTGTCGAAGTATCTCTTGAAGGTGAGGTAAAGGCCTTGGTCAGATCGGTGAGCATCAATCAGCTGGTAATCCTGCTGTGTGTCCAAGTGAATCTGTGCCTGTTGATCGGTCCAGGCGTCCTAACGACACGGGAACAGAAAGACCATCAAATAACGACACTATCACGTTTCCCAACAAGAGGATATTTTGCTGGCCCATCTATACTTTCGCAATCTGGTTGGTGAGGAGGTGTAACTGATCACTGTTAAAGTCTCTCCTCCATCGAAGGATTGCTCCCAGTTTTGTGCTGATCCTGTACCAGATTCTGAGCCCCACATGGGAATGAATATTTATCCAGCTCCTGTCCCAAACAAGTAACAGCGAAAACTGTCGTCACATCATCCAGTAATGGAGCCCAGAGCTGGGGAGCGAGTGGTGTGGGGGCGGGGGGGGTGAGGGGCGTGGGGTATAGCAAGTGATCAGGAAGACCAATGGAATCTTGGCCTTTATTGCAAAGGGGATGGAGTATAAAAGCAGGGAAGTCTTGCTATAGTTATACAGGGTATTGGTGAGGCCACACCTGGAATACTGCGTGCAGCTTTGTTTTCCATACTTAAGAAAGGATATACTTGCTTTGGAGGCAGTTCAGAGAAGGTTCACTAGGTTGATTCCAGAGATGAGGAGGTTGACTTATGAGGAAAGGTTGAGGAGGTTGGGCCTCTACTCATTGGCATTCAGATGAGAGGTGATCTTATCGAAATGTAGAAGATTATGACGGGGCTTGACAAGGTGGATGCAGAGAGGATGTTGCCATTGATAGCGGAGACTAGAACTAGGGGGCATAATCTGAGAATAAGGGGCCACCCATTTAAAACTGATGAGGAGAAATTTCTTTTCTCAAAGGGTTGTAAATCTGTGGAATTCGCTGCCTCAGAGAGCTGTGGAAGCTGAGTCATTGAATAAATTTAAGACATAGAAACATAGAAACATAGAAAATAGGTGCAGGAGTAGGCCATTCAGCCCTTCCAGCCTGCACCGCCATTCAATGAGTTCATGGCTGAACATGAAACTTCAGTACCCCCTTCCTGCTTTCTCGCCATACCCCTTGATCCCCCAAGTAGTAAGGACTTCATCTAACTCCCTTTTGAATATATTTAGTGAATTGGCCTCAACTACTTTCTGTGGTAGAGAATTCCACAGGTTCACCACTCTCTGGGTGAAGAAGTTTCTCCTCATCTCGGTCCGAAATGGCTTACCCCTTATCCTCAGACTGTGACCCCTGGTTCTGGACTTCCCCAACATTGGGAACATTCTTCCTGCATCCAACCTGTCCAAACCCGTCAGAATTTTAAACGTTTCTATGAGGTCCCCTCTCACTCTTCTGAACTCCAGTGAGTACAAGCCCAGTTGATCCAGTCTTTCTTGATAGGTCAGTCCCACCATCCCGGGAATCAGTCTGGTGAATCTTCGCTGCACTCCCTCAATAGCAAGAATGTCCTTCCTCAAGTTAGGAGACCAAAACTGTACACAATACTCCAGGTGTGGCCTCACCAAGGCCCTGTACAACTGTAGCAACACCTCCCTGCCCCTGTACTCAAATCCCCTCGCTATGAAGGCCAACATGCCATTTGCTTTCTTAACCGCCTGTTGTACCTGCATGCCAACCTTCAATGACTGATGTACCATGACACCCAGGTCTCGTTGCACCTTCCCTTTTCCTAATCTGTCACCATTCAGATAATAGTCTGTCTCTGTTTTTACCACCAAAGTGGATAACCTCACATTTATCCACATTATACTTCATCTGCCAAGCATTTGCCCACTCACCTAACCTATCCAAGTCACTCTGCAGCCTCATAGCATCCTCCTCGCAGCTCACACTGCCACCCAACTTAGTGTCATCCGCAAATTTGGAGATACTACATTTAATCCCCTCGTCTAAATCATTAATGTACAATGTAAACAGCTGGGGCCCCAGCACAGAACCTTGCGGTACCCCACTAGTCACTGCCTGCCATTCTGAAAAGTACCCATTTACTCCTACTCTTTGCTTCCTGTCTGACAACCAGTTCTCAATCCACGTCAGCACACTACCCCCAATCCCATGTGCTTTAACTTTGCACATTAATCTCCTGTGTGGGACCTTGTCGAAAGCCTTCTGAAAGTCCAAATATACCACATCAACTGGTTCTCCTTTGTCCACTCTACTGGAAACATCCTCAAAAAATTCCAGAAGATTTGTCAAGCATGATTTCCCTTTCACAAATCCATGCTGACTTGGACCTATCATGTCACCATTTTCCAAATGCGCTGCTATGACATCCTTAATAATTGATTCCATAATTTTACCCATACTGAGGTCAGGCTGACCGGTCTATAATTCCCTGCTTTCTCTCTCCCTCCTTTTTTAAAAAGTGGGGTTACATTGGCTACCCTCCACTCGATAGGAACTGATCCAGAGTCAATGGAATGTTGGAAAATGACTGTCAATGCATCCGCTATTTCCAAGGCCACCTCCTTAAGTACTCTGGGATGCAGTCCATCAGGCCCTGGGGACTTATCGGCCTTCAATCCCATCAATTTCCCCAACACAATTTCCCGACTAATAAAGAGTTCCCTCAGTTCCTCCTCCTTACTAGACTCTCTGACCCCTTTTATATCCAGAAGGTTGTTTGTGTCCTCCTTAGTGAATACTGAACCAAAGTACTTGTTCAATTGGTCTGCCATTTCTTTGTTCCCCGTTATGACTTCCTCTGATTCTGACTGCAGGGGATCTACGTTTGTCTTTACTAACCTTTTTCTCTTTACATACCTATAGAAACTTTTGCAATCCGCCTTAATGTTCCCTGCAAGCTTCTTCTCGTACTCCATTTTCCCTGCCCTAATCAAACCCTTTGTCCTCCTCTGCTGAGTTCTAAATTTCTCCCAGTCCCCAGGTTCGCTGCTATTTCTGGCCAATTTGTATGCCACTTCCTTGGCTTTAATACTATCCCTGATTTCCCACGGTTGAGCCACCTTCCCTTTTTTATTTTTGCGCCAGACAGGAATGTACAATTGTTGTAATTCATCCATGCGGTCTCTAAATGTCTGCCATTGCCCATCCACAGTCAACCCCTTAAGTATCATTCGCCAATCTATCTTAGCCAATTCACGCCTCATACCTTCAAAGTTACCCTTCTTTAAGTTCTGGACCATGGTCTCTGAATTAACTGTTTCATCCTCCATCCTAATGCAGAATTCCACCATATTATGGTCACTCTTCCCCAAGGGGCCTCGCACAATGAGATTGCTAATTAATCCTCTCTCATTACACAACACCCAGTCTAAGATGGCCTTCCCCCCTAGTTGGTTCCTCGACATATTGGTCTAGAAAACCATCCCTTATGCACTCCAGGAAATCCTCCTCCACCGTATTGCTTCCAGTTTGGCTAGCCCAATCTATGTGCATATTAAAGTCACCCATTATAACTGCTGCACCTTTATTGCATGCACTCCTAATTTCCTGTTTGATGCCCTCCCCAACTTCACTACTACTGTTTGGAGGTCTGTACACAACTCCCACTAACGTTTTTTGCCCTTTGGTGTTCTGCAGCTCTACCCATATAGATTCCACATCATTCAAGCTAATGTCTTTCCTAACTATTGCATTAATCTCCTCTTTAACCAGCAATGCTACCCCACCTCCTTTTCCTTTTATTCTAAGACAGAGATAAACAGTTTCTTAACCGATAAGGGAATAATGGGTTATGGAGAGTGGGCAGGGAAGTGGACCTGAGTCCATGATCAGATCAGCCATGATCGTATTAATGGCGGAGCAGGCTCGAGGGGTCGTATGGCCTACTCCTGCTCCTATTTCTTATGTTCTTGTGACAGTGTGTGGGGACAGTGTGTTTGTGTGTGGGGGGGTGGGGAGGGGAACAGTGTGTGGGGACAGAATGTGGGGACAGTGTGTGAGAATCTGTAACCTGTGACACTAAATCCAATTATGAAAGTTTGGAGTTGTTACAGGGACACGGAAACCAGAGGCTCTCGCGCATGAACTAGGTTTGTTCCATTGTACATAATAACATAAGAAATAGGAGCAGGGCCCTATTTCTTATGTTATTATGTACAAAGTTGTGCACGCTGGTTCGGGACCACCTCAAGCCGAAGGAGAGTATCCTCATGGCCAGGCATCGCTTTTACACTCACCATCGCTCTGGGGGTCAGGACATGGCGGATTATGTCACCGACCTGAGACGCCTCGCGGGATCGTGCGATTTTGGAGCTGTGTTGGGGCAAATGCTGCGGGACTTTTTCGTGCTGGGCATCAGCCACGAGATCATTCTTCGAAAGCTGCTGGCTGCCGAAACCCGAGACCTGAGCAGGGCCATTGCGATCGCCCAGGCATGCATGGCCACGGACGATAACACCAAACAGATATCTTCTCAACATCGAAGCTCAGCAGCAAATACTGTGCATAAAATGACGTCGCTAGCAGACCTGCATATGGCAGGGCCTATCCGTCTGCGGCTGCAAAACCTGTGATTCTCAGAGACCGTCATCGGGGGTGAACGTGAATCCATTAGCACTGTGTTGGCGCTGCGGGGGTAATCATCGGGCCCATCAATGTCGATTCAAGCACTACGTGTGCAAAGGCTGCGCAACGATGGGGCACCTCCAGTGAATGTGCAAACGTGCTGCGACACACCACGTGGCAGAGGATGATCGATCCAGCGTGGATCACGCAGCACAGGCAACTCAACCCGAGGAAGAAGTGTATAGGGTACATACCTTCACCACCAAGAGCCCTCCTATAATGCTGAAAGTCAACTCCAGTATCCATGGAGTTGGACACGGGTGCGAGGCAGTCAATAATGAGCCAGAAGGCTTTCGAGAAACTATGGGGCAATAAGGCACAAACGCCCAAACTGAGCCCGATTAATGCAAAGCTGTGAACCTACACCAAAGAGCTCATACCAATCATTGGAAGTGCGGCAGTGAAGGTATCGTATGATGGAGTTGTACATGACCTGTCATTGTGGATTGTTACAGGCAATGGGCCAACGTTATTCAGCAGAAGCTGGCTAGAAAAAATTTAAGGGAATTGGAACGACATCAAAGCACTATCTTCAGTGGATGACGCCTCGTGTGCTCAAGTGCTGAGCAAGTTTCCCTCGCTATTCGAACCAGGCATCAGCAACTTCACAGGCGCCAAGGTACAGATCCATCTAGGCCCCGATGCACGGCCTGTCCATCACAAGGCTCGGGCGATTCCGTACACGATGAGGAAGAAAGTCGAGATCGAACTGGACAGACTCCAATGCGAAGGAATCATATCGCCAGTCGAGTTCAACAAGTGGGCCAGTCCAATTGTTCCGGTGTTGAAAAGCGATGGCACGGTTAGAATCTGCGGAGATTACAAGGTAACGATTAACCGAATCTCACTACAGGACCAGTACCCGCTGCCCAAGGTAGATGACCTGTTCGCAATGTTATCAGGAGGGGGGGAAGTTTTTCACCAATTTGGACCTAACCTCCGCCTACATGACACAGGAGCTGGTTGAATCTTCGAAAAGACTGACGTGCATCAACACACACAAAGGGCTGTTTATATACCACAGGTACCCTTTCGGGATTCGCTCGGCTGCAGCCATTGTGTTTCAAGACGACATCCTGATCACTGGTCGTGACACCATCAAACATCTACACAACCTGGAAGAGGTTCTAAGTTGCCTAGACAGAGTGGGACTCAGGCTGAAACATTTCAAGTGTGTTTTCCTGGTGCCAAAAGTCAAATTTTTGGGGAGAAAGATTGCAGCAGATGGCATCAGGCCCATGGACTCAAAGACAGAGGCCATCAAGAATGCACCCAGACCACAGAATGTGATGGAGCTGCGTTCGTTCCTGGGACTCAACTATTTCAGTAAGTTTCTACCCGGGTTGAGTACGTTGTTAGAGCCTTTGCACATGTTGCTACGTAAAGGTGACGACTGGGTTTGGGGCAAATCTCAAGATACAGCCTTTGAGAAGGCCAGGAACCTGTTATATACAAATATGTTACTTGTACACTATGACCCATGTAAATTGTTATGTATGGAGCAAGAGTCAGACTGAACACTGTGAACTCAAAATAAAGTGTGACCTTAGTCTTTTATTGCAGGTCTGCAGAGTGCCTCTCCAACCTGTGAAGCCTCCTTAAATACCAAGCATGATTTCCCTTTCATAAATCCATGCTAACTTGGACCGATCCTGTCACTGCTTTCCAAATGCGCTGCTATTTCATATTTAATAATTGATTCCAACATTTTCCCCACTACTGATGTCAGGCTAACCGGTCTATGATTACCCGTTTTCTCTCTCCCTCCTTTTTTAAACAGTAGTGTTACCCTCCAGTCCATAGAAACTGATCCAGAGTCAATAGACTGTTGGAAAATGATCACCAATGCATCTACTATTTCTATGGCCACTTCCTTAAGTACTCTGGGATGCAGACTATCAGGCCCCAGGGATTTATCGGGCTTCAATCCCATCAATTTCCGAACACAATTTCTCGCTTTATAAGGATATCCTTCAGTTCCTCCTTCTCACTAGACCTTCGGCCCCCTAGTATTTCCGGAAGGTTATTTGTGTCTTCCTTCGTGAAAACAGAACCAAAGTATTTGTTTAACTGGTCCGCCATTTCTTTGTTCCCCATTATAAATTCACCTGAATCTGACTGCAAGGGATCTACGTTTGTTTTCACTAATCTTTTTCTCTTCACATATCTATAGAAGCTTTTGCAGTCAGTTTTTATGTTCCCAGCAAGCTTCCGCGTATATTCTATTTTCCCCCTCCTAATTAAACCCTTTGTCCTCCTCTGCTATATTACAAAATTCTCCCAGTCCTCAGGTTTGCTGCTTTTGCTGGCCAATTAATATGCCTCTTCCTTGGATTTAACACTATCCTTAATTTCCCTTGTTAGCCACGGTTGAGCCACCTTCCCCGTTTTATTTTTACTCCAGACATGGATGTACAATTGTTGAAGTTCATCCACGTGATCTTTAAATGTTTGCCATTGCCTATCCACTGTCAACCCTTTAAGTATCACTCGCCAGTCTATTCTAGCCAATTCACGTCTCATACCATCAAAGTTAGCTTTCCCCAAGTTCAGGACCCTAGTCTCTAAATTAACTGTATCACTCTTAATAAAAGATTCTACCATATTATGGTCACTCTTCCCCAAGGGGCCTCACACAACAAGATTGTTAATTAGTCCTTTCTCATTACACATCACCAGTCTAGGATGGCCAGCCCTCTAATTGGTTCCTCGACATATCGGTCTAGAAAACCATCCCTAATACACTCCAGGAAATCCTTCTCCAGCGCATTGCTACCAGTTTGGTTAGCCCAGTCAATATGTAGATTAAAGTCGCCCATGATAACTGCTGTACCTTTATTGCACGCATCCCTAATTTCTTGTTTGATGCTGTCCCCAACTTCATTACTACTGTTTGGTGGTTTGTACACAGCTCCCACTAGCGTTTTCTGCCCTTTGGGATTCTGTAGCTCCACCCATACAGATTCCACATCATCAAAGCTAATGTCCTTCCTTACTATTACATTAATTTCCTCTTTAACCAGCAACACCACCCCACCTCATTTTCCTTTCTGTCTATCCTTCCTAAATGTTGAATACCCATGGATGTTGAATTCCCAGCCTTGGTCACCCTGGAGCCATGTCTCCGTGATGCCAATTACATCATATCCGTTAACTGCTCTCTGCGCAGTTAATTCGTCCACCTTATTCCGAATACTCATATTGAGGCACAGAGCCTTCAGGCTTGCCTTTTTAACACCCGTTGCCCCTTTAGGATTTTGCTGTAATGTGGTCCTTTTTGCTTTTTGCCTTGGGTTTCTCTGCCCTCCACTTTTACTTTTCTTCTTTCTATCTTTTGCTTCTGCCCTCATTCTACTTCCCTCTGTCCCCCTGCATAGTTCCCATCCCCCTGCCCTATTAGTTTAACCCCTCCCCAACAGCACTAGCAAACACTCCCCCTCGGACATTGGTTCCGGTCCTGCCCAGGTGCAGACCATCCGGTTTGTACTGGTTCCACCTCCCCCAGAACCGCTTCCAATGTCCCAGGAATTTGAATCCCTCCCTTCTGCACTACTCCTTAAGCCACGTATTCATCTGAGCTATCCTGCGATTCCTACTCTGACTAGCACGTGGCACTGGTAGCAATCTTGAGATTACTACTTTTGAGGTCCTACTTTTTAATTTAACTTGTAGCTCCCTAAATTCATCTTGTAGGACCTCAACCCCTTTTCTACCTATATCGTTGGTACCTATATGCACCATGACAACTGGCTGTTTCCTTCCCCCTTAAAAATATCCTGCACCCGCTCCAAGACATCCTTGACCCTTGTACCAGGGAGGCAACATACCATCCTGGAGTCTCGGTTACGGCCACAGAAACGTCTATCTATTCCCCTTACAATCGAATTCCCTATCACTATAGCTCTCCCACTATTTTTCTTGTCTTCCTGTGCAACAGAGCCACCCACGGTGTCATGGACTTGGCTGCTGCTGCTCTCCCCTAATGAGTCATCCCCTTCAACAGTACCCAAAGCGGTGTATCTGTTTTGCAGGGGGATGACCGCAGGGGACCCCTGCACTACCTTCCTTCCACTGCTCTTCCTGTTGGTCACCCATCCCCTATCTAGCTGTGTAACCTTTACCGGCGGTAAGACCAACTCACTAAACGTGCTATTCACGTCATTCTCAGCAGCGTGGTTGCTCCAGAGTGAATCCACTCGCAGTTCCAGTGCCGCAATGCGGTCTGTCAGGAGCTGCAGCCGGATACACTTCCCGCATATGTAGTCATCAGGGACACTGGAAGCGCCCCTGGCTTCCCACATAGCATGCTGATAGAACCACTGCATGTTTTACTATGAAAAGGGGGTGAATGCATTTGGGGCAAAAGCCAAGAAAATGCCTTTGTAAAAGCGAGAAAATTGTTATGCTCAAACAAATTGCTTCTGTTGTATGATCCATGTAAGCATTTGGTACTAGCATGTGATGCATCGTCATATGGTGTCAGCTATGTATTGCAACAAGCTAATGATTCTGGGAAACTGCAACCGGTTGCTTATGCATCGAGGTGTCTGTCTAAGGCTGAGAGAGCCTACAGCATGATTGAGAAAGAAGCGCTAGCGTGTGTCTGTGGGCTAAAATTCGAATTCGAAACTGACCATAAGCCACTGATATCCCTGTTTTCCGATAGTAAAGGGATAAATACCAATACATCGGCCCGCATCCAGCGATGGGCGCTCACATTGTCTGCATACAACTACGCCATCCGCCACAGGCCAGGCACAGAAAACTGCGCCGATGATCTCAGTAGGCTGCCATTGCCCACCACGGATTGGAAATGGCGCTGTCCGCAGATCTAGCAATGGTTATGGAAGCATTTGAGAGTGAGCAATCACCCATCACTGCCCGGCAGATCAAAACCTGGACAAGCCAGGACCCCTTATTATCTATAGTCAAAAGCTGTGTGCTTCACGGGAGCTGTTCCAGTGGAAATGCAGGAAGAGATAAAGCCATTCCAGTGGCGCAAAGATGAAATGTCTATACAGGCAGACTGCCTTCTGTGGGGCAATTGAGTAGTGGTCTCCAAGAAGGGCAGAGACACCTTCATCAATGACCTCCACAATACCCACCCAGGCATCGTAGTGATGAAAGAGATAGCCAGATCCCACGTGTGGTGGCCCGGTATCGATGTGGACTTAAGAGTCCTGCGTTCACAGATGTAATACATGCTCGCAGTTAAGCAATGTATCCAAGGAGGCGCCGCTAAGTTTATGGTCTTGGCCGTCCAAACCGTGGTCTGGGATACACGTCGACTATGCAGGCCCATTCTTGGGTAAAATGTTTCTTGTGTTTGTAGACGCATATTCCAAGTGGATTGAATGTGAGATAATGTCGGCTAGCACGTCCACTGCCACTACTGAAAGTCTGTGGGCCATGTTTGCCACTCACGGCTTACCCGATGTCCTGGTGAGCGACAACGGGCCATGTTTTACCAGTGCTGAGTTGAAAGAATTCATGACCCGTAACGGGCTCAAACATGTCACATCTGCCATGTTTAAACCAGCATCCAATGGTCAGGCAGAGTGAGCAGTGCAAACCATCAAGCAAGGCTTGAAGAGGGTAAATGAAGGCTTGCTGCAGACTTGCCTATTCCGAGTCCTGTTTAGCTACCGCACGAGACCCCACTCGCGCACTGGGATCTCACTGCTGAACGGCTCATGAAAAGAGCACTTAAGACAAGGCTCTTGTTAGTTTACCCTGATCTACATGAACAGGTAGAGAGCAGGCGGCTTCAACAAAGTACATACCATGATAGCGCAAATGTGTCACGCGAGATTGAAATCAATGATCCTGTATTTGTATTAAATTATGGACAAGGTCCCAAGTGGCTTGCCGGCACTGTCATGGCCAAAGAGGGGAGCAGGGTGTTTCGGCTCAAACTTTCAAATGGACTCATTCACCGGAAACACTTGGACTAAATCAAACTCATATTTACTGACTATCCTGAGCAACCCACCTTGAACCCTACCTTTTTTGATTCCCCAACATACACACCAATGGCAACCGGCACAACGGTTGACCACGAAGCAGAACCCATCATCCACAGCAGCCCAGCAGGACCCAACACATCAAGCAGCCCAGCAAGGCCAGCTGCACAGCAGTCCAGTGAGGACCCAGCAAATGATTCAACAACACCAGTTTTCACACCGAGCAGATCAACCAGGTCAAGAAGGGCCCCAGATCGACTCACATTGTAAATAGTTACACTATTGACTTTAGGGAGGAGTGTTGTTATATATATGTGAACTTGTATTCACTCTGTACAGCCACCAGAGGGCTCATCCCATGGAGCCCTAAGGGATCCCATAATCTCTTGAGGGTGTAACTGGTAGAGTGAACAAGGGAGAACCAGTGGATGTGGTGCATTTGGACTTTCAAAAGATTTTTGACAAGGTCCCACACAAGAGATTGGTGTGCAAAATCAAAGCACATGGTATTGGGGGTAATGTACTGGCGTGGATAGAGAACTGGTTGGCAGACAGGAAGCAGAGAGTCGGGATAAACGGGTCCTTTTCAGAATGGCAGGCAGTGACTAGTGGAGTGCCGCAGGGCTCAGTGCTGGGACCCCAGCTCTTTACAATATACATTAATGATTTATTAATTGAGTGTAATATCTCCAAGTTTGCAGATGACACTAAATTGGGTGGTGTTGTGAGCTGTGAGGAGGACACTAAAAGGCTGCAGGGTGACTTGGACAGGTTAGGTGAGTGGGCAAATGCATGGCAGATGCAGTATAATGTGGATAAATGTGAGGTTATCCACTTTGGGAGCAAAAACCCGAAGGCAGAATATTATCTGAATGGTGGCAGATTAGGAAAAGGGGCGGTGCAATGAGACCTGGGTGTCATGGTACATCAGTCATTGAAAGTTGGCATACAGGTACAGCAGGTGGGGATTTGAGTATAGGAGCAGGGAGATCTTACTGCAGTTGTACAGGGCCTTGGTGAGGCCTCACCTGGAATATTGTGTTCAGTTTTGGTCACCTAATCTGAGGAAGGACGTTCTTGCTATTGAGGGAGTGCAGCGAAGGTACACCAGACTGATTCCCGGGATGGCTGGACTGACATATGAGGAGAGACTGGATCAACTGGGCCTTTATAAACTGGAGTTTAAAAGGATGCGAGGGGATCTCATAGAAATATATAAAATTCTGACGGGACTGGACAGGTTAGATACGAGAAGAATGTTCCCAATGATGGGGAAGTCCAGAACCAGGGGACACAGTCTTAGGTTAAGGGGTAGGCCATTTAGGACTGAGATGAGGAGAAACTTCTTCACTCAGAGAGTTGTTAACCTGTGGAATTCCCTACCGCAGAGAGTTGTTGGTGCCAGTTCATTGGATATATTCAAGAGGGAGTTAGATATGGCCCTTACGGCTAAAGGGATCAAGGGGTATGGAGAGAAAGCAGGAAAGGGGTACTGAGGGAATGATCAGCCATGATCTTATTGAATGGTGGTGCAGGCTCGACGGGCTGAATGGCCTACTCCTGCACCTATTTTCTATGTTTCTATGTGCTAAAACCCGGTAAGAAGTTACCAAAGTAGTTCAGGAGTCCCAAAAACGACCGCAGCTCCGTCACGTTCTGTGGCCTCGGTGCGTTCTCGATTGCCTCTGTCTTCACGTTGGTGGGCCTGATGCAGTCCACCGCAATCTTCCTTCCCAAGAACTCCACTTCAGGCACCAGGAAAACACACTTTGAGCGTTTTAACCTGAGCCCCACATGGTTGAGTTGACCAAGACCCTCCTCCAGATGCTGCAGATGATCGATTGTGTTCCGACCTGTGACCAAGATGTTGTCCTGGAAGACCACGGTGTGTGGGACCGACTTCAGTAAGCTTTCCATGTTTCTCTGGAATATCGCCGCCGCTGATCGGATTCCAAACGGGCATCTGTTATAAACAAAGAGACCTTTGTGCGTGTTGATGCAGGTGAGGGCCTTTGATGATTCCTCCAGTTCCTGCGTCATGTACGCGGAAGTCAAATCCAGCTTTGTGTATGTCTTTCCTTCTGCCAGCGTTGCAAAGAGTTCGTCGGCCTTTGGTAGTGGGTATTGGTCCTGTGGGGAGAAACGATTGATAGTTACTTTGTAATCGCCACAGATTCTGACGGTGCCGTCTCCCTTGAGGACAGGAATGATTGGACTGGCCCACTCATTGAACTTGATCGGTGAAATTATGCCTTCTTTTTGCAGCCGGTCTAGCCCGATCTCTACCCTTTCTCTCATCATGTACGGTACAGCTCTCGCCTTGTGATGGATGGCTCGTGCCCCCGGAATTAGGTGGATCTGCACTTTTGCTCCTTGGAATTTCCTGATGCCTGGTTCAAACAGCGGAGGCAATTTGTTTAAGACTTGGACACACGAAGTGTCATCAGCGGGCAATAGCGCTCGGATGTCGTCCCAGTTCCAGCGTATCTTTCCCAGCCAGCTCCTGTCGAGCAGCTTGGGACCATCGTCCGGTACCATCGCCCGGTACCACCCAGAGTGGTAGATTGTGCACCGCTCCATCGTAGGGGACCTTTCCGGTAGCACTGCCGATTACAGGAATCAGTTCTTTTGTGTAAGTTCTTAACTTCAGTTCACACGAAATGAATACTTGGCTTGAGGCCTTGATGCACCACAATCTTTCGAAAGTCTTTTTGCCCATGATGGACTGGCACCCCCGTGTCCAGCTCCACTGAAACCCGGGAATCCATTTAGTTCAACATTCAGCATTATCAGGTTTCAATTCGTGGTGAATGTATGCACTCCATGTATCTCTGCCTCCTCGGTCTGAGGTTCTGGTTCGTTGTGATCCTCTGTGGATCTGTTCTCCTCTGCAACATGGTGGTTTGCAGGTTTAACAGGATTTGCAGCTCGCCTGCACACTTGTTGGAGGTGTCCCATTGTTCCACAGCCCTTGCAAACGTAACTCTTGAATCGGCATGAATGGAAATGATGATCACCCTTGCAGCACCAACAAGGTGTTAATGGCCTTGCATTCATCACCCTTGATGGTGGACTCTGAGACATCTGTGGACGTGCAGCTGCAGGTATGTGTGACCTGCCCTGTACGTTATGATTCGAAAACAACATCACTTTGTTCACAGTACTTATAGCAGCACTTGTGTGCTGAGAGATTTGCTTTGTATTGTCACTGGTGGCAATGAACGCCTAGGCTATCGCTGTGGCCTTACTCAAGGTTGGTGTCTCTACAGTCAAAAGTTTGCGAAGTATGGTTTCATGGCCAATGCCAAGTACGAAAAAGTCTCTGAGCATGTGCTGCAAATGTCCTTCAAATTCGCAATGTCCTGCAAGGCGTCTTAACTCGGCGAGATAACTTGCCACTTCCTGGCCTTCAGGCCTCTTGTCGGTGTAGAACCGGTACCTCACCATCAGAACGCTTTCCTTTGGGTTCAAATGCTCTCGGACCAATGTGCACAAATCATTGTATGATTTTTCCATGGGTTTCGTGGAGTGAGAAGATTCTTCATGAGGCCATACATTGGTGCCCCACAGTGGGTGAGGAGGATTACCCTTCGTTTGGCAGCGTTCTCTTCCCCATCTAGCTCATTGGCTACAAAGTATTGGTCAAGTCGCTCCACCAAAGTTTCCCAATCACTTCCCTCCGAAAATTTCTCCAGGATGCCCACTGTTCTCTGCATCATTGAGTTCGCTATCTGTATCTCATCGCCAGTTGTTATGTATGGAGAAAGAGTAAGACTGAACACTGTGAGCTCAAAATAAAGTGCGACCATAGTCTTTTATTACAGGTGTCCAGCGTGCCTCTTCAACCTGTGAGGCCTCCTTAAATACCTGTGCTCCCAAGGGATTATGGGATCCCTTGGGACTCCAGGGGATGAGCCCTCTGGTGGCTGTACAGATAAATACAAGTTCATATATATAACATAAATGTTTAGTGCTGGCTTGTGACGCCTCATCGTACGGGGTCGGCTGTGTGTTACAGCAAGCCAATGTATCGGGCAACCTCCATCTGGTTGCATATGCGTCTAGAAGTCTGTCTAAGGCTGAGAGAACCTATAGTATGGTCAAGAAAGAGGCGTTAGCATGTGTATATGGGGTTAAGAAAATGCATCAATCCCTATTTGGACTTCGTTTTGAGCTTGAAGCTGACCACAAGCTGCTCATTTCGCTGTTTTCAGAGAGCAAAAGGTATAAATACCAATGCTTCGTCCCACATCCAAAGATGGGCACTAACATTATCCGCTTATGACTATGTTATCCGCCACAGATCAGGCACTGAAAACTGTGCTAATGCTCTCAGCCGACTACCATTACCCATCACCGGGGTTGAAATGGCACAGCCCGCAGACTTGCTACTGGTCATGGATGCTTTTGAGAGCGAGGATCCTGTGCTGTTAGTAAAGAGTTGCGTCCTAAATGGGAACTCATCCGTTCCCGGGGAAATGCAAGATGAAATTAAGCCGTTTCACCGATACAAAGATGAAATGTCCATCGAGTCGGATTGACTCATGAGGTAATCATGTGGTTTCGCCAAAAAAAGGCAGGGAAACATTTATATGAGGCCTACACAGTACCCACCCAAGCATTGTCATGATGAAGGCAATTGCCAGGTCGCATGTTTGGTGGCCCGGCATTGACTCGGATTTGGAGGCATGCGTGCATCCGTGCAACACTTGTTCACAACTGAGCAATGCACTAAGGGAGGCTCCACTGAGTCTGTGGTCATGGCCCTCCAAACCGTGGTCCAGGATCCACATAGATTTTGCCGACCCCTTTCTAGGAAAGATGTTTTTAGTAGTTGTGGATGCTTACTCCAAATGTATTGATTGCGTAATCATGTCAACCAGCACGTCCACAGCCACCATTGAAAGCCTCCGGGCCATGTTCGCCACCCATGTCTTTCCCGACATCCTTGTCAGCGACAATGGACTGTGTTTCACCAACTCAGAATTCAACGAGTTTATGACCCACAATGGCATCAAGCATGTCAGGTCTGCTCCGTTTAAGCCCGCGTCTAATGGTCAAGTCCAAACAATCAAGCAGAGCATGAAATGCGTGACGGACGGCTCCCTGCAGACTCGCTTGTCTCGCATTCTGTTCAGTTACCGGACGCGATCCCACTCGCTCACCAAGGTTCCCCGGCAGAATTGTTAATTAAGAGAGCCCTCAAAACCAGGCTCTCCCTAGACCACCCGGATCTTAATGATCATGTGGAAACCCGGCGACACCGGCAGAACATGTACCACGATCGCACGGCTGTTTCACGTGACATTGATGTTAATGACCCTGTGTTTGTCCTGAATTACGGTCATGGTCCCAAGTGTGTTGCTGGCACTGTTTATAAAGGGAATAGGGTGTTTATAATCAAACTGTTAAATGGCCAAACGTGCAGAAAGCATTTAGATCAGACCAAATTGCGATTTACTGACAACCAGGAATGACTTGAAGAGGACATCACCATCGACGATCCACCAACACACACCCAACCAGCAATCGACCTCGCTGTCAATCACGAGGATGAACCCACCGTTCCTGACAGTCCGGTCAGACCAGCCGTGGTGCAGTGCAGCAATGGTCCGGTCAACTCACACACACCGAGGTTTGAACTTAGACGATCAACCAGGGAACGAAGGGCTCCGGATCGCCTCAACTTAAAAATAACTTGTACCGAAGGCTTTGGGGGAGGAGGGGGGGGGGGGTGGGAAGTGATGTTATGTATGCAACTATGTAATACTTGCCACCAGAGGGCGTGACTGTTGGAGTCCTAATAGTCACGTGCAGGGCCAGCATAACAGGTTGGCTGCCATGTTGTTCAGGCACTCTGGAGTTGTAATAAAGAAGACTGTCACGCAAAGTTTAGCTCACAGTACTCAGCCTCGTGGAGTTCTTCTATTCACAACAATATTATGATGTTTCAATAAGATTACCTCT